>NW_017731568.1:367729-375067 GCF_001890085.2 Hipposideros armiger
CATGGGCTACCGTATGTAGCCAGCAGCCGCAGTGAGCGGCCATCCAGAAGCCGGCGACTGATCTGCCTCGCCCGGGAAGAGAGCAATGATGGTGTCAACTTGGGCCAGTGAAGCAAAGTCCTCCACAACTAGACTGAAGAACAAAACGACAGCAACTTGTCTGTTCCCCTTCCCCCAATTCCCCAATAAAAATCTTTAAAAACAAACAAACAAAAAACCTTTAGATTAAACAATGCCCAAGTTTCTTTCTTAATCCCTCATTATATAGTCAACTAAGGCATTGCATCCTTGTTGAATTTTTAGGGACCTTTCAGAAATGTAACAAAAACAATTGCTACCTTGAGGGTTTATTATATTCTGGGTAATATGAGAAATATGTGTAATCTCATTGCATATAACTCTATAAGGTAAAAATTATTATCCCTATCATATAAACGAAGAAACAGGCTCAGAGCATTTAGGTAAATTTTCCCACCAAAACATAGCTGCACTTGAAACTCAGATTTGTCTGATCCAAAGTCCATGCCTATACTGTATGGAGCACCTGACACCAGGCATGGCTCAGGGCACTGGGCTTAATGGAACTCTGCAAAGTTGGGCATCAGATATTGGAAGCCAGCCTGGTGTGAGGCTAGGTATGCTCCTGTGGGGACCCCCCAGCACTGAACAGCCTGGGTCTGGTCACCCAGGTCTCTGGTCAGAAGAGACAGTTTCAATGACACAAAGGCCAACATTTTTAAAATGAGAAAAGTTAGAAGGCAATGAATTACAAAGTATTACGATATTGAATTTATCTTATTATAAATGATATTGAAATTTGCTAATCTTAAACTTATGTGTCTTGTAAGAGATTTGAGATTTTTCCATATTTATTATTTATTGCCCTATTTATTAAAAGGATTTCAGCTCACTTTTAGAATGGCTCTGTGTTTATTAGAGGCCATGTTGAGTAAAAACAGTTAAAGCACTATTTGTTGTGTTAAGTTTAGATAAGTCAATATTTTATAAGTGCAAAATTTTAAGATCTTGGCAGTATCATTTGCCATTAAGTCAATATTTTTTGAGATACAAGTATAATAGCACTGATTGTATTTCTGCATACCTGATGGTATGATTATATACTTGGTGGAACGTTAGGTCACAAAATCAGATTTCATATGTTGATGATTCACATTTATGGTTACTTTTCAACTATCCAAATTATGATATAACATTTACTCTTATTTTTGCATCCTTAATGATATATTCTGTTTTTCTGCTGAAATAGAAACTCTTGACATAGTTTATCTTGTCTAATGTTCTTTCTAAAATAGAAAAAACTGTATACTAGGAAGTTTAGAGTGAAGCTAATCTTTGTATGAGTTTGCAAGGTAGTGCAGCTTTCCTCTTGAAAAAGAATTGGGTAAAAATAGCAAAGTAAAAATATAAAAAAGGACTAAGGGGAGTTTGCCCTATGGGATGTTAAAATGTATAATAAAGAATGCTACAGTAATCAAGGTATTGTAGAAAAGATGTGAGAATTAACAACTGGATTAAAGAAACAGACTTGCCTAAATTTGTACATAAAATTTATATCACAATCAATGGAATAAGAAACTCATTTTTCGGGCCAGCCGAGTGGCTCAGTTGGTTAAGAGCTCGCTCAAGAGTTTGAGCTCTGAGCAACAGCAGTTCGAGTCCAGCCTGAGCTGAGCTGCCAATAGGTAGCAGGATGGTCAAGCAAAAAAAAAAAAAAAAAAAGAAACTCATTTTTCAAAAGGTGTGGAACAAATGGTTAAATTATGTAGAAAAATGAAGTTAAAGTCTCACACCAAAAAATTCTATCTAAATTAAGAACTAATTGTAAAAAATAGCGTAAGAACAAATGAAATATAAATTAGTTTTATAACAATACTGGTGAGAACCTTACATCCACACTTACAACTTTCTAGAAAGCAATTTAACTGTTTATTTCAGAAGCCTTAAAAATGTCAGAACCCTTTAACACAATCTCACTTCTAGGAATCTAGCTAAATCAGAGATGGCACAGATGACATAAGGATGTTTGTCACAGTGTAGTATGTAATGGTGAAGAAGCAATAGAAGAATGGCTAAATAATTAAGTAAAGGAACATTATGAAGCATCATTTTTCGAAGAATATTTGTGATATGGTAAAATGCTCAGAATACTAAAGGCTAAAAAAACAGAATATAAGGCAATTCTATAGCCTGAGCTTTTGAAAAAGAAATACACTCACATGTACAATTAAATATTTTCTTTAAATACTGAAAGGAAATAAAACATTTTACAGTGATTATCTCAAGGGGGTATATTTAGGAAATTGTGCTTTATACATAAAAGGCTTTCAAATTTTTTACAATGAGCATATTATAATCCTAAAAGCCACCAATAAATATTTTTAAATGAATACAAATTAAAAGGTCAAACTTCAGACCTCCAATCAAGGGACTATGGAAAGAGCTGAAAAGAATAACCACAGAATAGAGAGGAGGAATAGACATTATCACTGTTTCTTCCTTCAGTCAAGAGAAATTAGGAATTGAGCAGAGTAGGTGTGCAGAGATAATTTGCATGAGCAACAAGGCCTTTTAGTCTATCTTCCGGTCCTCAAATAGCATATAATTCTCTAAATCCTTTTATTCCAAAAAGAAAGCACTTAGACCTACCCAGTCTGTTCAGGCAGTCGGAAATCCTGAATTTATAGTTTGGGAATCCAGATTGTTCACAACTCAGTTTATATTGAACTGAAATGAATGTACCTACTAAAAGGATTGATCATTTGTCATCATTCAAAGCATCATTCAAGTCGCCCATGTTAACAAGGTTGGTACCTGGCTTGAACAAGACCCACATGTGGTCCTTCTGTTCCAATTCCCAACATGAGGGCCACTTTCCCAACAAAATTCTTCTGTAGATTAAATCGGCGCTGCCCAATATTAAAACTTCCATCGATCAGAAATGCAATGTCTGCTTTACAGTCTGTGAACACCCAAACAAATCTTTCCATTAGCAGTTTCAAGAGGAAGGAGGGAAGGAGGAAGGATTTGTTATTTTCCCAAATGGATATCTGAACTCTTACCTTTATTGCCAGCTTTCTTGTCAGGTGTTTTCTTCAGTCGTTTACCTTAAACAAAGGAAGCATTTGGCCTTAGCAAAAGGGAAATGGTTCCATAGCAAGAAGCCCACATAGGGAAAAACTCCTGCCAAGTATCATTCTGAAAGACTTTCCCAATACTGTGCCAGGCAACTATAGGTTCCATATTTCATACCTGTTGATGGACGTGCTGTGGACACTGCTTGTCCTGTGGCTTCCTGGGTACCACTTTTGCCTTCTGTTAAAATAAAGAGGTTATTTTTACCTCTTCCTTCTTTACCATCAAAGCATAATAAATCTAATGTAGGGTCCTATAGGATGATAAATGAAATACAGGATGGCAGCTGCAGGAGTAACTGCTACATTCTGGTTTCAAAGAACCAAAATGGATTTTTATTTATTAGATATTTTAAAAGGATCACCCAAATGAATTCATATGCATTCATCAGTAGTATTTTTTTTTTAATTTAGTGTTACTTGGTAAATGCCAGGGCATTCTGATGGCAGACCATTGCCATCCTGACAGCAAGATTATTCTTCCCCCATTTATCCAAGTGTGGCTTCAGTGGATCCTTGACACTTTGGGTCCCCTGAATCTAACCCACAGTTGACCCCTTCAGTCTTGAGCACAGGTTTTTCTATCCAAGTCAAAGAGGTGGGGCTGAGAAAAGCAGAAAACTTATTTTGGGCAGCGGGGAAGCAATATTTACACAAAAGCAAGAACAATGTGATTGTACCTACTTGTCACTGTGAAAGACGCAGACCACCAGGCAAGCGTTTGAGACTGAATGTCATTGGCCATTACTGAGGAATAGTTTTCTCGACCTGGTAGGCTATAGATTCGCACAGGTCCCCCTGAGATGCTGATGACTCCCCTGCAACACAAGAATAACAGCTGAGATTCTATCCACACTTTTCAGGGGCATCCGACTGATTTGTGCCATATTGCATCTATTGCTCTGACTGATCAAGAAAATAGCTCAGCAGGAAAGCCATCTAAGGATGCTGCAAGCCTTTTTAAAAACTTGCTTACACGGGCACAAAATCTGCCTGGGAAAATGTTTTTGTGCTGTTGAAGGTAAGTGTTGATAAGAACACACTTGTAGTATGTTTCTTCATCTGTCAAATGGAGTAAAATTGTACCTACCTCGTACAGTTGTAGAGTTGTCATGGAAGTTAAAACAATGGCTGGCACAGAGTGAAAACTCAGTAATATGTTACATGATTAAGAATGTTTTAGAACTGCAGGAATCTAGCTATCAAGAAATAATGCAGGGGGCCGGCCGAGTGGCGCGATGGTTAAGAACTGGCTTGGGACGCCAGAGGGCCCCGGTTCGGATCCCACATATGAGGGCCAGTGACACTNCAGTGAAGCGACGTCCTCCACAACTAGACTGAAGAACAAAAGGACAGCAACTTGTCTGTTCCCCTTCCCCCAATTCCCCAGCGCTGTTCCCCTGCTCTAATTCCCCAATAAAATCTTTAAAAAAAAGAAGAAAAGAAAATGGAAGACTGCTACTTCCCCCCTCCCAAGTTAGCATTTTTGTTTTTAAATATTGGACTCCAATCACTCAGTTTTATGGCAGCCAAGGAACTTCAGCTTTTTGTTGGCCTATTTGATCTCAGCAACACACTATGCTAATTCTTCAGGAACTAGTGGCTTTGCCAAAAGTAATACTAAGGTTGGGGTAAGGGAGAAAGAAAGTCTTTTTATACCCTTTTAGAACATCAGAGTGTTTTCATTATCTCAAGAAAAAAAGACTAAAAAGGAAGTTTAGATAGAATTAAAGTCTTTATCCTTGACCTTATCATCTTAAGAAAATGTATGCCAGACTGAAAACTACTTAAAAGTTAAATTATCAAGTAGATTCATAGTAAGTTTTGATAAACTGTGATGGGGAGGGCGGGGGTAGATATATTCCAAGTTTGAGCCAAATGCGAGAACCTGTAACATTTCCTTAACACATGACAGGGTTCTCCTGGTATTTCCCTCAGCAATACAGTGGTTAGGAGTGTGGACTCAGTAAGACTGCCTGGGTTTGGACACTGGCCTCGCCACTTACTGTGCATTTTGGGGAAGTTTGTTTCCTTATCTGTGGAATGAGATGAGTAGAGCCACCTTGACAATTAAATCAGTTAACAAGGGGTAAAGCTTTAGAACATGACTGCGACACCATAGGTGTTTGTTCAATAAAATAAATGCTTTCATTTATATTTACTCCTAGTGTTCCCAGAACCCCTTCTTCATGACCCTTCCCAGACCAAGGACAAGGACGTTACCTGCATCTTGTGCAGCGGCAGCAGGGCCGCGGACATCATCATAGGACTGCCCATCTGTGACAACTACCAGGAAGTTCTTGTTGGGGCTGTCCCTCACGGGACCAAACACATTTCTCATGGTAAAGGAGATGGCATCACCAGTAGCTGTGCCGCCACTCATATAGCGGATGTTTCTGATAACTGCGAGGACATTCTCTTTGGTGCTGTAGTCAGTGAAACTGAACTCTGTGCGCTGATCGTAGGTGAACTGTACAGCAGCTATCTTGGCACCAATGTCTGATATTTCAAAAATCTTGGCTATGTTGGAAACAAATTCGAGCATGAGGCGGAAGTTGCTCTCTCCAACACTGCTCGAGCCGTCAATTAGAAAGGCAATGTTCACTGAGTTGTAACAGGTCTTGCTGCACATCATCTGCTCATGAGTGCAGAGCTTCTGGACCAGGGGCTTGACATATTTTGTGGTGCCAAACCAGTTGGGCATATGGTAAGAGAAAAAGCCATTGGTCCGACAGACGGCCTAATGGGGGGGCAGGGAGACAAAAGATATCCAAAGGGGTCAAAAGTTGTTTCTTCTTCGAAGTTATGAAAACATTAACTCTTGAACGTTCAAACTGAATCCAGATATGGGCCAGTCAGCACTGTGCCTCAAGGTTCAAAAGGGAATCTACCCTAACAGAAGACACCCCTCACTGCCTTACCTTGTCCACAAATGCAACATCCTGAACCATCCCCAGTTCCTCTGGGATAGGCTTGGCCACAGAAACTATAAATACATTTACACCAAACTCTCTAGCCACAATGCCTGCTTCCTCGATGTCATCAGAAGGCCAGCCATCAATAAATACCACCGCCACTTTGGGGATCCCTTTTCTCACTCCAGTCTCTGGTGTGAAGAATTTCTGGGCGGTATGCTTCAAGGCTTTTCCTAGGTTTGAAAAAAGAAGCAAACTGGACCAGCACCACTGCTCAAATGACATTTCTATTCCCCTGTACCAGCTTGATGCCACCTAGTTTAAGGATTTTACATAGAGCCCGGTTGTATAATAGATGCATAAGATGGGAAAGTCTAATCTGTCAGGCCTATTTTTTTGTCTTCACAACCCACATGACATACCCCATTCCCTCCCAGAAGTCTCACATTTCCTTCGAGCACATCAATCATTAGAAACACAGAACTGATTCTCATTCAGGTACTTGCGCTCTCTATCTGGCCCCTTAGTGACTTGACTAGTACCTCTAAGGACTCAGAACAAGAAGTCTCCCTTCAGAGGGTCTGTAGTGCTACTACTCTAGTTCTTTCCCTGGCATCTGCATTCATTAGATAAGTCTGTTGCTCTTTGCTTGCTTTTAGCATTCCAAAAAGGTACTTCCCTAAAGTGACATCTGCCTCATTCAATGTAACGATTATAAATCACAATGCTTATATATATATATATATATTTTTTTTAAATAAGACACATCAATTAACCCTTTGGTATATTTTCCATTACAAATTGAGTATCTCAGATAATCAAGTACACACCTAGCCAACATTTCAGTGCCAGGAGAAAGCGTATCACATCTTATATAAAAGAGCATAATAGTTTCACATATGTGATCATTCATAGCCCTCTCTTGTGTTACATCCCAGATCCCAAAGTCTACTTACCTGTGTTGGAATTACCACCTCGAAAACCTACTTCCTTTATAGCAAGCAAAACGTCTTTGGCTGATGTAAAGTTCTTCAAGTAAAATTCTATTTTGGGATGCTCGCTACATGAAAAATGAAAAAATATGTTATCCAGAGACTTGGAAGAGGAAAACAAGCAACACTATATACCTTAAAAAAAAAACCTTTAGGGCCGGCCGAGTGGTGTGATGGTTAAGAACTGGCGTGGGACGCCAGAGGGCCCCGGTTCGGATCCCACATATGAGGGCCAGTGACACTGCCCTCTACAGCTAAGATGCTGAACAACAGCTCAAC
>NW_017731568.1:380377-394084 GCF_001890085.2 Hipposideros armiger
AAAAAAAAAAAAGAAAGAATGCAGGGGCGGCCGGTTAGCTCAGGTAGTTAGAGCACAGTGCTCACAACACCAAGGTTGCTGGTTCAGTTCCCACATGGGCCCACTGAGCTGTGCCCTCCACAACTAGATTGAAACAACTACTTGACTTGGAGCTGATGGGTCCTGGAAAAACACACTGTTCCCCAATTTAAAAAAAACACACCAAAACATGTACACGGATAAAAATAAAAATTAAAAAAACATATATTAAAAAAAAAAGAAAAAGAAATAATGCAATTTGCCTTTAGTCAGAACGCTTCCCTTGTGTAGCTGGTGTTCAAGGATAGTCAGGAAAACCTTAAATAAAAATGTATCCATATTCTATGGCCAAAACTAGCACCAAAAGAAAGAAAAGATGGGAGATCCAGATGGCTAAGTAGGGACAGGACATCATGACAACTTGCTTTTCTCTCTGCCTTGGCATGGTGAGGCTTACCTGTGGATAGCCGCACCGCATATGCTTGATACAGAAGCATATACTATGTTCCCATACACGGAGAATTCCTCAAGAGGGCAGCCCCCTGGGCAGAGGACATCTGCTTTCTCTTTCTTGATGTCCAGGCCTCTGGTAAAGCATGTGATAGCGATGGGAACTAAAGAGTAAGGAGGGAATGTAATAACCATTCTTAGGACTTTTAGGGCAGTGGTGGTGGGAGAACTAGGATATGAGATTGAAAATTTACTTCTCTGATTTCTATACTTCTAGTTAGGAATATTGACTGATGTACTGTTCCACACCATTCCAGCATTTAACAAGCCAAAAATCAGTTTTCCAATTTAATCTAGTCCTCAGCCACTATAAAGTCTAATTGGAGAATTTTCTCAGTTCTGATCAGTTTGAAAATAATTGGAACTCTATCAGAACTAGAAAATAACATTAGTCATTGACCACTTATTAATGCATTCCAGGAATATAAAAATCTCACTTCTGATGACAACCGTGTACATAGTTGCTGAGGTGGTGATATTAAGTCTGGGCTGAACTTGTCAGGAACATTTTCATAGATGCATCCTTGGCTTCAGAGGATTATTTATACCAATTCTCCTCGAAAGGTAGTGCCTTTAAATTATATCTTAATTTAAGCAAACCAGTAAAAAGATGCTTCAACTTTACAGAACGTCATTTAGCTCAATCACTCATTTAACAGAATGAAAAGGATTAAAGCCAGGGGGTTAATTTGCCCAAGGTCACACAGCCCAAGGAACATTCTACAATTCCTGCAGGACAGAAAACAGGGAAGTTAGTCCTTCAGGATGGAGCATTTTTATCTGGATTGAACCTGTTTATTTCTGCTCCAGATCTGTTCAGAGAGCTCTCCCGGGCAGTGAATGTATTTTTACAAAGCACTGTTAGTATTCTCAAATTTTACATCGTCAACCTGACTAACACAGAATCAAAGTTTTTACTACAAAAGATGTTAGGCAGAGACAAGCCCTTGGCAACGTGAAACAAGATAACATAATACATGTTAATTCACCCATTTATTTTAAACATTAAATCGAGAATGTTATTAAATATCATTTTCCAAAACACAGGAAATTATTTCAAACCTTTTTGAAACAGGCGTTAATTAAAAACAAAACAACGTTTTTCCAAAACAGGGTAATACTGTCTGGTCATACTGCCCAATTCGGCAGCCTTCCGCTAACAAGGACGTTTTCTAAGTGCTCCTTGTGTGGAGCTTACCCTTTTGTACCGTCCATGTCCATGGACAGGAAGGCAGGATGCCAGGTACAAGGTAAGTCCTCAGCTCTGAAACACTCTAGATTGCTGGGGAAATGAAAATCCTTACCCAAAACGGTAGCCTCATACCTATAAACCTCATAGCTGTTATCTAATAGCCTTAATCCTACTTCTCGTTTTCCGTGGCCAACGCTGATTTGAGTGAATGTGTGTGTGCGGGGGGTGGGGTCTTACCCTCATCTCTCCTTTCAAGGAAAACAAAGGCTAGATGTGGGAAAAGACTTTTATGTTGTAGAAAACAAATCGAACCACACAACCCGGACTCGGACTTCTACATGTGGAACAAACTCTAGACGCTCTCGAATGCTTTTTATAGGGGTTACATCTAGAAATATAGCCAGAGGCTCAAACAAGGTGGGACAACGTAACCCTCTCTGCCTCTGTCTCTCTCTCTGTCTCTCCGTCTCTCTGTCAGCTATGACAGTCTGAAGTCGGGTCTGGAAGGTTTCTTTCTCCCTGTCCCCAAATGCTACGAAACACCCGGGACTAGTGAGTCCCCGGGGAGGCTCAACGAGTACCCCCCATCTTGACCTTCGGCTGCCGTTGTGGATACCGGGATGCGGATGTGGATGAGGGGGGCTTCCTAATCTGCGCATTGGGAAGAACGGCCCCATTAGACCTCAGAAGCCCCCTCGCGTGGGAGAAATGGGTAAAGGAGCAGATCGGCTGTGGTTATGAATGGGGGTGCCCCCTGGGAGCTGCTCCAACCTGCGCACTCTCCAGCTCCAGCCCGGGGGCCGCGGTCCAGAGGCTCCACCTGAGCGCGCCTCTACCTGCTGGCCCTTAGCCCCTCCCACCGCCTGGACCAAGTCCTGCTTCTCCGACCAGGAGCCCGCCACTCACCGGCTCCCTGGCTGTCTGCGGACTCCGGCAGCAGCAGCAGCAGCAGACAGACACCTGCGAAGAGAGGACAGCACGAGGGCCGGCTCCAGCCTCTCCGCGGCGGGGCGCGAGGGGAAGGGGGCGGTGAGGGGCGCGTACCCACCGAGGCAGAGAACGGGGATCCAGGCTGCAGCCATGGTAGTCGAGGGGGCTGCTCGGACCTGGGAGAGACGGAGAATAAGAGGGAGGCTCCCAGAGAACGGAGGCCCCTGCGCGCCCACCACACCCGCCCGCCGCCCCGCGGAGATCCTGCACCCCTCGGAAACCCAGGAGCTAGCGCCCTCTCGATCGGGAGGCGACGCTCCGACTGCAAATCGAGCCAAAAGCAGAATCGATGTGCAACCTGGGCCGAGGCGGTGGGTGCACTATGAAGATAGACGAGCCGGGAGCAACAAAGGAGAGACACCGACAAGCAGTCTCAGGGACCCGCACGACCGCGCCGGACAGACGCCCAGGGCTCTACACCTGAGTTGGGTCCGCCCTGCTGCGCCTGAGTGCGGAAAGCGCGGCTCCTGCGGCCGCTATAAAGGCTGGCCCCGCGCGCATGAGCACTGTGCGGGGGGCACGCGGGGAGGGGGCTGGGAGCCGGTCCCCCGGGGCAGGGCGGCGGCGTCCGGCTCCACCCTCAGCCCCGCGCCCCCGCGCCCCCCCGCCCCGGGCGAGGCCCGCGCCGAGGCGCCTCCCCCCCGCGGCGCGGGGCTCGGCCACCTGGACGCCGCATGGTTCCCCAAGGGAGGCGCAAAGACCCGGGTCAGAGTCCCGGGGACCCTGCGGGAGCCGGCGTCAGGGGTGTCGGGACGCGTATGGGACGGTGGCGCGACCCACGCCTGCGGACGCGCGAGGTGAGACCCGAGCACACGGCCCTGGGCGCGCGGGCCGGACTGCGCTCCGGGCGGGTAGGTTGCCCGACGTGCCGCGACCGCTCCGGGCCGCTCTGCGGAGGCGGCCTCACCCGAGCTGGGCACTGACGGTCCCCCTCGCACAGTCCCGGACGGTGGGCGCTGCGGGAGCCCGGGCGCTGCCTCGGCCAGGGCGACTGAGGTAGCGCAGCGCCGCCGCCCGCCCCGAGGCCGTGGGTCCCAGCAGGGATTCCAGGGGCACCGGGGGCCCTAGAACCAAACTTCCCAACTTCGTGCTCCCGTGGAAACACAGCGCCTGCTTCGCAAGTAAAACCAACCTGGGTTTGGTAAACGCTTGACCTGTGTTTGTTAGAAACCCTGCCGACTGACTGACTGGTTATTCTGTGGACCTTAGGGATCCAGCCTTCCGACTAGGTTTCTGCTGGAATCGGATTTTCCCCAGTGGGCTCTGTTTACTGTAATGAGGAAGGCCACGTTTGTGAGGCGGCCAAGACCCCTCATTATATTCGCCTTCTTTTCTACATCAGGAAGCGTTTATGCTTGATCGCCTTTCCAATTCCCAGACCCCGGTGTCGTGATGGCACAGAATCTTAGATGTGGTAATGTGTCCCCCCCTTCTTCTACCCCCCCCCATCCTGATAACTTTTTATAAGTGGAAATGGGACAGAGAGCAGAATTCACGGGGAGTGTACGTGACAGAAAAATGACGTGCATGGCAGCTTAGACCCCCAGACCCAGGAGAGGTGGCAGGATAACTTTCTTTTTCTTCAGTTTTATTTAGTCCAAAGAACAGGATTTTATTTAGGTCCAAAGAATAAAGAATAATTTATATACCATAAAATCCATCCGTTTCAAGTATACAATTCCATGATTTTTAGTGAGTTTACAGAGTTGTACAGCCATCACCACAATCCAATTTTGGAATATTAACATCACCCCCAAAAGGATCCCCTCTGGCCATTGGTAGTCAATCACCTTTCCCACCCTCAGCACTAGGCAACACTAATCTACAATACTTCCCTTTGGCTCTATAGATTTGCCTATTATGGCTATTTCATATAAATGGAATGATACAATATATGGCTTTTTTTTTTTTTTACTGAGCATAATGCTTTTGAGGCTCATCCATGTTGTAGCATGTATGTGCACTTCCTTTTCATTGCTGAATAGTATCCCCATACATTTTGTATTAGGAAACAAACAAACCTCTATCTACCACCTTGAAGCCAAATATTGTAGTGGTTTTACAGCTATCATCTCCATTGGGAATGAGTCAGTATTTGCACCAGGCAACCAGGGAGTGTAGATTTCATTTCCTATACTACCTAAATGTCTTATGGAGAGAAAGAAACTAAGTACATAACATTTGTGGGCTGGGAGGTTTTTGATTGTTATATGCATGACTACTTTAAAGATTTAATCCCTTCCATGACAGAGTGACCCTTTTCTTAGAAACCCACTAGCAATCTGGCCACCGTCCCTGGTATTTTCCTTGGGAGAAATTTCAAGCCTTCAGGACAATTAAAGCTGTCTTTTTCATTATTGTTTATTGAATGTCCTCAATCAGAGTGGGATAACCACCTCCAATTAGGCTGGACAAATTGTCATGATGCTATGTAACTAGAGAAAGTTCACATGGGGGGGGGGAGGGGGGAAGCTACCACTCTGCAGGGCTGCAGGCAGGTGCCCAAACGGCTGAAGGGGGGCGTGCTACTCAAAACTCCTACAGGGAGCAGCTTCCTGTGATGTAATTTCACTGAGCAATTTGGCAGAGTCAATACTATGCAGCTATTTCCATGATTGACCCTGAGTCTCTGACTGTTATAAAAACTACAGGAAATACCTCATTGAGTTTCATGGTTATTTACCCAAAGACACATTTTAATTATTTTGTTTTGAAACGTTTAAGAGAAGTTAGTCTTTATTTATTTTCCTGCTCTGAAAGGTCAACCAAGGAGGGTGGAGAGTGGGAATGAGATTTCTCATTCTCACTTAGTTTGTGCCTCATGCTGACCAGTAAGTGTATTGAGGAAAAAAAATACCTGAATTTAAGAGGTAATTGCTTCTGCCGTGGACACACCTGCAGAAGAGAGGATAAGTCAAAGCAATCTGGGTATGTTGGACTTAAAAGGCAAATTGTTAAAATTATAGTTTGTATTCCATTGGATACCCTTTGAGGGTATTGTACTCCTAGAATGCCAGGTTAGTTTATTCTGCTTTAATTAAGTATATTGGATATTCAAATTTAGATGAACTCCCTGTAGAGCTGTGGATTCTGGACTGGGCTGCACAATGGAATCACCTGAGGAGCTTTAAAAAATACTGAAGCCTGAATCCCACCCCAGAGAGTCTAATGTAATTGGCCTGGGATGGAGTCAGGGCCTTTTAAAAGCTCTCCAGGTGATTCTCACATGCTGCCTAGGGCGCATAATACTTAGCTCAGTGTTAGAGGCTGAGCTAATAATTCTAATTTTTCATTCAAACTCCACTTTAAATGTGCTCCTGTGTTCCCCTGATAAAACATGGAAGCATCTTCTGGCCTGGTGGTTGTTTAAAAACAATCCTTAACAGAAAGATTGAAAGCTCAATTTCACAAGTAATTTTCCCTGAGGGTGCCATCTGGTCATATTTCTAACTTTGTGCAGAATGGGCTGGCATTGTTAGGGGAGTGAGCTGCCTCAAACTGATGCCTGAAGTGGCATCTTCAGGCTTCAGGATGCTGCAGAGAGCCCTAAACGAGTTTAAGACTAGCATAGCTATCTGATTGGATCTGGCTCATTACTACATAGATAAACTCTTACTTTAGAGGTCCCCTCTCTGTTCTGTTTTTACCTGACTATGAATCGGTGTCACCCTGAAGTTTTTATGTTTTTGTTGTTGGTCTTTTATTTTTAATTTTTAAAAGGACTATCAGTCCTACTACCTCCCCTATACCATTTAAGCTCCCCTGTAAACTATTACTTAGCTAATGCAATAAATACATAGTAACTTGGTTTTATTTCAGTGACAGTGATCTTAAAGTGAATTTGTTCCCTTTTAGGAAGTGTGTGTTTATTTTGCACCTTCCCATACATTTCTACGATTGGTTATAGAGCATAATCAGTTTGGAAACTCCTATCACTGAAGTTATTTCATCCACAGTTATGTTTATTCTACATCTAGTTTTCCTGATTCTTTTTTGTTGTTCACATCTAATATTAGGCAAATATATACATCTAACCTTTCAGTTTTTGATGATTTCTAGCCACGAGAATAAATTTCCACAGCCTCTGGGGAATGAAAATATAAAAAGTTGATTTCAAGATAGCCCAGTGACCACTAGCAATCACTTTTTTTTTCTGGGCCTCAGTTTCCTTTCCTACAAAGTAAAGGGACCTTTCACTGGCTAGATTCTGTAACTGGGCAACTGCTCCCTAGGCTTCAAGGGATGTGCTGTATTCCAGGGTTTGGAACACTGGCTGTGCCAGCTGTCTCCCAGCTGTCCCAGGACCCATCCCTTCTTATGCAAGGTCTCTTTCTATTCATCCTCTCACCGCTGAATTATGGCCTGGATCATGTTTGCCCCTTATTTAACAAGAAGTAATGGAGGTCACATTGCCACTGGAATGCCACTGGGACTTCCTTCCTAAGCAAGAAAAGGTGTAACAGGGAACATCAATTAATTCTACAACACCTAGCACACACACAATTCTACAACGCAAGCTCCTCTAGGTCAAGAATTTCTCTGTTCATTGTGCAACCAACCCCTAGTCCCCAGTGAAGTAACAGGTACTGAAGAAATATTTGCTGAATAAATGAATGAATCCCATTCTGTCGTCATTTGCTACCTTGTATTGATTTTTAAAAACTTTTTGTTTAGAACAGGCTTAGGTTTATAGAAAAATCAATAAATAGTAGAGTTCCCATATGCCCCACACCCAACTTCCCCTACATTAGTATGGTACAGTTGTCACAATTAATGAACTAATACTGATAACATTATTACTAACTAAAGTACACACTTTATTTGGATTCCCTTAGTTTTTACCTAATGTTCTTTTTCTGTTCCAGGATCCTATCCAGGATACCACATTACATGTATGTAGCACGTCTTCTTAGACTCCTCTCGGCTGTGACAATTTCTCAGATTTTCCTTAGTTTGAAGACCTTTACAGTTTTGAAGAGTGCTGGTAAGGCATTTTGTACAATGTTCCTCAACTGGAATTTGTCTGATGTTTTTCCCATCATTAGACCATGATTATGAGTTTTGAGGAGAAAGATCACCAAGGCGAAGTCACATTCTCATCACATCATGGCAAGGACACATACTATCAACATGACATCACTGTTGATGTTGACCTTGGTTACCTGGCTGAGGCAGCGTTTGCGAGGTTTTTCTATTGTGAAGTTAGTCTTTTCTTCCCCCTTTACATGCTGCCCTCTTTGGAAAGATGTCACTGTGTGCAACCCACACTTGAGGCGTTGGGGGGTTATGTTCAACCACCTGAGACCAGAGTAGCTACATAAACTATTGGGAATTCTTCTGCAGGGGAAATTAGTCTCGTCTCTCCTATTTATTTATTTACAGTTTGTTTTTCATATGTGGCCATTCTTCAAAAGGCTGTAGTTAAGCTCCTTGAAGGCAGAGACTGCTTTGTATTCTTCTCTGTGTTCCCAATGACTTAATGCTTGGAGCACAGAGGGGATGCTAGGTCACCACTGCAATGAGTGGTCCATGGCTTCCTGTCCTGGGAGTTCTCTGATAATGGCTTTTAGTTCTTTCTCACTGTAAGATTTGGGCCAGGAAGTTGCCCTTTTGGCTCTTGACAAAGGTGTAATAAAAAATACTAATAGGGCTGGCCGAGTGGCGCGATGGTTAAGAGCTGGCTTGGGACGCCAGAGGGCCCCGGTTCGGATCCCACATATGAGGGCCAGTGACACTGCNTGGTTAAGAGCTGGCTTGGGACGCCAGAGGGCCCCGGTTCGGATCCCACATATGAGGGCCAGTGACACTGCCCTGAGTCGCAGGTGACGGCGTAGGCTGCAGCCCCTGCTTCAGTGGGTTGCCATGGGCTACCGTGTGTAGCCAGCAGCCAGCATCAGCAGCCAGCAGCCAGTGTGAGCGGCCAGCAGCCGCAGTGAGCGGCTGGCCAGAAGCTGGCGACTGATCTGCCTCACCCGGGAAGAGCGCAGTGATGGTGCCAACTTGGGCCAGTGAAGCAACGTCCTCCACAACTAGATTGAAGAACAAAAGGACAGAAGCTTGTCTGTTCCTCTTCTCTTAGTTCCCCAGCGTTGTTCCCATCCCCCAATTCCCCAATAAAAATCTTAAAAAAACAAACAAACTAATAATAACAGTGATCCTGACACTGTGTCAAGCTCTTTACAGAAGGTGCCAAAAACATGTATACACATTTTAAGAAAGGAAAAAACTATTAAAATTGTAACACTATATACCAATAACAAAAGATGAATACAAGTCACATTTGACTTTTGCAATTATAAGAGGTACTCAAAGTGGTTACCATCAGCGTCCAGACACTTCTGATTATGGTGAACATTGTTTGGTAGACTTTTATGGAGAGCATGTAAACTGTTTCAACACCATAGTAGAAGAAGCAGTTCTTGGTTCTGTGCGAGGCCTCCCGGATCTTCTCTTGTGCACATCACACATAGTACCATGCGTCTCAAACTTATCATGAATGAGTGCCATTGTTAGGTGTGTGGAGGTTCTGTTGCATACTCACACCTCCATTGTCGTTGTATTTCCACAACATTCTTGAATTTCAAATACCACTTCAAAATGGCCTTGAACTCCTTGAATGACAACCATGCTTCCGCCGTTTTCTTTGACAGTCCTGCCTGTCACATGGTGATGCTAGCATTCATTTGATTAACGCCATCTTTTGAGCGAACGTCATACTACACATTGCTACCGTAATTCAATTCAACTTTGAAAAGTAATACGTAGATAACATCTCTTATAATGTGTATACATTTTTTTGGCACCCCCGGTATGTTCTCATAGAATTTTTGTAACATGTCATCCTAATTTTATAATGAAGATATTGATGCCCAGATCGGTTAAAAGACGTGTCTCAAGTCACACAGTTAGAGAGCAGAGCCAGGATTCAAATCCAGGTCTCTAATGCCCACGTCTTCACCCTCCAGGTTATACTGTATCTTGCCTCATCATGGCCGAATAAAGCCACAAGGAAAGGTTTAAATAAATGCTGGAAGGTGAGGGAAATGACAAGGGCTATGAGAATATGGAAAAAGAGCTAAATCCTTCAATGGGAGTGTCTGCTGAGATCTCCCAGGTGTGTGGGGCCCTTGATATCTGCTATGAAATTGGTTCACATGCAAGAGAAATACATAATTCATAGGTTAGCATAACAAGATAATTAGAAAATATTATGTATTCAAAACACAAATGCAGCAGGTTCTGCTCATATTCTTAATATTTAGTTCAAACAATAATTTCTAAAACATATTTATATGGAGCAAAAGCCTAATGTGATTCAGTTAGTTTATAAGATATGTAGATATTAGTGCTAACCCTGAATGTTTTTCTCCAGGGGTCCACTGTAGCAATGATTTTTATAATATACATATGGTGGGACTATTTATTCTCTTCTTCCTTGGGAGATGTGGTTGATTTGTGGTGTGGTGGTTAAATGATAGTGACAGTGGTGGTTATGTGAAGTCATTGATTTAATCAGCTTTGTTGAGCCATTAGGATTTGAAATAAGATACCTTGTACATGTGGTTCTGGGGAATTATATATTGATAGTGTTGCTAAATGTGAAGCTCATATAACGTTTTCTATTGGAGCAAAGAGTATAAGCTGAATATAAAATGTTTCTAAATAGTTATGTATCGCAAAGGCCAATTCCTTACATGTTAATTCGTTCATATTAATTTTAAAAAGTTGGGGGACAAGAGAAACATCTCTTTGAAATATGGCATAGAGAAATTGAAGTATTTGATAAGGCTTAATTCCAACCCTACTTTTCCCAGTTTTACTGTTCTGCTAAAATAGCATATTCATAGTACAGAATAATTGTTGAAGACATTTTCACATTTTGTCAAATCTAAGCTGCCATAAAATATGACGTTATTATTAATGTAATTTTAAATAAGAAAAAATGCTTCTGGGAAAACTATGCTGATTGTAAGATGCATGCCAATTTCAGAGATGTTAAAATGTGAATAAAATGTACATCAATCACTATGTTATTACTAATTCTAAAGGATAAAGTTTTACAATAAGTGACTCAACTCATATAAAAAATATTTAAACTTTATAAAGGAAAGGGGAACACACAAAACACACACACACACACACACACACACACACACACACACACAGTTGTAATTAAATTTAGCTTTGAGGGCCAGCCGAGTGGCTCAGCTGGTTAAGAGCTCGCTTGGGAGCACCAGCTCTGAGCAGCAGGGCGGCGGTTTGGATCCCATATTGAGGGCCAGTGACGCTCGCCCTCTACAGTTAAGATGATGAACAACAGCTCAACCTGGAGCTGAGCTGCCGTGAGTCGCCGGTGACGGGGTAGGCTGCAGTGGGGCTGCAGTGGACTGCAGTGGGCTGCGGTAAGCTACGTGAGCAGCTGATAGCCGGTGTGAGCTACCGGGAGCCGCTGTGAGTGGCCAACCAAAGACCGATGACCGATTGCCTCAACTGGGAAGAGCACAATGATCATGGGCCAATGAAGTGATGTCCTCCACAACTAGACTGAAGAACAAAACAGCAATTTGTCTACCTGTCTGTTCCCCTTCCCCAATTCCTGAACGCTGCTCCCCTCCTCCCAGTTCCCCAATAAAATCTTAAAAAAAAAATAGCTTTGAGTTTCCTGGAAGACTAGACAAAAAAAAAAAAGAAAATTCATTATATTATTTTTTGAATGATTGAAAGGGGGCTTCAAAGACAAACTTTTTTTCTGGAACTGTTATAAAAAGAATTTCTGGGCCAGCCGAGTGGCAGCGTTGGTTAAGAGTTGGCTTGGGAGTGCCAGCTCTGAACAGCAGGGCCCTAGTTCGGATCCCACATGAGGGCCAGTGACGCTGAGCCCTCTACAACTAAGATGGTGAACAACAGCTCAACCTGGAGCTGAGCTGCCGTGAGTCACCAGTGACGGGGTAGGCTGCAGTGGGACTGCAGTGGGCTGCTGTGAGCTACCGTGAGTGGCTGGCAGCCAGTGTGAGCTGCCGTGAGCAGCCATCCATTCGCCAGCAACTGATCTGCCTCAGCAGGTAAGAGCACAATGATAATACTAACATGGGCCAGTGAAGCGACGTCCTCCACAACTAGACTGAAGAACAAAAGGACAGCAACTTGTCTGTTTCCCTCTTTGATTCCCCAACACTGTTCCCTCCCCCAATTCCCCAATAAAATCTTTTAAAAAAAACCAAACAAACAAAAAATTGCTTATTTGAGCATACAAGTTCTGATAATTGTTTGTGAACTTGTTGCAATGATGTTGCTAACCTTTTTTGATATAGAGGGATTATTCATTATGAATTTGTACCAACTAGACAAACAGTTAACAAAGTTTACTATTTGGAAGTGCTGAAAAGGCTGCGTGAAAAAGTTAGGCCACCTGAACTTTTCGCCAACAATGCATGGTTCTTGCATCACAACAATGCACCAGTTCCCATGGCACTATCTGTGAGGGAGTTTTTAGCCAGGAAACAAATAACTGTATTAGAACACCCTCCCTACTCACCTGGTCGGGCCCCCAATGACTTCTTTCTATACCTGAAGAGAAAGAAAATATTGAAAGGAAAACATTTTGATGACATTTGGGACATCAACAATAATATGACGACAGCTCTGATGGCCATTCCAGAAAAAGAGTTCCAAAATTGCTTTGAAAGGTGGACTAGGCACTGGCATAGGTGCATAGCTTCCCAAGGGGAGTACTTCTTCAAAAGTGACCATAGTGATATTCAGCAATGAGGTATGTAGCACTTTTTCTAGGATGAATTTGCGAACTTAATTGTCCAGCCTGTATATAAAGAGCTCTAGGAAATGTCTTCAACAGTTTTAAAGAAGACATAGGAACGTTTTTCATTTGACCATTTCTTCAACCTTTGAATGCAGGAAGCATGACTGAAGATTTGGCCAACATCTTTAGAAAGTTTAAAATGAAATTTATATAAATTGCTTAGCCAACATTTCATACTAAAGAACATGCTCAATAGGAATGGTGCTCCAGTATAACAAACACAGCAATGAGATTTGCTGAGCTTTCTATTACCCTGAAAAGCCACAATTATTTGAAATTTAATTGGTACTAGGAATCACTTTCATGGATAGCAGAAAAAAAGCACAAATGTCAGCTGTTTTTAGATTGAGCTGTTTAAGATCAACAGTTTTTAAATTGTAATAAAAGCTATAACATGATTAAAGCTAATTCAAATTGTACATTAAGCCCAAGAATTGCATTTTGGGTTTTAGTTTTCTTCCTTTTTTTAAAAAAAAAAATTGTTACGGAGATTTTCAAACATATGCACAAAGTAGACAAAATATTATATTGAATGCTTTTTTTTTTTTTAAGACTGCGTGCCCTATCCACTGAGCCATCCGGGTGGCAGCTCAGCTCAAGGTGCTGAGTTCAGTCTTAGTTGTGGGTGGGCATAGCCCACCACAAACAGGCAGTCTTGTTAGGAGAACATGCTCTCACCAGCTGAGCCATCCTGCCACCTGTAGGCAGCTCTGCAGCAGCTCAGCTTGGGCACAGTATTCACTGGCCTATGTGGGAATCAAACCGGCAGCCATGTTGCTCAGAGCTCACGCTCTTAAGCTAACTCTTAACCAACTAAGCCATGCAGCCGGCCCCCATGAATGCTTTTTTATCTATTACCTAGCTTGAACAGTGATCAATTTATGGCCGTTTTTATTTCTTTCATGATTATATTTAAGGTATCCCAGATATTATAATCTCCAAAGATCTTTCTCCAAGATAAGGACTCTTTATTTTATTTTTAAAGATTTTTATTGGGGAATTGGGGGAAGGGGAACAGAAAAGTTGCTGTTGTTTTGTTCTTCAGTCTAGTTGTGGAGGACGTTGCTTCACGGGCCCAAGTTGGCACCATCATTGCGCTCTTCCTGGACGAGGCAGATCAGTCACCGGCTTCTGGATGGCCGCTCACTGCGGCTGCTGGCTGCTCACGCTGGCTGCTGGC
>NW_017731568.1:395064-407458 GCF_001890085.2 Hipposideros armiger
GTTGGTTAAGAGTTGGCTTGGGACGCCAGCTCTGAGCAGCAGGGCCCCGGTTCGGATCCCACATGAGGGCCAGTGACACTGCCCTCTACAGCTAACATGGTGAACAACAGCTCAACCTGTTGCTGGGCTGCTGTGAGTCGCTGGCCACGGTGTAGGCTTCAGCCCCTGCTGCAATGGGCTGCTGTGAGCTACAGTGAGTAGCTGGCAGCCGGCGTAAGCTGCCGTGAGCTGCCGTGAGCCTCTGTGAGCGGCCGTCCAATGGTCGGCAACTGATTTGCCTCACCTGGAAAGAGCGCAATGATAATACCAACATAGGCCAGTGATGTGACGCCCTCCACAACTAGACTGAAGAACAAAAGGACAGCATGGTAAATTTTATGCTATACGTATTTTACAACAATAAAATAAAAAAAAATAAGTTGGTTCCCTTGCATCTTCCAAAAGTGATTAAGTTTATTTGTTTTTATTTTTTTTTGTCTGCTTTGTTTTAAGTATTATTATGAACTTTGGATGTTAGGGTATTTGATGTCTTTCAATGTGTTGCGACTATTATCCTCTTTTCTACTGTAATTGGCCCAATTTTGGTCTGTGCGACTATATCTAGTTTGCTCCTGAGTCCCTTTTTTTTAAAGATTTTTATTGGGGAATTGGGGGGATGGGAACAGTGCTGGGGAATTGGGGAAGGGGAACAGACAAGTTGGTATCCTTTTGTTCTTCAGTCTAGTTGTGAAGGACGTTGCTTCGCTGGCCCCAGTTGGCACCATCATTGCGCTCTTCCCGGGTGAGGCAGATCAGTTGCCGGCTTCTGGATGGCCGCTCACTGCGGTTGCTGGCCGCTCACGCTGGCTGCTGGCTACACACGGTAGCCCATGGCAACCCACTGCAGCAGGGGCTGCAGCCTCCGCCGGCGACTCACGGCAGCCCAGCTCGAGGTTGAGCTGTTGTTCAGCATCTTAGCTGTGGAGGGCAGTGTCACTGGCCCTCATATGTGGGATCCGAACCGGGGCCCTCTGGCGTCCCAAGCCAATTCTTAACCATCATGCCACTCGGCCGGCCCCCTGAGTCCCTTTTAACATTGACTCTAGCAGTCTTTGATAGCTTCCTTCCTCTCTGTTATGACAAGATGTTCCAAGCTCATCTTGAAAATGTCCTGCCCAAGACATGAAATTAGCTAGTTCTCCAAGGAATTTTGGTTCCTTTTAGTGGAAAATGGTATTCTGAGATCATAATCTAAGTGCTAGGGGTGTTCATTGACACTGGGTTTGTCATTGTTCCTAGGCCTTTTTAGTGGATAGAGCTAGCAATAATTTTCCTTTTCTATAAAATACATCAGATACATCATAGTTTTGTGGATGCTTCCAATTCCAACTCAGGGCTATATGGTGTTCACTTAAACTCATTGACTTTACATCTTTATTGTTTCTCAAACATACTTAAAATCTCAATTACAACTACTTGAATTGCTAATTGGATGTATCCCACAGTACTTGAAAATAACTTTAGAATAGTAATACTAAAAAACACAATTTATGATTTTTTGGTTGGTGCAATCATTATGGAAGTCTACCAGTTTTGGACAAGTTGCAAACAGATAAAAACTTAGAAAAAAACCAAATGACAACTAAGAAAAAAAAATCTGTGTGTAATATTAAGTTTAAAGGAGCTCAATAAAACTCTTTAATAAGTAAATCTATAGAAGCAGATACCCACTCGATTTATGTCCGCATAGCATATTTTTGTGGCTTGTGAGACCATAAACTACTGTGAGGAGGTGAAGTATAAGAGTGCAGAGTATTGGGCCGGCCAAGTGGCTCAGTTGGTTAAGAGCTCGCTCAAGAGTTTGAGCTCTGAGCAACAGCGGTTCGAGTCCCAGCCCGAGCTGAGCAGCCGCTGAGTTGCCAACAGGTGGCAGGATGGCTCAGCTAAAAAAAAAAAAAAAGAGTGCAGAGTATTAAGTCTGTTAAATGAGCCTGCCTGAACTGGATTTCAGAAAATGACGTGAGTGACTATTTAACAATTCTTCCAAGGATGGCACCAGGAAAGTACCTTTCTGGATGCAAAGGAGAGAAGTTCGTTCATTATATACAATGGATGCCTTAGGACATTAGGAGATAGGGGATGGATCGGGAAGGGGTGCT
The DNA here is from genome assembly GCF_001890085.2 of Hipposideros armiger. Classification (NCBI taxonomy): domain Eukaryota; kingdom Metazoa; phylum Chordata; class Mammalia; order Chiroptera; family Hipposideridae; genus Hipposideros; species Hipposideros armiger. Next base: position 397,203 of record NW_017731568.1, read on the forward strand.
TTAGATTTTTCTAGTCAATTTGAATCCTTTAGGCAGAAGTTATTTAAGATTGAAGGGACATTTGCTAGCCTAATTTATTCCTACAAAAGCTAAAGAAAGTTCTGATCTGTTTCTGTTTGTTCTTTGGAACAACACATTTCCCTCTGTCTAAAAATTGTTTTGGATTGTGGCATAATTGAGATGATCATTTCTGTACTCCGGGATGTTTGTTTGCTTGGACCTGCTAGTAACCGCGTTTAAGTAATTCAACAGTGATGTGTTAATCACAGATTACTATATTTGACAGACTGGAATTTTGCTGTTTGGTGTTTGTTTGCTTGAGTTTAAAATTTTTTTTTCATTGACTTCTTTCTTTCAAGTCGTTTTGGTAGTAAAGTTGGCTTTTTATTTTTAAAATTTGTTTTGGTGTTGCCCCTTGGCCTCATTGTAATAGAGATGAAGAAGATGGACCCAGTCCCCTCAGAGATAAAAACATGTTCCCTCAGCCATCAGATAAGACTCAGACTTTAAATGTATTCAGAAGTTGCTGAAAATATGGAATTTAAAAATTCAAGAAATATCACACTTGGGGCGACCAGTTAGCTCAGTTGGTTAGAGCTTGGTGCTGATAACACCAAGGTTGCCGGTTCGATCCCCACATGGACCACTGTGAGCTGCACCCTCCTTGAAAGAGCCAACTGTGCCATTGTAGCATGAAAGCAATGTGTAACCAATGACCTTGGCTGTTCCCCAATTAAAAAAAAAAGAAATTAAAAAAAAAAGAAATATCACCCTTGCTTTCACCTTCCCTTTGAGCAATAACTGTTTTTCTAGGTCCAGTAGCTCTAAGAAGCTGGTGCTTCATTTGGAGCCATAGATAGAACTGAGGCATGAGAGAGCACCTAGTTTAACTCCCTCCTTTTACCAATGAGGAAACAGATCAGGAGAAGTTGAACTGAGGAGCCTAATGCCAGAGAAGCAGTTAGTGACAAGATCGGAACTCTCCCACGTCTCTGGGATACTTCCCAGTACCACACTGACTTGCACTGTACTAAAAACTCAGTCAGTGTCTTCACACACAGCACAAGGGACTGCTGATTATTGACGAATTTGGGCCCAACCTCCGTGAGCAGATCAAGAGACATAAAGCAGGAGGCTTTTTGGTACACGGTGGGCTTTTCGTGTCAGGCTGCTCTGAAAAGGTAACAATATAGAGGGACATTTGCTTCCTCGGGATCACCTCTAAGTCCACAAAAACAAGAACCTTCTCAGAACTGGTATATTTTATATTGGAACGGAAGAGGTGAAATGTCCCCCTTTTCCTGCCTGGTGCCAAGGAACTGGCTTCTTGCTCAGAGAAGGGACAAGAATGGCTGTGCTGTTTGTTGCTGTCCTTTTAGCCTCTGAATATTCGTGTTCTCGACTGAGGGGCAGGTGCCATGCTGGACGCTGGGGAAACAAAGATGAATGCATCAAAGCCTGCTGTCAAACCATGCATCATCCATTGCGTAGGAAGGAGTAACCAAATACGATTGTTAGCAGAACAAGCTTAGCAGCTGTCATTCCCAGGAATTTCTCTCTTAAATCTAATTCAAACCCCTCAGTGGCGGCTTCTTTCCATTCTTTTTATCCTTCGTGGACAAGGAATACATATTGCAGACTGTTACGAACTTATCTATTTTTGTTTTCTTGGGGATGAGGGTTGTTTTTTTCCCCCCTTGTTTTTACTTTAGTGTTATTTTTTGGTTTTGTTTTTACTTTCCTGCCTTTCGTGTCTGCCATGTGTATGCTGTGTAACCGTATAACTTATAAAACACTCCACCAGTTATGTGCTAGACATAAAATCTGTGTCCCCCTTGGAGAATTCACCCAAAATGGCTGTTTTGACAAACGATCCTTGAACTTGTATTTCCACAGAAACAGTGGGGTTTGAGTTAGAATTCAGAAGAGATGCTTTATAGTGTGCAGAGTATGAATAACATCGTTTTAATGTTTTTAATTCTTTGTGTATCTGTTATTCCTTTGCCCTTTCTATAATCCCATGAGTTACAAGGACAAGTATAATTATCTTTATGTGGCAGGTGAAAGAAATGCAGCACCGAGAAATTGTGCTGTATGAAGAATACATAAAAAGTTAGAATGGGGCCAAGCTGAGAGATTAGTTAGCTACATTTAGTCCATGTTGTTAGACTGGTTTCTTTTTCTCTGATGTTTTTATGAAATCAAGCAATACTGACTGTACTTTGATAGAAGAGGAAAGGATTGACATGTCCAACGTATGCCTGTCAGTCATTTTGACCTTCCTGCTCGCTCCCTTTCTCAGAGTCTGCTGTTGCGACCCATCCCAAGTGTGCAGCAGACCTAACCTGATGACCCCGCCCACCCCAGCCAGAGCTGAGTGGCCAAGGACAGACAGCTGACCCTTCATGTAACACTGGGCTCTTTCTCTCAGAAATCAGAAATTGGCTGATAGGAACTATTCGACATTTTAGTAGTGGCTCTTGAACAACAAATATGTAAATCCATGGCTGACCCATGGACAAGTGAAGCCAGGAAAGCTGGTTATGACAATTAGAAAACTAAAGCAATTGGGCATTCACTTCCTGGTCAAGTGACACCCGTCCCTTCTGAGGCCAACTGTACTTCCTGGCTGGGAGATACTTGGTATTCATCCAATAAATTCCCTTTTTGCTTATGTACCTTGAGTGGATTTCAATTCCTTACAGCCAAATGAGCCCCAAGACCTAATCAGATGCTTTGTTTAGGCAAAAGGAAATCATCTGAAGAGGTTTGTGCTGGGGTTTTCCTTTCTTTCTAAGCAGAGACCACATCTGTGTCAGTGTTTCTGCCTTTTCAGTGGTATTGCTGGAGTGTTTGTGGAAAAGTAAGGAGAGGAACTTTTATCATTTAAACTTCCCCAACATTGGGAAGTTTTTTTTTTGTTTTTTGTTTTTTTTTCTGCTTCTCCAGTTGATTTAAGATCTGTAGGAACTGGAAAGAAGGACTGTGCCATGATTCTCACTGCTGGGGGCCTCAGAGCAGCCTTGAAGATGATGGTGCTCAAACTCCCAGGCGCCCCTTAGGGGACAGCAAACTTCCCTCACGAGCTGAGCTGTGTTACACTGTGGGGCTTCTGGTGGGCAGTTCAGCGAGTCCCTGCCAGCTCCTCCCCCACTCCTACTCCCTGCCATCTGGGCTTATTAGGGTTCTAGAAACCTTAGGAGTCAACAGTTCTTCATAGGTATTTTATTTTCTTAAAAAAAAAAATCACAAAACTTTGGAATGCATTATCACTCACTAAGCATTTGTTGTATTAGTAGAGTGGACGTTCTGGTTCTCTTTGGACATACCTTTTATCTTTCCCTGTTGTGTGACACCTCTCTACTCAGCCTTCACAGTTCTACATGCCAGTGTCTGGCACCCACCTGGTCACAAGGGCTAGTTCAAGAGCCTCCAAAACTGAGGACTCTGGTTCATTGTGAGAAGTCATGTTCTCTTTTTCCTGGATGTGAAGGAGAAGGTGTTTTGACCTGGTCGTTGCTGGTAGGCATCTTGCAACAGTGAAGGAAGCCAGCCGGAGGGAGAGGTGACATATGGCGTAGGTGGAGCCAGGAGAAGAACTGCAGAGACTGGAGTTGGACCTTGAGGGAATGAATGATGCCCGATGTTTACGTTTCCTATGGACTTCAAAATTGTGGATGCCATTGAATTCCCATTGTTATTTAAACCAGTTTGAATTTAACTTTCTGCTATTTTTATCATAAAGTATTGTGACAGATACAGAACTTTTAAATTCATTTACTGCTCTCCAATTTTGGGTTTCTGATTTCAGATGAAAACATTGGCACCTTCAGAGTGCTGGGACGGCACTGGGTATTTTCTGTATTTGCCCTTGTGGGGGCTAAAAAAATGTTAATACTTTTCCTCCTACCTTCTAAGTTCTTCTAGCTGGGCTAATAATAAAATTAACAGAGACAGATTAAAGGAGAAAAATAAAATGTGTAATACGTGCACATATGGAATTCACACAAGCATGAAGATTCCAAAGACAGGGAGGCAACACTGGGCATATAAGACATTTTTGGACAAAGGAGAAAGGGACAGGTGGAGGAAAGGGAGGCTAGATTTCAGAAGTGAAAAATGGGCGATTTACAGGTTGTTGAGGAAGAGTGAACACACATGGCAGGAAAAATTCTTGGTGGGTAACTCAGAAACAATAGGACACAGGGAGTATTTCACTAACGGGATCCTGCCTGTAGCTCTCCTATTTATCACACTTAATTCAAATTAGGCTAAGGTGACTATGCTCAGATGCCTTCCTGGAGTAGGTCTTTCATCTGAAAGGCGAGGGTCAAAGATTCTTTCTGAAGCTTTTGTTTCTTTTTTTTTAAAGATTTTATTGGGGAACTGGGGGAGGGGAACAGTGTTGGGGAATTGGGGAAGGGGACCAGCCAAGTTGTTGTTCTTCAATCTTCGTTTTGGAGGGCGCCAGTCACCATCTGGCTGCCCGGCAGCAGCTCGTGGCCTCTAAGCTCAAGATGCTGTGTTCATTCTTAGCTGTGAGTGGGCGTAGCCACCATCCCATGCGGGAGTCGAACCAGCAGCCTTGTTGTTAAGAGCGCACTCTATTCACTGAGCCATCCTGGCGGCGGCAGCTCAGCTCAAGGTGCCTGAGTTCAGTCTTAGTTGCGGGTGGGCATAGCCCACCATCAAACAGGCAGTCTTGTTGTTACACCAGCTGAGCCACCCTGCCACCTGTTGGCAGCTCAGCGACAGCTCAGCTCGGGTGCAGCGTCATTGGCACATGTGGAAATCAAACCGGCGGTCCTGTTGCTCAGAGCTTGCACTCTTAACCCAACTCTTAACCAACTGAGCCATTTGGCCGGCCCTGTTTCTTAAAAACAGCTTTAAATCAATACCCCAAAAGGTAGGTAGAGGATAGCAAAAGTTTTGGTTCCCTTCACCCTCACAACCTTGAGAGAGATACTACTATTATTGAATTTCCACTTTTCAGATGACACTTAGGTTCTGAGAGACTGTGATTTCTCTAAAGACACAAAGCCATAAGCAGCAGCAGGGTCTAAATTTGCTTCGCTTGCATATACCATATTGTATCTATTTCTTATAGAAAAGAAATCAGAGCTCAAAAAATTCACCTTTAGGTAGTTGGTGATTATCACTCATATTCATGAAATACTTTTTATTTTTTCAAAGCACATTTGAACCATGTTGAGAAATACCAACAGTAGGTTCTGACTGATATAAGAGGCCAGACACAGATACTACTTGGGAAATGAGTCTAGGTGTATTTATCTAAAGGATAGAGGTGGAGAAAAATGGTATTGGGATACGCAGTTGAGAGATCACCCAAGTTCTCCAGTGACAGACACTGTTTAAGCCTCTGGGTCTCCCAAAACGGGCCTCAACATCACTGTATATGATTAAGTCTGAGCGACTGAGGGTCACATTGGAGCTTGTAGGAAGTTCCACTGAGCAATGGACAGAACCATCCCTCACTCCACCCCACCCAAGCCCAGCTAGATGTTTATGCTCATATCATCAATACTGGTGTTATACCACATGACCATAGTGATCGGTATATATAATATAGTGTACACAAACATCAAAACACCCTATTTTTTTTTCTTTCTAGTTTTAAAAATATGGCACACTTCACAAATTTGCATGTCAGCCTTGCACAGGGGCCATGCTAATCTCTGTATTGTTTCAATTTTAATGTGTGTACTGCTGAAGCGAGCACCACGCCCTCTTTTAACATATTCATTCTCCCCGGGCTAGCATTTTGGTCTAGGACCTTAAATTAGAGGGGTTGAAATTATTTGGCCTCCAAGTGCACGCAGCTAGGTGGTAACAGAACTGCCTGAAACAGGAATTCTGACTTTCTGTCCAATCTTTGCTTAACAAGAAAGCATTAGCTTTTCCCCCAGAGGAAGTCACCTGAGCAAATGTTGTAAGTGAAGCCCAGAATAAAAATCAGAAACATCATTGGAAGGCCAGGCTCATGCCTTTAAGTATGAAACCTGAAAGGATTAGCCTGGATTAGTTTGCAGTAATTAACATTGAAGAGTTGGTAAAGAGACTAGGCATGTGGTTTAATCAGATAGTCTTTTGGTAACCCAGAACAGACAGGCTAGGATGACTGTGACACCAATGGGGAAAAGCCATGGCTTCTTGGCAGGGGAGTGACTGTGATACCGAGGACAGCTGGTTCCCCAGCATGGTGAGGGGCTTCAGGGCTGTGGGGTTTGCCATGGCTTTCTCACGCTGGTTTTGATGAGGGAGTTTTTGATAACATGAGCAATAGTCTCTTTTCTCATTGCCGATATCCCATTTGGGTACACCAGTAAAAACCTAAAGAAGCCCGCTACCACCATACATTGTAAATGTTCTTTGGTTAACTTAGCCTTAATTAGATAGTCTGGAATTCGGAGGCACTTTAGGTAGTGGAGAATTTTAGACAATTCCCATATCTCACTTTCTCATTCATTCAAAGATATTTATTGAATGCGTTCTGGGTGCTGGGCTAGGTCCTGGGTAGAGAGCAAATGGCAAACAGATGTGATTCCTGTACTGCTGAAGCTTATAGTTTAGTGGGGAAGGTGGCATCAGAGGAGGAAATACAATTAAATGAGTAATTACAAAACATGGTGAATGAAATGGAAAAGTCCTGAGTGCTATGAAGACATATATCAGGGGACTGTATTTTGGAAACACCTCTTTCTGAAGAAGTGATGTTGATGCTGAGAACCGAAAGATTAGAAAGAGCCAGCGAGATAAAGTGTCCTGATGAGGGGAAAAAATGTGTTCTGCTGGGGTAGCTGGAGCTGGAGGATGTGGGTGAGGAGGGAAGGGCATCACCTGGGGGAGGCAGATAGGTGCAAGCTCAGGTGTTCTGGACATCTGAGCTTTGGCCTCTTGAGATATCTAGATTCAAATCTCGGTCTCTTCTCTTATTTATGAACTTGGACATATCATTTAATTTCCTTGAATCAGTTTCCATTTCACTAAGATAACAGTAAAATTATCTACCATGCAAACTAATGCAGATTAAGTAAATCTAAATGTATGGTCACAGCATTGGCAGTTTCTTTACCACCTGCGTCCTTTTCTCTTCCTACACCTTTATGCAGAGCTATGGATGTAGTCTATCTGAAAGGTAATGTAACATTGGGTTTCTTTGCCCTCCCCCATGATCTTGGGTAGACGTTCGTTGTAACTTGAATAATCAAAAGCTGAATCATCTAGAGTTTACTATTATATAAGAAATTTCAGTTACATCATTGACATTCCTTTATTAATGGTAACAGATGGATTTAGAATCAGCCATCAAAGCTTGGTCTCAAGTCTGCCCCTTCAGAGATACTCAGGTTCATGTTTGCCTAATGTTTTATTTACAAAATAGCTGTGATTTTTTCCCTCCCTAACTTGGAAAAGACTGTCTGTTTTGATGCATAATATGAAAGTTGACTGTGTGACTTAGCAAACCCAAAATATTTATTCAGAAAATATTTCATTTCAGTTATCTGTCACGGTGAAAAGGCAGCCTTTTGTTTCAGTGTAATCAATGCAACACAGTATGTTTTAGTTTATCAGCTCTGTTGGTTGAGAGTGGTTATATGAAAACACTTGAGCACCTATTCACAAACACAGTAAGTACCTCAGATTCTCAGACGTTAGGAAGATGTCACAGGATATACCCCTCCTCCCAAGTAAATGGACTATATCAAAGAGTTCTTCTGTTTCTTTACTTTCCCACCCTTATAATAATAAAACTTATTTTGAATGAATTTTCTGAAGTGGAAACCAGTACGAATATCTTTCAAAAATGCTTTTACAGGGAGTTGATGCTTCACACCATCTTAGTGGCTACCTCTGTGACCAAGGACTGCACTCTCAGCTTCCGTGGGCCTCAGTGTAAAATAGAACATGATTGTTTCCTACCAACTACACAGGATTGTCATGGGGGTTTAACCAGACACCATTTATAAAATAGTTGAGAGTGGGGAACAGTCATTCAACAACTCTACCTGAATGGAAAGGACTAGAAGAGCTCTTTTTTATTGGATACTTGTAACTACCCTACAGAGTAGTCTGGACCGGTAAGTATAAAGTGCTACAGCTAGATGAACAGTAGGTGCTGTATGATAAAGAGTTTTAGAATTCACTTTTTACACTTCTCCAAATAATTCAATTCCAGAACTATTCAATAACTCACTTTGATATTTATCAACCTGTACTGTCAGTAGGTTCTTGTCCCTATGTAACCTCCTAAACCTTTCCTTCTTCACCTTATGCCGTGTAACTTTTGTGAGTGAATTATAAAAAAAGCTCTTGAAGGCTTAAACACAATCATTCCTTTTTTTGCCTTCTCTTTTAGGAAGTCATAGTTAGACCATACCTTATATACAGTTTTCTTTTCTATCTATCATAGTTCTAAGTTTTATAGTTTTTCTTCCAAGTCTGGAACTTTTCCTCCTAAATCTTTTTTTCTTTCTTATTGTCTTTGTAGCTTCCTCTCTTTTCTCTATAAAGGAGTCTTTCCTTCCCAGAAAGTTGTGCTGATTCTTTTTTAACCATTGAATTGCAATCTGTTACTTTTCTGGCTGTTGGGCTGAACACCACTAGGCCATTTCGGAGAGGACCTCCTGTTGTCTGACAGAAAGCTACCAGTCACTTAAAAAGCTGGACTCTGGCTGTCCCCGACCCACCCCACACTAGACTGGGAGGCCCCACTGCAGGGAGGCCTTTCTCTCACTAGGTCTTTGTGGAAATGTTTCCCCTTCTAGGACAGGGAGCACCAACTGAGTTCTGTCCAAGGGCTTTACTCCATTCCCTATAAACATTATATGATGGTGTAATTCGGAGGGAAAGGGGACAGCCAAGGCAGGTTGTGCTGCTGTCTGCTTTTCTAGCAGGACTGTTGGAGGCATGTTGTTCCCACCTGTCCTTATAAACTGATTGTTCTCCTCCTCCTGGGGCAGCCCAGAGGTTACCACACAGAGCAGGGTGACTTGCCACCAGAAAGTTGATAAAGAAGAGACCATCAAGGGGGCCTACCACACCTGGCAAGGGGAAAAACAGAAGTAGTAAATGAAAGTCCCAAATCTTATACTTTCCTTCAAGTGGGAGTCCCAGATGGAAATTCTCCTAATCACACCCTGTAAATATTTCACCCTTAGTTTATTTTCCTTAGAACTTTTGTTGTCAGGAAGAAACAGAAAGAAAAGAAAAAAAAGGAAGAGATGACAGAAGAGTAAAGCTCAAAGAAAACTTGGGAACTGGGCTCCTAGAAAGAGACTATTCAAAGATATACTTTCAAAGATACTGAAAAACATACTCAAATATACATGTACTATTCAAATATATATTTAAAATATACATATATATATATATTCAAAGATATATTTAGACAATGTTGAGAGCAATGTTAAGAATGTTGACTTTACAGAAGGCAGTGTATCCAGTTTTACCAACTGATAAATGACTTGTATTTGAATGGAAAAGATATACAGAGGGTACCAAAAAATGTATACAAATTTTAAGAAAGGAAAACTGTATTAAAATTGTAATATTCAATATATGCCAATAACAAAAAATGAATACAAGTCACGTTTGACTTCTGCAATTACAAGAGGTGCTCAAGGTGGTTACCATCAGTGTTCAGACACTTCTGATTATGGCGAACTACTGCTTGACCAAACGTGTCCACTTGTATACATTGTTTTTGGCACCCCCAGTATATTAGCTTATCTTAGACATGGGAAAAGAATGAAGTGTTTGACAGGGCAAAAAATGTAACTGCTATTCAATTTCAAGAGTAAGCAGAATAAAGTCTAAAAATTAAAATTCTGTAACAATAGAAATTATCTTAATTATTGACAAATACAAATTTTAATGAATCCATAATAGTAAAATATTAGTCCTGGTTTTTAAAATGAAGTACCATCTTTTTAAAAATTTACTTTTTGAGAAACAGTACAAAATATAAAACTTATCTCTAAAAATAAAGCTCTCTAACCTGTAATTTGAGAGCTACTCAATTTTAATATGAATTTCTTTGACAAGCTCTGTTTCCCGTGTGACAGAATGTCTCCGTTCAGTTTGAGTCATCATTGCACATTTATGAAATCTGACAATGCTGTTTTCACCCAGCCTTAGACATTTGGGTCAAGGTGATGACTGAGACATTGCAAAGGTAGAGTAATTTGATTAAATGTGGGTAGTGAAGGTTTACCTGGAGATGAAGAGGGTTAGAG
>NW_017731568.1:410043-415828 GCF_001890085.2 Hipposideros armiger
TTTTAGTACAAATTCCTGGATGCAAAGGAGAAAAGTTCCCTATTTATCTGAAAACCCCTAGGGAATACTACCAAAGATAACTACTGCTGTGGCTTATTTTTTCTATAATACTTATATCAGAACTTATATCATTTACTAATTTTTTAAACCATCTATCAGGGCGGCTGGTTAGCTCAGTTGGTTAGAACACAGTGCTCATAACACCAAGGTTGCTGGTTCGATCCCCACATGGGCCACTGAGTTGCACCCTCCACAACTAGATTGAAACAACTACTTGACTTGGAGCTGATGGGTCCTGGAAAAACACACTGTTCCCCAATAAAAAACAAACAAACCATCTGTCATCATTGAGTGTACACACTCTGAGGGCAGGGACTTTCTCTTGTTCACTACAGGTACTGGGTCCCCAGTGCCAAATGGTTTCTGGCATGTTATTGTTGCTTGATAAATATTTGATAAATGAGTGAATGAATAAATCTATCTGCTTTAGCAACTTCCTTCCTTCCAAAATTATCAATCCTAGATAATTTTAGGATAGAGTTAGCATTTTCCTTTGAGGATACAGGTCACCTAAATGCTACAGAGCTGCAGGACGACTTCCTATCAGCCGCTTGTGGGAATAACAATGGTATTCTAAAGCAATTACTTAGATCAGGGGTTGGCAAACTGAGGCTTGTGTGCCACATGCCGCTCTTTGGGTACCTTCCATCTCAAAAGTTTGCCAACCCCTGGAAGAGCCAATCCTGTCCCTCACAACAATTTAAAAATTATTTGAAAGCCATAAATATACTTTTACATAATCACCATTATGTGAATAACATCCTTTAAAAATTTTATAAATGAAACTGTGATAGTTTTATTTTCATTTTCAATTTTACTTCAGAGCCACAGTTCGCAAGCCGCAGTTTGCTGACCCCTGGCGGCTCTTCCACCTCAAAAGTTTGCCAACCCCTGACTTAGACTAACAAGTGGAGGAGCTCTGAAAGAGAACAGAAAAGCAGAACATTTCAATGCTTTGTCTGAGTTATTAGAACTTTTTATTAATTATTGTCAAGAGTGTAAAACTAGTATAGCATCTTACCCTGTTTTAATAATAATGCTCCTTTACCCTACATAATTTCTTGAGTTAATTCTCCTAATTTTCTGTTAAATCATCCCTAGTAATTGCCTTAGTAGGCAGCATTATTGGCCATTGAAACTTTTCACTTTTAACTGAGGATCCCTTACTCATGGGTGTTAACTGGGTTGAGAGCTACTGTGGCACGCATTTGCTTGGGCTTTACTCACCAGGGGACAGGGGATTGTTCATGAGTTATCTCTAAGAATTTAAATTTTGTTTTTCATTTTGATGATAATTTTAAAAAAGTAATGTAAGCATATTCTAAGTCATCAAGCTGATGACCTTATACCTAAGTTTTGCCACCATATTTCTGTGGCCACATATGCATCTGTGTCTCTGATGGTTGTGTTGGGGACGTGTGTGTGAGATACACTGACATGCATATATGAGAAATGAGCAGTGACCTGTTGATATATAACGACACACTTGTACCAAGTGAAAATCAGAACACAGTGCAGAGACCCTCAAATGAAGGAGCTCGCATTGAACCTGTAGATCCTGTGATGACAAAGCTTTGAAGGGACTCAGATAAGATAGAGGTAGTGAATATGCAGAAGAGAAGAAGGAACATTCATGATGTTAAATTAGCATGATCTGGTGATTGTCTCTTGGGAAAGGAGGGTAGGATGGTGTTTCTCCAACCTGAGCAACGTACCGATTTCTGCTAGAGAAAAGAAAATTCTTATAGCACCTGGTGTTGACTTGAATTAATATATGATCATGTAACTTAAATATGTATGTACATAAATTAGGTATGAATTTCTTTTATTAGCCTAATAAACCAAATCATAGTTACAAATTAAACATAAAGAACTGTAAAACAAGTTAATTCTAAATTAATAACTTTAATTTTATATGACTAATGATATTGTTTTGATAAAACCAAATCACTACTTGCAAGCTAAATTTAGCACAGACAGCTTACAGCACAGGATATTTTGAGTTAGGATAGAGAAAAGTGGTGAATAATTGTCAAGACAAAGATCACAGACACATCAAACCCTTTTAAAGAGAAGTCCTACATTTCTCAAGTATAAGAGACTTATTTTAACACTCCACTCAAGGGTTACTTCATTTGAAAGTCTTCTACAAACCCAGCTGGTTTGGAAGCCCCTCTTCCCAGTCTGTACAGCGTTCTAGCACTTAATTTACCTCATAACATTGCGATTCTCATGTATTTGTCTTTCCCTGAAAGTAATTTTTAAAAATATCCTTAGAAACTGGCACAGTGCCTAGCACATAGCAGGGGAACAGTAAAGGTTTGTTGGTTGAATGAAAGCTTTATAGGGACATTTTTGGCTTAAACAAACAAACAGAAAACAATGGATTAAGCTAAAGAAAAAAGCCAAGGGGGTATATTTGTCAGGGTGCAGTCTGAAGAGAAGAGACATTATGAGTGCTACGGGATACAAGATTTTTATAGGAATTAGATCTTATACAACCGAGAAGGAGCTGGGGAATTGAAGGTTCAGGAAGGGAGTCAGATAATCCAAGAAAAGGTCAGCAGCTGGGCATAGAGAAGCCAAGCCCATCCAGTTACAGGGAACCTCATGGGCAGGTCTGTGGGAAATTGTTTGGCTGCCACCTATGTGTCTGGGCACAGGTGTCAGGTTGCTGTTGGTCAACAGGGTCAGGAGTTGGGAAGAAGAGCTGGACATGGAACAGAGGAGAGCAAAGACAAGCATGATCCCGCAGGGCACCCCTGCATATCTCTGTCACCATGTCTGACTACAACAGCTTTCAGAGAGCAATGGCCATCGCTTCCCTTCTGCCTTCTAAATCTCACACACATTCGTCTTGGTCAAACCCACAACCACGGAAGGAGAGGATTTGGGGAAACAATTTCAGCTTAACTAGGTTAACATAGTATAAACCACCACAGTCAGATTTCTGCTTCTGGCAATGTGACTCTCTAGAACTCACTTTCTCAGGCATCTCTGGTCTCATGAGGGGCGGTATAAGTCTCCAAGGACCCTCTCGCACAAGCATATCAACCATTTGGGGGGATGAAAACATGAGGCAGGGTTTCCCTGAGAGCAGAGGTCAATAGCCACACTGCTGCCAAGATACGGGGCCTTGGCCTGGTGGCCAGGTGAGAAAATTGAGCCTGGAATAGCCACATGAACAAAAGCAGAAGCAAAGTGTCTCTGGAGGAAATCTTCAACAATTCAGTTTGCAGATTAAGCAGTCATTTCACACAGATCACTCTGCACATTGGGAGGTGAGCCGTTATGAATGAGTCAGCAGAAAAAATAAACAACAGATTTGGACTTACGTTGTCAGAATCATCAGTTACAGAACATAAGCCGACTATGTTAAAAATATTTAAAGAAATAATGGATGCAGTAACAAAATTGAGTAAGCAACACAGGAGTATCAGGAATGAATAGGTAGACTTGAAAATAAAAGGGAATTTCTGGAAATTGAAAATATAATTGTTCAAAATGTAAGAACTCAATGAGTGGATTTAATAGCAGATTTGATACATAATCACCACAGCAGAGGGATAAAAGGAATTGGGAAATCTGAAAAAGAAGCATGTATTTGAGGAAATCTAATATATATATATANGGACCAGATTTCCTTTGCTGCTGGCGCCTGAGAGCTTATGGAAGCCACTACATAATGCAGACAAAAGGAGGCCTTTCTCCTTAGCACTCATAGAGAATGCATTACTGGCAGCCTAATGTGTTCTAGCACGGGGAAGGACACAGCTGTGAATGCAATTAATGGCCCTTGCATTGCAAACAAACACAGATCCATAAACTGCAATGACGTCTTTTTAAATGTGTGCCATATTTGGGGGGCAAGAAAATAATTTACAGGGAGGGTGGGATTGTGCTTGAAGCAGATGGATGTGTTTTCAATGTTTAATGGTATGGGGTGGAGCATGAAAATGGCCAATAGTACCATAAATATTAAAATCTGCTGGTGTTCTGGAATTTTTTATTTTATTTTTAAATTTTTTTTATTTTTTGGTAGCTGCTTCTCAGGCCTCAGCCTTGGACCCAGGTTCTGGCCAGCTAGTTAGACCAGAGAACTAAATGGCTCGATATGTTACTGGCACTCAATTCTTAGAAAACAAACAAACAAACAAACAAACAAACAAACAAAGAAGAGCCTAATGATTTACTTTTTCTATCAGCTTGCCATATTCTTGGACTTTTTAGGTGTGTTGTCTACCAGATTATTTACTACTGTGTTGCTTCTTCTTAATACCGACAATGCCCTTTTAGGATGCCTTTGATCAGTGCTTCTTAAACTTTAGTGTGCATCAGAATTACCTAGAACTCTTGTTAAATACAGATTGCTGGGCCTCACTGCCATAATTTCTGATTCAGTGTGGGACAAGGCCCTTAATTTGCATTTTTAACAAGTTCTCAGAGGATGCTGGTCTGGGGATCACACTTTGAGAAACACTACTTTATTTAGATAAAAGGTTTCTAAGATATTAGTCCCAGTCTTTCAACTGGATTTCTTGATTAGCCCATGAGATTAGCTCCTATTCTTACTAATGGTTTCCAGAAAGTACAATACTATAAGTTAGAGGAACTCTGTCAGTTCATAAACTGCCAGGACCAAGGAACATTCTGCTGGAAGAATTTTAGGAGCCTGTGTTGACTAGTGGGATCTCCCAACCTTGCACATTGGTCAGTGTCCTGGAAAGATATGGAGTTACTAGGGTCAGAGGCGGTAAACCTGAATATCTCATCGCACTCAACCACCATTATACTCAGAGTGATAAGACCTCATATTTGGGAATTTATTTTATTTATTTTTTATTAAGATTTTATTGACATATAACATTGTATGAGTTGAGGTGTACCACATTATGGTTTGATATAACCAGAGGGTTCCCAAAAAATGTGTACACACTTTAAGAAAGGAAAAAACTGTATTAAAATTGTAATATTCAATATATACCGATAATAAAAGATGTATACAAATCATGTTTGACTTCTGCAATTATAAGAGGTGTTCAAAGTGGTTATCATCAGCGTCCAGACACTTCTGATTACTGCAAACTATTTCTTGAGCAATGTTGACCAGTGTCCACTTGTATACATTTTTTGGGCACCCCAGGTATGTATATATTGCAAAATGATCACTACAACAAGTCTAGTTAACATCCATCATCACACATAGTTACAAATTCTTTTTTCTTGTGATGAGAACTTTTAAGATCTACTCTACTTTCAGTTATACAAGTTATTAACTTTGGTCAGCATGCTATACATTACTTACAATTAATAACTGGACTTATTTATTTTATAACTGGAAGTTGGTACCTTTTGACCTCCTTCACCCATTTTGTCCACCCTACCCCCCTGCCTCTGGCAACTACCAATCTATTCTCTGTATCTATTAGTTCATTTTGTTTATTTGTTTAGATTTCACATATAAGTGAGATCATGCAGTGTTAAGTCTTTCTCTGTCTGACTTATTTCGCTTAGTATAATGCCCTCAAGATCCATCCATGTTTTTGCAAATATCAGAGTCTCTTTCTTTTATATGACTGAATAATATTCAAGACCATATTTTGTTTAGTTTCAGTAGACCTGTTGTAATGAGAAGCTTTTCAGTAATTAATAAAACCACAGAATCTTTGAGCTTCCTTCTGTTTAAATAACAGGTGGTTGGAATTACTACTTTTGTTTTCGGTAA
>NW_017731568.1:421203-429506 GCF_001890085.2 Hipposideros armiger
TGTGTGTGTGTGTGTGTGTGTGTGTGTGTGGCCCTGCGATGGAAGGGTGTCCTGTCCAGGGTTTGTGCCCACCTGGCACCCTGAGCTGTGGGGATAGGCTCTGGCCACCCATGACCCTGAACTGGAATAAGTAGATTGGAAAATAATGATCTTACTTGTTTTTATTCATCTTTCTTAAATGTATGTAAAGCCCTTAATATAGAACATGGTAGATAGTAAGCCCTTAGTAAATAAAATAATAGTTTGTAACAATGAAGGCACAACTGTCCTAAGCCATTATCCATAACATGTTTATGATATGTGTACATATAAATATGCTTATGTATATGTGTATATGTATATGTGTACAGATAAATATATAAAGGAAAAATATTTGTTTAGTGGACTTGGGCTGCTTTGCATGTTCCACAAGTGTTAGTCGCTGAAGAACTTGTTCAAAGAACTTTTGAGCTAATTTATTAGAATTCTGGTGCTGCCAGCACACTGAGAAATGGTATTGACAAGTGACCCTTGAATTCCTGATTTGTGATTCTGAGTTGGAACCCAGAGGGGTTTAGTGGCTCAGATCTGACTGACTTTTAGGACTGAGTCTTGGTACCAGGCAGTTCAATTTGCTTCCTTCATGATTCTCTCGTTAGTAAACCTTTTATTTTTCATTTCACTGAGCCTTTATGGGAGTGCCAGTCTAATTATTACTTTCTTTTGGAAGATTTTGTAAGAACTTCAGAGAATTAAAGAGAGCTTGTTGAGTTCAAATATCCACTTTTTTTCTCCCAAACATTTCAGTTGTGGCCACAAAATTAATCAGATACACAATCTAAAACAAAACAAAAAGAAGAAGACAGAGGATGTTTGTCTAGCAGAAAGACTCTAGCTGAAGAGTAATTAGACCCCAAAGTATTGAGATTTTCATTTTGTCTTTTACTTGCAGTCAGCATGTCTTCTGAGTTTTAGCCTCACTGATATTTTGGGTTTTTTAAAAATTATGTTGTAATATTGTTGAATTATTAATATTATTGAAGTCATTTTAACAACATTATAATGCTTTTAGCCCTTAGAAATTAAGCATTTAAAATGTACCTATTAATATGCTCTTACATTCTTTTATTTCAGAAAAAATTATTACGAAGTCATAAGACCCATAAGAGAGATACATTAAAACAATTAACTTTTTAAAAAGGCTTTTTCTTTAAAACTTTTGCTAGAAAGTGTTCTTTAAGATTTTGCTAATTTAGGATTAAATGTAAGTAATTCTAGGACACTTCATATATTTTCTAGTCCTCTACCATCCAACCATTTCCTCAGCATGGTCAAGAAAACTACAGGAATACATTTGTTTGTATAAGAATAGCATTGGATACTTCTTGTATCCAAAAATCACTCTGGCTTTTATTTTAGTTGCTGAATTTCTCCAAGCACATTCTCTATTACTATACTATCAAAATCTTATAAAACTGTTTTTTGTTGTAAGATATAAGACAAGTACGGAAAACTGCATGAAACAAATATGTAACATAATGATTATTATTAGTTGAATACCCTTGTAACCATATTGAAAACTTCTAAATATTAGACACTCGCATATGTTGCTGAAAGAAGGTAATTTTTGGAGGGATATTGGTAATTTAAAATTTGCATGCACGCTCTGCTCCAGGAATTTCACTTCTAGGAATTTATGCTAATACACAAATACACAAAGATGTCTATATAAGGCTGTTTATTTGAACATTCGTTCATTCAGCACACGTTTTATAGCATACCCACTATGTTCCAATGTTCCAGGTGTTGGAAATAACACTGAAAAACAAATAAGTTCTCATGGAGCTTACAATTTAGCAGGACAGACAATAACCAAGCAAACATGGGGCATCAGGTAGTGATACCTAACATAATAAAAATAAGATAGAGGGAAGAGATAGGAAGTGGCTGGATTTGGGGTCAGGTACTGTATATTTGCTCAGGAAAGGACACTGAGAAAGTATGTGTGAGTTGATGCTTGAATAACACGAAGGAGTCAGCTTTGTGAAGATCAGAGGCAAATTTAGGGAGTGAGCAACTGCTATGAAGACTTAAAGGTGGAACTAGTGTGTGTACCAAGGGCAGCAAGAAGGCTAGTGGGAGGAAAACACAGTGCGCTGGGGGGAGATTGGCGGGAAATAGAGAGGAGGCAGAGGTTAAATCATAAGCATCAATTTAAAATGTGATAGAAAATTATTAGAGTGGGTAAAAGATCTGATCTGATCTATACACTTAAGCTTTTAGTTTGAAATATTTCAAAGTTTCAAGAATAGTACGGAAAAATACCCTATACCTTTATCCAGTCAAAACTTCACTCTAGGAAAGAGCCCGCCACCTTCTTTGTTTACCTACATAGGTGTGCATTTATTTATTATCAGCCTGGACTCATGGATTCCCATTTTTTAATGGGTTAGAATCCATTAATGTCATTATTTTCATAATCAAATTATCTTAGATTTGCCCTGTGGGATCCCCTTCAAACTAACTTCTGTGTTCTTTTGAAATATCTATTTATTTAGTTAGTTAGTTATTTTTAGTTATTTACTTTCTGATATAAAAAGATGTTCCAAGCTAATCTTGTACCTTTTCTCCCCAACTCCTGGAATAAGCCTTTTCTCCAAAAAAAACCCCCAAAAACCCCAAAAAACAAAAAAATACCCCTTGTTCCTTTTAATATCTGTCTGTCTCCCTATGTCTGTCTGTCTGTCTGTCTCTCTCTCTCTCTCTCTCTCCTAGGGATTAGGAAGTACATGTGTCTTTGGGGTGGGGGAAGGGGGGCGTTATTTTTCAGCCTACAACAAAGGCTTCAAACATACCCGCAGATGTTGACATGCTGTTTTCATCATCATCATTTCTCAGAGATTCTATAACTTAACGTTTGTATATCTCATTTCACCCAAGAATTGTATAATAGAAGACTTTTAAATTTTCCAGCAGAAAGGTCTCTTGATTGTATGATTTCATTTTTAAATTTCTGGTTCTATTGCTTGTGATGCCACAGTCCTGTGTGTAGTATTTTTATTTTATGAAACTTGATTGTTTCTTTGTGACCTAAAATATTAATTTTTGTAAATGTTCCACATATACTTCAGAAGAAAGTATATTCTTGGGCTGGCCAAGTGGCTCAGTTGGTTAAGAGCTCACTCAAGAGTGAGACCTCTGAGCAACAGGGTGGCTGGTTTGATTCCCAGCCTGAGCAGAGCTGCCGCTGAGCTGCCAACATGTGGCAGGATGGCTCAGCTGAAAAAAAGTATAGTCTTCATTATTGGAGTGTGGTATCCATATGATCGACCTTATGGATGATGTTGCTTACATGTTCCATGTCCTTATTTTTCATCTGCTTGACTTGTCTGTACTGACAGTGGTATAAAAAGTATTCTATTTAGTGGCTATCTCTCATTCTGTCTCCCATAGTTGTCTCATGTAGGTGGTTACTGGGTTATTTGGTGCATGGCCATTCATAGCTGTTATATCTCTGTGAATTGTGGCTTTTAGCATCATAAAGTGTTATCATTTGTCTTATTTGACACCTTTAGCCTGAAATCAAGATGGCAATCCCTGCTATCTTATGGTTTCCATTGCTTAATGTATTTTTACCTATTCCTTCATTTTATCCTTTTTGAATGACCATTTTTTAGCAGTGTCTCTTGTGTACAGCATAGAGTTGAGTTTGGATTTATGAGCCAGTTTGACTCAGCTAAGTCTATTAATATTGACTGATATGCTTTAATTGATAATGATATGTATACATGAGATAGTATTATTCATATCTGCATCTTATGATATAGATACGTTTTGTCTCCACTTTGTCATATTATTTTGTGTTGTAATTACTGGATAATTATATTTACTGTGTTTCTCTTTCTAGTGTGTCTTCTTTGTTTTTTTAATATTTGTCTTTTGGCCTTTAGGAAGATTTGTATTGTTACTCCTGTGTTTATCTTTGTATTTATCCTATTAATAGGGCCATAAGTCCCCTTTTTTCTTACGTGTTACCAGCTGGCCTGTCGGTTTTAAATGATATCCATTGACTCCTACCTATTACCTTTATAACATTCTGTGGCCTTAACACTCTCCTAGTCCCCCCTTTTTTTGTTACATTCTTTCCACTTTGTCAGAACATATAATCTTCACATACTTTCTTCCAACCCTGTCCCTACCTTTGCTTTATACTTAGTTCTACCATTAGATATGTGAAACCTCACCATGTCTGTTTACTTGTTTCCCCACTCATCTCTTGCTTGGAAAAATCCTCTAGGTCAGGGGTCAACAAGCTTTTTCTGTGAAGGACCAGACAGTAAATATTGTTGGCTTTGTGTACCACATACACTCTTTACAACTGCTGCTCCTTGCCCCTCCTCGTTATAATATAAAACATTCTTAGCTTGTAGGCCACACAAAAATAAGTGACAGGCCACATTTGGCCCATGGCAATAGTCTGCCAGCTCCTGCTTTAGTAGATCTTTAAAACAGCTTTGGAGCACTGTATTCCCTGAGTTCTTACGTGTTCATAACTGTTTTTATATTGATTTGATGCTTAAAGAACATCATGCTATAAAATTCTTGGCTTATAATACCATTCCTTGAGTTTCTTGAAAATACTGGCCCCTTGTTTTGTATGCTTCTCTTGTGAAGCCCAATGCCAAGTCTAATTTTCTTACACAATAAGTGATTTGATCCTTTTTTCTTTTCTTTTTCTTTTTCTTTTTTTGCCTGGAAGCTCTTTACATTCTAATAGTTTTATTAGGTTATCTCATAGAGTTGATCATTTTTGGTCAATATTCTCAGGTAAACGATGGGCCTTTTTGATATTTTTAAGTTTTTTCTTATCTCCAGAAAATTTTCTTAAACTATATGAGTAGTATAACTACTGGTTATGCTCCACTGTTTTGTTTTTCTTTTTCAGAAAAACTGACAAAATTTATATATATAATTTTGATCAAATATGTGTTAGACTTTCTTTGCATGCCTTCCATTTTAACAGCTTTCTGCTTTCTCTGATGCTTTTTGCTTTTTTTTCTTATTTTTATGTTTGTGTTTATTTTTCTTATTAGATTTCCATTCTAATTAGATTTCCATTTTCAATATTCTCCCTTAGGCACCTTGTAATTTATTCTTTATTTCTGAGATAGTTTCGTCTTTTTCTTTCATTTTTTTTTCCAGTCCAGTCAGCTCTCATTGCACTTCTTCCTTTGCATAGATCTTCCTGGGTCTATGTCTATCATTTGTTTTTAGATGCCTGATTCTTGACTTTTTAATGTCTCCAAATATTTGTTTGACATTATATAAATCATTTTGAGTCTATTACATTTTGGGGTTAGCATTTTTAGAAAAATCTTTAGAAAAAATTCAGTTGAAATGCTTTGATTCGTATGCTCTATTTTTTCCCTTATGATAGCTTTCTATGGAATTTGATTTTATTTTCTATTTCAAAGCATTTCCTGGACAATTTCTGAGTCATAAGCACCCTCTTCCCTTGTTTTAGTGAAATGCATTTTTTTCCCCTAGAAGATGATGATGTTGGTAGTGGTAGTGGGTGGGAGAAGTGTTGAAATGTCTTATTTTTCTTTTATTTCTGTGGGTCCTTAATTTTTGCCTTTTACTTCCTTATTTTTTTTCAGTGCCACCTTCCAAAAGGCTCTACCACTTCATTTATCTCTTTTTGTCCTAGAAGTACTATTTCATCTTTGGGCTCTTCTGGTCCTTCTACTCACTTTCAAGCCCCTTCCTTCTAGCATGTGCCATGAATTACCACGTCATAGACCTGTGTTCAGTATTTTGTCACTTATGCTGGACTTTCTCTTTCTAGGGGTAATTTTGTTTGTGTTTTGTTTAAGTCCTCAATTGTGTTCTTCTCTTTTTTTACAGAGTTTCTTAAGCTGCCAGTTTCACTACTCTTTTTTTTTTTAAGATTTTATTGGGGAATTGGGGGAGGGGAAGAGTGTTGGGGAGTCGGGGGAAGGGGAACAGCCAAGTTGCTGTCCTTTTGTTCTTCAGTCTAGTTATGGAGACCGTCGCTTCCCTGGCCCATGTTGGTATCATCATTGCGCTCTTCCCAGTTGAGGCAGATCGGTCACTGGCCACTTGATGGCCGCTCACGGCAGCTCTTGGCAGCTCACATTGGCTGCCTGCCACTCATGGTAGCTTATGGCAACCCACTGCAGCTTCACTGCAGCCTACGCCATCACAGGCGACTCACGGCAGCCCAGCGCTAGGTCGAGCTGTTGTTCACCATTTTAGCTGTAGAGGGCAGTGTCAGTGGCCCTCATGTGGGATCCGAACCAGGGACCTGCTGCTCAGAGCTGGCATCCCAAGCCAGCTCTTAACCAACGCGCCACTCGGCCAGCCCTCCACTACTCTTTCATCCATAGGCTTGCATTGGTGCTGGGAGCTACCCTGGAATTTAAGTTCTATTTCTCTACTTTCAGGTGATTTGAAATTCATGGTATTCTCTGTTTCATAGTGATGTTGAAGGCATGTGTCACATTTGGTGTTATTTATACTCCTTGTTGGTCTTCCAGCCTCTAGAACTACGAGAAATATATTTCTGTTGTTTATAAGCTACCTAAGTTGGTGGTATTTTGTTATAACAGCCTGAATGGACTAAAACAACGATAATTTTGTTTATTTATCAGTGTTCAGAATAATTAGTTGGTACACTTGCAATGTTTATAAACAACCAATGAGTTATTTTTAACTTTTTCATTAATGCATGGATTTTATATTGAATAGAGAAAGAAATAACCTGTGATTTCTCTAACATACCTATCTACTATTTTAATTTATACATATTTTCTGATTTTGTCCGTTGGCTTACATATTTTTACCTAGCTGCAATTAACAGGGATAGCTGATTTTATATCCTACCTAATATTATTGGATGTGGACTCAATAAGAATAGGAATTTCATTCTATTTTGGTTAATAATATATCCCTAATGTCTCAAATGGTGACCAGAACATAGTAGGTGCTCAATAAAAGTTTGTTAAATGAATAAATGAATGAATATGCTTCAGAAGTGTTTTTAAAAATATGTTCTTATATTCATCAAACATATTAAAATGTTGTGGCATGGTTAAAGAGAACTGTTGTTTTTCTTCATAGTAATTCCATTAATTCTTCTGAAACTACTGTTTACCAGCCTTTGAAAAGTGACAGCCTGGAAAAAAGCTCTATTACATTTCCTGGAAGTTATTAAGAAAGTTATTATTTGTGTCATGTCAATCTGGAAGGAACACAACAAATCTTTCAGAGGTCTTATTTTTAAGCCATGAAATTTGATATTTGTATTAATGTTTGAAATGATATAATGGAGAGTACAGCACAAGCTGAGTGTGGTTGGGAAATACCTGGGAGGATATTATTGGACTCCAACATGGACCTAGTAATTGAAGGAGTGTGAAATGTGGCCAGAATAAAATTCAGTGCTGTTAATTGTTGCTGGGAGGAAAAACAGAGCCCCCTAATACATAATGGGGACTTATAGATAAATACAGCTAAATTGTTTAATTTTAAGGGTGTAGTGAACCTAACTTGAATCAGCAATGTTAGTAGGACAGTTTAGGAGGAAAAGCACGTGATATTAAAAGGCATAATGGCAGAATGATATGTAGATGTTGGGATCAGAGTAGTATACCAGGGTTTGGACTTAAATTCTAGGACAGAGTTTACACACTGACACCTCACAAAACCACAAAACCTCTCCAGATGGGTTTGGTTTGATCCAGGAAGGAAGGAAGGAAGGAAGGAAGGAAGGAAGGAAGGAAGAAAGGAAGAAGGAAGGAAGGAAGGGAGGGAGGGAGGGAGGGAGGCCTTTAAAAATACAGGAGACCTGAACATAAATCCAGATTTCCGGTATCTCTTGAAAACCTTAAAATTTGGCAATTCTGGGTCCTCATTTCTGCCTGTCAACAACGGACTAGTGCTGAATAGCTGCTGCCTAATTAAGCTGTGGCATGGTATATCCTTTCCTCCATGCCCCCACCACTTCTTAGTTCAAAGGCACTAAAAACTTGCTACAGTTCTTTTTTTGGCAGCTGTTTTTCCCATACCGGTTCCATACCTGTTCTAATCGTCTCTTATTCACCCCATTGGTGAAGAAGGGATTCCCGCCCTAAGGCTGCACACTCAACACCGGACACCAGGCAGATGAGATGACTGTGGTTTACTACCGTATTTGCCGGCGTATAAGACGACTGGGCGTATAAGACGACCCCCTAAAATTTCCACTCAAAATACAGAGTTTGTTATATACTCGCCGTATAAGACTACCCCCTCTTCCGCAC
>NW_017731568.1:433276-436295 GCF_001890085.2 Hipposideros armiger
GGGTGGGGCGTAACCACCATCTCGAACAGGCAACCTTGTTGTTAGGAGCATGTGCTCTCACCAGCTGAGCCATCCTGCCACCTATTGGCAGCTCAGCTTGGGCGCAGCTCACTGGCTCATGTGGGAATTGAACTGGCGACCCTGTTGCTCAGAGCTCGCACTCTTGAGCATGCTGTTAATCAATTGAGCCACTCGGTTGGCGCCCCTAATAGCTTTTAAACTGTCACTGGAAGAGATTATGTGAAGAACCTGTGAGGGACAGTGCCCCCAGGTACATTTTCCGCAGTGTTTCCTTCTTCTTACTTGGAGGAACAGAGATTGAGAAAAGACTTAACTTCCACAACCAAATTATTGTGGAACAAGCATGGGGTACTGTTGCCTCTCATTAAAAGGAAATGGTAAGAGAGGGGTTTTTATTGTCTTTCAATCAAAACTTCAGCCCAGAGTATTAATACTACTGTAATTGCTACATGTGCAAAAAGTACAGCGAAGTGAAAACTGTAAGAGACCTTGATTTTGGGTGACAGTAGCAGAGACCACTGGCTGCCTACACCACTTATTCTTTCCTTCTTCCTTGGTAATGGCATCATAGTCAGTTCCCTGATGAACAGAAGTGATGTGTGTCGCTTCGAGACTGGGGCTTTTGGAGAATAGGAATTCTTCCTCCATTCTGATTTTTACTGGTTGAATGCAAATGATAATAAGAGCATAGGGAAGCCAGAGAATGGAAGGAACCCAATTTCCAAATCAGTGCATGTAGAGAAGCTGCCTGCTGACCTGAACACCTGTCCTGAACTATTATATAAACAAAAAATAAATGTCTGTCGTATTCAAGCCACTATGTGTTTACATGTATTCAATTCAGTAGCTTATTTAGCCTACCCGAACTAATACAGGTACCATTGTAAATTTTAATCTCAAACACTTTAATTATTTTTTATATGTTTAAAGCCCCTATGTGGTAAGCATGGTAGGCTCCTATTTTATAGGTAAAACAATGGGGCATTAATTCTTTCAACAAATACTGACCATTAGGAAATTTTGTTGCAAACAATTTATGAAATCATAATTTTGGGAGGGCATTCATTTGTTCAATCATTCATGTACTTTATAAATAGTTACTCAGGGCTTTCAATGTGTCCCCAGGAGCTCAGAGTCTAGTATAAAATATAGATACTAAATTTACAAAAAAGTTTAAGACATAAATTGCTACTGTGTTTAGTACTCATGAGAATAACATAGTATTATGCAAGCATATAATAGGGAGATTTGACCTAGTTAGATAAGTAGGAGAAGGCATCCCTGAAAAAGTGATGACTAAACAAAGATGTGAAAGAAGTGTGTGTGTGTGTGTGTGTGTGTGTGTGTGTGTGTGTGTGTGTGTGTGTGTNTATCTGAAGTGTACCTGGCGTATAAGACGACCCCCCACTTGGAGGCATATTTTTCAGGGCCAAAAAATCGTCTTATATGCCGGCAAATACGGTAATCACATTTACTCCCAGCCATGTGGTGAGGAGGACGCCTCATGCGATGTGGGTGACATGAGGGTTGTCCTAGGAACACAGTGAACAAGCAGCGGCTTTGGGAGGCAGGCCTTTAAATATCTATCAAAAGGGTGAGGCACCCCTGGTTCTGGTGGGGAGATGTGGTTGGCTTGTTTGAATAATTCTACAGGCCAACCAGAAATGGAAGCTCTCTACATAGGGATAAGTAGGATGTGTACCTGGTCAGCTTGATAAGCAGGGTTATCTAGCTGAGGGCCTTATCCATGGGAGCAGAGTGGGGAGAACTTTGGTTAGGCCACGTGAGGCCCTGCTTGATCAGAGGTCAAGGCAGCATGTATGTTGGGCCTTAGTTTTAGGCCTTACACCAAAATAAGATGCTTCATCCATTTACTTGGCTTGCCCGGCCCGTGCAGGCATTTGCCCTGATCTCAGAGGAGGAATTTGTCTAACTCTAAAGGTTTGTGAAATTGAAATGATGCTATAGTTTGCTTCTCCAGAGATTTATAAAAAAAAAAAATACAATGAACAAAAGCCAAGAAAATTTTATTTTTTTAAAATGCACCTCTGGGGGCGGACAGCGAAAAAAAAATACATAAAATAATAAATAAATAAATAAATAAAAGTAAAATGCACCTCTGCCCAGAGTGGGTTCCCTCTAGTGTTTTTTAGGAATTTTTATAATTAAAAGATGGTGTTTAAGGTGGTATTAAGAAAAACTTCACGACAGGATTGCTAGTGCAATAGGTTACCAAGGAAACTTTTATTCATTCAGCCAGTATTTTTCCATTTGCTCAAAAATGTTTATTAAGCATGTACTGTGTTAAGTGTCAAGGTTTTAAAAACAGTAAGGCTTATTTTCTTCCCTCAAAGAGTTTGCACTCTGCTTCAAGAGAAAGAAGATTAAATTAACAATTACTATTCAGAATGGTAGTTGCTTTCGAGGATATAATCAGAGAGAGGGAAAAAAAAGAAGGAGCAGTAAGATCTGCTTGGAGGTTTAAAAAAACTTTAAAAAATAGATTATTGGCTACCTGGGATGACTCAAGTGTAGTGTTGAAGGTGACAAAGGTCATCTTTCACGGTTTTTCCAAGTTTAGTGTTTCTGAAATCCTCAATTTGAAAATTAGTCCTTTCAGTGTAAAATCATTACATGTATGGCTCATGCAATGATTCCAATAATTTCAGAGCTTCCATGCTCATTTGCTCTGACAAAATTTTTCTACAGCCTATTTGTTTTTCCTTTGTCCAGGGGGGCTCTTAGAAGCTGTAGTGGTTCAAGACTGCATATCTCTGATGACAAACTTTTTGGTGGGTTATTTCTAGTGACTTTTGAAGTCAGAGAGGTGGATCCTGGGGTCTTAGCAGTGCACTCAGGCCGGGTGCAGAAGGTGTGTGTGTGTCTGAGCAAGAACAACAGTGTGAATGATTGGGCACCTTTTAAAGCCAAAACATAAGCAATTTGGGCATTCTTTGAAATTATATAGAGTTATTTGTCTTTCTTCTCTAATTTTATT
>NW_017731568.1:439200-453155 GCF_001890085.2 Hipposideros armiger
GGCATCCCTGAAAAAGTGATGACTAAACAAAGATGTGAAAGAAGTGTGTGTGT
This sequence comes from Hipposideros armiger, assembly GCF_001890085.2. NCBI lineage: Eukaryota > Metazoa > Chordata > Mammalia > Chiroptera > Hipposideridae > Hipposideros > Hipposideros armiger. Next base: position 439,254 of record NW_017731568.1, read on the forward strand.
GTGTGTGTGTGTGTGTGTGTGTGTGTGTGTGTGTGTGTGTGTGTCCGTTTGTGTTTAGGCTGGTGAGAAAGATAAAGGAACTTTCCTAAAAGAGAGAATAATAAGTACAAAGGCCCTGATTTAGATGGAAGGCGACTATGGGTGCAGAAGGGGAGGCCATTGTGATTGGAGCTGAGATAGTGAGTGGTAGTAAGGGTTTAGGACTGAACCTTGAAGAGCTCTACATTTAAATTCAGAGTCAAGGAGACTGAGACTGTAGAGGAGACAGAAAAAGTGGGCAGAGAGATGTCTTAACTCGGGCTGCCCTAACAAAACACCATAGATGGGTGGCTTAAACAACAGACATTTATTGCTTACAGCTCTGGAGACTGGGAAGTCCAAGATCAAGGTGCCAGAGATTCGGTTTTTGGCGAGGGCCTGCTTCATGGCTTGCAGACATCCTCGCGGGGCAGAGAGAGGAAGCTATGGTGTCTCTCCTCTTCTTATAAGGGCACTAATCCCATCATGTGGGCTCAGCTCTCTGGTAGATCAGACTCCACAGTCTCCTGGCCCTGTGTGAGCTCCAGCTTTTATTCAGTTCCCCTAATTGTTCTTTTCTCAGGTAGTCTTTCCTTGGTGTTTCTTTTCAGCCTAACTAAACCTTGTAAAGTCTCATCCTGAGCACACACACCTTATTATTTGGTCCCTAACTCAGGGGATCCTAATTCAGTTTCTGAGCTCCTTCTCTGTTCAGCCCCTTTTCTCTGAGACCCTGCCCTGCAGGTTTCAGGAGCTTCCGTTGCTTTGATTTCTAACTCAGTTGGATCTCTTTCCTCAGTTTGGTGAAACTGCTCTGTTTAAGCCTCTGCCAGTAATTACATGTATTAACCTTATTTGGTATCAGTTTTCTCGAATGTGATCTATTTGTTGAGTTAGATTAGATAATCTCTGAAGTTCCTTATAGAAATTCAATGATGGCCTGTACAATGATCAGTTTTAAGTTTTCACTATAAATATTCAATGAGTAAGTTTTACATATTGAGTCTAGAAATTCTGCCTTTTAGATTTTATACAGTAAACCAACACAGATGAGGGAGGATGGGTAGTTCTGAGTAATGAAATATTCTGGTTAATAGCTTATTGTTAAACATGCCTCACACAGTTTAAAAACCTAGAGTCTTCAAAATTAATAACATGTTCAAAATGCTGTACTGAGCACCATTTCCCTTAGGTGACTCAGAAGGTGATTCATGATTGCAGTTCTTCATGTGAACCATTACAAGCATCAATTATCATTTCCCTTGGGGTTTACAGAGGTATCAGTTGGTAGAAATTTCAAGTTGCTAGAATCTTATGCAAGCCACCTTTTACATTCCTTGTTTTCAGTAGTTAAAGGTGCCACCGATCTTGAACAAAAGCTATTGGTGAAAACCAACCTTTTTCAGTCTTCATCTAAATTATCAATTACTACTTTCTGTTTACGTTATCAGTCTCAAAGGAAAAGACTGTCTTTTTATTTCTTTATTTTATACTATACCATCAAATACTTAAAGACCATATATGATTCTCCAACTGTCAAATTCAGGAGGTACTATTACCACATGAAAAGCAAAAAATTATCATTAAAAAATGCTTCTGGGAATAGAAGAAACATGTTTTTCAAAGGAATATTTTCCCATTATAACTTCTTGGAGCTACTCTCCTTCAGTAGAATCTGAATACTGATGGTTTTAAAAAGTTAAGCAAAGTTTCATGGGAAGAGTTTATGCACAGAGGTCAGATACTTTGATTCATTTTGTAGTTTTTGGAGCTGGGGAAACTTCTATCAAAATGTTTGTTGTGAATCTGAGGAAACTCACTGAATCAATGAGTTCTATTTCAGAATGTGGTATGAGTCACCGAAGTGGACAGAAGCATTTCGCTTTGGCATCTGAGTGATTTAGCAGAATGTCATCTATGTTCTGATACTGCAATTCATCTGTTGGTTTCTACTGTCTAATATCAACACAGTGGCCAGAATGACACTACTAATAAAACATAAGCCAGATTGTGTTGCTCTTCTGCCCAAAACAATTCCAACTGCTCTGCCTTTCATTCAGAGCGAAAGCCAAAGTCTACATAATGACCTGTCCCCTCATCTACCCTTCCCACGAACCGCTTTCTGGCCCCTCACCAGGCCAGCTCTGACTGCTTTCTCTGGTCCCGCTGTTTGGAGTACTCTTACCCCATGTTGATATGTCTTGCTTTTTCACAAACTTCAGGTCTTTACTCTGTGTTACTTTTTCAGTAAGCCTTATGTGATCACCCAATTTAAAAGTAGATCTTTCATAAAAAAAAATTAAAAAAAATTTTTTAATGAAAAGACTCTTTTTTAAAAATTTTATTGGGGAACAGTGTGTTCTTCCAGGACCCATCAACTCCAAGTCAAGTAGTTGTCTTCAATCTAGTTATGGAGGGCTCAGCTCCATGGCCCATGTGGGAATTGAACTGGCAACCTTGGTGTTATGAGCGCTGTGCTCTAACCAACTGAGCTAACCGGCCGCCCCTCATTTAGAATTTTTTTTTTAAAGATTTTTGTTGGGTTATTGGAGGGATGGGAACAGTGCTGGGGAATTGGGGGAAGGGGAACAGACAAGTTGCTGTCCTTTTGTTCTTCAGTCTAGTTGTGGAGGACGTTGCTTCACTGGCCCAAGTTGGCATCATCATTGCGCTCTTCCTGGGTGAGGCAGATCAGTCGCCGGCTTCTGGATGGCCGCTCACGCTGGCTGCTGGCTACACACGGTAGCCCATGGCAACCCACTGCAGCAGGGGCTGCAGCCTACGCTGTCACCAGCAACTCACGGCAGCCCAGCTCCAGGTTGAGCTGTTGTTCAGCATCTTAGCTGTGGAGGGCAGTGTCACTGGCCCTCATATGTGGGATCTGAACCAGGGTCCTCTGGCATCCCAAGCCAGTTCTTAACCATTGCGCCACTCGGCCGGCCCTCATTTAGAATTTTTAATGGAAAATTTTATTGAGATAAATGTAGATTCACATGCAATGGTAAGAAATAAAACAAAAAAGTCCCATGTACCTTTTACCCAGATCCCCCCAAGCGTAACATCTGGCAAAAACTAGTATAATATCACAAGCGGACATTGACATTGATACCATCTACTGACCTTGTTTAGATTTTTCATTTTCATTTTTAAAGTATAATTTATTTTTTTCTATAGCACTTCTTATTTTCCAATATGTTTTATATTTTATTTATTTTGTTTATTATTTTATTCCACTTCTCTTGAATGTAAGCTCCAGGAGGGTGGTGATTTTTTTCCCCTTAAATTCTAGTGATTATTTCCTATATCCTAGTTATAAAAGTTCAGAGTAGATTTTCAGCATTAAGCAGTGAGACATATCAAGTTTCAGATATTTATTAATCAGTATAAATCCCAACATAATACACCAACATGATTTCATGCATTTGGAGGGGAAATATTTCCTGGTTAAGTGGGAAATTGTGTGGATGGCTTCTGGAAGACCTTCATGCTAAGCAGCTTCCATTTAGAAGTCTGCACTTTCTTTCTTCAGCTTGCTGTAATCTACAGTCACTGACTAGAAGTTGTGTTGATCACTGGGACCTAGTGTGTGCCAGAGTTCTGGGTTATTCTTTCTGTCTCCAAAGACACCCAGATTTCATGATGCCAGGCGCAGGGAACACAGAGCTGCAATAGGCTCCAGTAGATCCTAAGAGGGGATTTAGCTCGGGGTCTTCTTGGCCTGACCAAGGATTTGGCGGAGCACGATTGCAGCAGAGGGATTGGGCCCGGAAGCAGAGAAAAACAGAACTGCAAGGCCGGGAACCATGTAGTCTCTGCAGGAGGGTGGCCATTTTTGTCTGTTTGTTCGTTGCTCTCTCAGAACCTGGAGCAGAGTCTGGCAGAGTGGGCACGTACACATTTTTGTTGGGTTAATGAATGAATCGTGTGGTGTCTCACACGTGACTCTGTGTCTGGGAGAGAGAGAGAGAGAGAGCAGCCAACACCGGGACTGTCTTGGATTCAGTGCCGTGACGCTCTACATTTAAAGAGGAGTAAAGGAGCCTCTTGCCACTGAGAAAGGCTGTTCGGGTTTGTGATAAGACCTGTGGGCAGCAGCAATCATCTCTGAAGCGTATGGAATGAGAGATTTGTAGTCCAGAAAGAGCCAGAAAAGCCTTTGCTTTTCTGCCCTAGAAGCACCCTTTCTGGGTTGTAAGCCACAGGGTGGCTAAACTGGTAACAAATCTGGAAATCCATGTTTCATTTTTATTAACTAGCATTCCAGCCTAGGGACACTAAACATGTTAGATCCAAATGGTTAAGCTGATGCATCATGAGAAGTAAGAACTAATGACATTGCTCAGTCAGGGCCACATGTGTTTTAAATTCCCAGGTCTTCCATTTGTTTGCTGGTATCTATCCAGGATCTGACAGTCAGTTCTTAGAGAATGTTGGTGAAAAGGATACTGATGGAACTGCACTTTTCCCAAAGATTTGTTTGGCTGAAAACAATGCAGAGAACAATTCTTAACTTCTCAGAATGTTAAGGATGCAAATAGAAAAACTGACGCTCTTAATAAAATTTTGACCATAAGATAAAATTTGTTGGTAATGGACAAGTAATGAGAAACTTGAGGAAGACTGGTATGTACAGCCTCTTTGGAGCACAGTTTGTACTTTTCTTTTTTTTTAAAGATTTTATTGGGGAATTGGGGGAGGGGAACAGATAAGTTGCTGTCCTTTTGTTCTTCAGTCTAGTTGTGGAGGACGTCATTCCACCTGCTCATGTTGGTATTATCATTGCACTTTTCCCGGGTGAGGCAGTCGCTTGCCAGCCATTGGACTGCTGCTCACAGCAGCTCATGAAAGCTCACACCTGCTGCTGGCCATCCCCACTGCAGCCTATGTAATCGCCAGCGACTCAAGGCCGCCCAGCTCCAGGTCGAGCTGTTGTTCACCATCTTAGCTGTAGAGGGCGCAGCATCACTGGCCCTCATGTGGGATCCAAACCGGTGGCCCTGCTGCTCAGAGCTGGCATCCCAAGCCAACTCCTAACCAATGCGCCACTCGGCCAGCCTGTGTATTTTTTTAATTAATGCGTGTATTCTTTGAATCAGCATTTACATTTCCAAGAATTTAACAGATATTACTTGCACATTTGCTGTAACAGAGATACTGACCTTAAGTTTCTTTGCTTGACAACTCTAAATATGTCACTGACAGAAATAGTTTGCTAAGGAGAAGAAATGCTTATGTCAATTTTTTTCTTATTTTAATGGCTTTGCAAAATTCTGTAATATTCCAGAAGCTTTGTTTAGACAACTCTAATATTTCCTATACCCACAAAGGTTACAATCACAGTCAAAATGACATTTCTTATGACATCTGAATTATTAAGGATGATGTTTGTTTTGCTTTATGTATAATAGCAAAAATGAAAATAGGTTTCTAAAACTTCCAAAATATATATGTGGAAAAGGGAGAAAACAAAATTATTTATGCACTATGGTTATTTATGTACTATATAAAATATGTATATATGAGGTTAAGGACATTTGTTGCAGCATGTTTGTAATAACATAAGAATAGAAATACCTCGTATGAACATCAGATAAGACGGGTGAAAAATTAGGATTCATCTATACAATGGAAAACTATATAGCTGTGAATAAAAAGAAGTGTTATTTGTGCTGATATGAAACAATCTCCAAGGTATATTGCTAAGAAAAAGCAACTTGTAAGACCGTGTGTATGGTCTGATCCAACTTAGGTTAAAAATGTGATATATACACATATATGTATGTATGCAAATATAAGTGTGCTTGAAAATGCATAGAATATTTACAAAGGATATACAAAACACTTAATAACGTTTCCCTCTGGGAGAAGAGGGTGGTGATTTAATTTTTATTTTTATACTCTTTTGTATATCATGTGTGTCTGGTTTTTTGTTTTGTTTTGTGTTGTTTTTAGTTTAGAATTTAAAAAAGATATAGCTTCACTTCAGTTAAGGATAGCCAGAGAGGAATAAAGCTGGAATTGTTCCATCTGAACTTCAACATATAGGAGTGTAAGTTTTTATGGGCATGATTCTATGACATGAGACTTCTCAAAGAAAGTGTGGTTCAAGCAGGACAGGACTCTTTACACAGTATAATTCTGATGTTTTAGTCACAAATGATCCAGTTAAAAAAAAAGAGGAAAAGAGGAAGGTATCATTTCTAGAGAGCTCTTCGACAACTCAGATTTTTTTTTTTTTAAGATTTTTATTGGGGAATTGGGGGATGGGAACAGCGCTGCGGAATTGGGGGAAGAGGAACAGACAAGTTGCTGTCCTTTTGTTCTTCAGTCTAGTTGTGGAGGACGTTGCTTCACTGGCCCAAGTTGGCACCATCATTGCGCTCTTCCCTGGCGAGGCAGATCAGTCGCCGGCTTCTGGACGGCCGCTCACTGCGGCTGCTGGCCGCTCACGCTGGCTGCTGGCTACACACGGTAGCCCATGGCAACCCACTGCCACAGGGGCTGCAGCCTACGCCGTCGCCGGCGACTCATGGCAGCCCAGCTCCAGGTTGAGCTGTTGTTCATCCTAGCTGTGGAGGGCAGTGTCACTGGTCCTCATATGTAGGATCCGAACCAGGGTCCTCTGGCGTCCCAAGCCAGCTCTTAACCAACGCGCCACTCAGCCGGCCTGAACCTACTTTCTACTTCCAATTCCTACCTCCAAGTTTATATATCCAAATCCATCCAGGCACTTGTCAAAAATAGGGAACTCTGCAGAGTAACAGAATTCACCCTTTTTGGAAAGCAAGCGGGATTACAAAGACAAAGATTTCTATAATACCATAGCATTCACTTAGATGAAACAAATTAGAACATGAGAGAACAAAGTGAAGAAGGTGGTAAGCAGACTCAAAATCATGTTGTCTGGTTATCTATCGCTGTGTAACAAACATCCTAACATGTAGTGGCTTAAAATTACAATTTATTAGTTTCTCAGTGGTTCTGAGAGTTATCTGTGCTCAGCTGGGCAGTTCTCTCTTGGGGTTCTCTCACGCAGTTGTGTCATATAGTGGCTGGAAGTGGAGTCACCCCCAAGGCTTGACGTGGCTGGATAGTCACCCAGCTCTGGTACCTCAGTGCTCCCTCCACACACCTCTTTTTTGAAGAGCAGCCTGGACTTTTTACATGATGGCTCAGGGCTCTGAGAGGAATGTGCCAAAAGAGAACATGTTCTAAGGCTTTAAAAAGACACTGCCGGGCTTTTTATAACCGACCCATGATGTCCTGGAACTTCATTTTCACTCTATTCTGTTGGTCGAGGCAAGTCATGAAAGCCAGCCCAGACACAAAGGGAAGGGAGTTAGACTCCAACTTTTGATTTCAGGGACAGCATGCATGTGTACACAGGGAAAGAGCTGATGGTGCCACTAAATGTGACTTTCTTCCATTGTCCACCCTCTTGCCACAACTCACATCACCCCTACATGCAAAACTATATTCATTCCCTCCCAGGGTCCCCAAAGCCTCCTTATATTTCAGCAGCAGGTCCGAGTCCAGGCTCTTGTCATTGAATCAGGTAGAAGCACAATTCTTTGGGTACCACACCTTGAGTATGGTTTCTGGTAAAGTGAAGACCTTGAGCTAAAGAGACAAATGTTTCTGCCCTCTGCACACCCAAGATACTATGGTGACACAAGGATAGGATAACTGCAATGAAGACTCCTGTACAAAGTGGGGGCAGGGGGCAGCTTGGCATATAGTCGTCACTAGTCTAATTCTGAAATTCAGCTGGAGCACATGTCACTTGTTCCTTGAAATGGGCCCAGTTCTGCTCCCTGGGTATGATTCACTATGGTTCTTGGCTTTGAACTCTGAATCACCCTTCCTTCTTTCTCTATAAGAAATGTTTCATGTTTTTCTCAGCCTGCATGCTCATAGAAATTTGGGGATCCAAAGACTTTTTTTTTTGCATTTGTATGTAATATAAATGGAATCATATGACATACAGTCTTCCGTGACTTTTCTTTTTTTTTTTTTTTAAGATTTTTATTGGGGAATTGGGGGATGGGAACAGTGCTGGGGAATTGGAAGGGGAACAGACAAGTTGCTGTCGTTTTGTTCTTCAGTCTAGTTGTGGAGGATGTTGCTTCACTGGCCCAAGTTGGCACCATCATTGCGCTCTTCCCAGGTGAGGCACATCAGTCGCCGGCTTCTGGACGGCCGCTCACTGCAGCTGCTGGCCGCTCACGCTGGCTGCTGGCTACACACAGTAGCCCATGGCAACCCACTGCCACAGGGTCTGCAGCCCACGCCGCCGTCAGCGGCGACTCACAGTGGCCCAGCTCCAGGTTGAGCTGTTGTTCACCATCTTAGCTGTGGAGGGCAGTGTCACTGGCCCTCATATGTGGGATCCGAACCGGGGCCCTCTGGCGTCCCAAGCCAGTTCTTAACCATCGCGCCACTCGGCTGGCCCTTCTGTGACTTTCTTTTACTGTTCACTAACAGTGTATGAGTGTTCTCAATGCCCTATGTCTTCATCATCCTTTATATGGTTAAACTTTAAATATATTACCAATCTAAGGATACAAAACAATATTTCTTTGTGGTTTTGTTTTGCATTTCTCTGATTACCATAAATAGTAATGAATTTGTGTACCTTTTTTATGTTTCTGGGTCCTTCATATTTCTTGTTCTGTGAAATGCCTATTTATGTCTTTTGTTTATTTTCGTTTATTGAATTGATTCCAATAGATTTATAGAAGTTCTTCATAGGTACTGGGCTTTAATCCTTTTTAGGTGAAATGTGCTGAAATTGCCCTTTCCTATTTTGTGACTTATCTTTTCACTTTCTTTAACATGCTGTTTGAATAGAAGTTACTAATTTTAATGTATTCAAATTTATCAGCTTCTTTTATGAGTGTGCTTCTTTCAAAGAAAATATTCTTTACCCTGAGATCATAAATATAGTCTTTATTTTCTTTGAAAGTTTTATAGTTTTGATTTTCATATTGAAGCCATTAATTTATAAGTATGGTGTGCGTTAAGACCAATTTCCATTTAATATGGATAACCTATTTTACCCGCCTCGTTTATTACATGTCCTTTCAACACTATGTGCAATGTCAGCTCTGCCTTAAATCAGGTTTCTACATAATTATGGATCTCTTTCTGAGTTCTCCATTCTGTTAGCTATCTGTGACCAATACTCCATTAGTCTCTGTGGTCAATACCGTATTGCTTTAATTACTATATCTTGAAAATAAATCCTGACATCTGCTATGGCAAATCCGCCAGCCTGCTCCTTCAGGACTGCCCACTGAATCTTAACCCTTTGTGCTTTCATATAAATTTTAGAATCAGCTGTCAGGTTCCAGAAAAATGAAACAAACAAAACAAACAATCCCTCATTCCTATTTTGATTGGAATTACAGACTTTAACTTCACTGTCACTCACTCTTATGTTCTCATTTGCTTCCTAACCCAACTTGGATTCTCTGTATAGTCACTTCCTTACAAATACATTTAACTCTGCTGTCCCTCTCTCTCATCTTTATACTTTTACTACATAATTCCTTAATCTATGCCTGTACCCAATCAGCTAAAATTTCTGAAGGAAAACAAATAGCTCTACTGAATGGTTTCATTTAAAAATTTATGACCACAAATCTCAAATAGGCACTCAAAACTGTCTAACATTCTACTACACTTACCATTCTCCAAAATTACCTCTATCATATTTTTCCCTCTTTTCTCAAGCCTCTATTCCTTTCTTTCTTTTTTTCTGCTCTCAGCTGCTAATCTTAGCTCACACTTCACTGAGACAGTCGAAGCAATGAGCAGAAACTCCCTTTTTCTCCCATCTCCAAATCTCCCTACCACATCAGCCCCAGCTTCCGCCCTCCCTGTTGTTCCTAAGAATGAAACTCACTGTCCCTGTCAAAGGCCAACTCCTTTCTTGTGTTCTGCGTCTCATCCCCTCTCATGTTTTCAAGATGTCTCCTTTTGGATTCTCTTTCTTCTACATCATCAGTTTTTCACTTTCCACTGACTAATTCCTTCAGTGTAAAAACAGGCTCTATTATAAAACTAACAACTAAGCATAACCTCTTAGGATCTCTCCTTTCAGCTAACAGAAGCAATATGATATAGTGGTTTTGAAAATAAATTCTGATGCCAGACTTTTTGGGTTCAAATTTCACCTCTGCTCCTTATAATAGTAGTATTGTTACCCTGGGCAAGCTATCCTGTCTGGTACAGTAGCCACATGTGGCTATTTACATTTATGTTTATATTAATTAAAATTAAATAAAATAAAAAAAATTAGCTCCTCAGTGGGCATAGCAACATTTCAAGTATGGCTAACGGCTACCATAATGGATGGTGCAGCTGTCGAGCTGTTCCATTACTGCAGAAAGTTCTGTTGTGCACCAGGGTTCTACAACAGCCACACTCCCCACTCCTTTTTAAAAATTAATTTATTTTTACAAATTTTTGCAAGATTTAATTTATTATTTTCCAGCTTTATTGAGATATAATTGACATAATATTGTGTAAGTTTAAGAGTTTAAGAAAAGAAAAACAAAAAATACAAAACAAACAAACAAACAATAAAGGAGTTTAAGGTATAGAATGTGTTGATTTTATGCTCTTATATACACACCACATAGTGTTATCTAATACCGTCATCATGTCACATAATTACCATTTGTTTTTGGTGGTGAAAACATTCATGATTACCTTCCTAATTATATTCTATCATACCACCATTTAAATTTTTGCTGTAGCACTTATTGCTATCTGATATATGTTCACTTGTTTATTTTCCCCCCTATCTTTTCCTGTCAGAATGCAAGCTCCATGGGAGCAGGTTCTGCTTCGCCATTTCATTCTCAGTGCCTAGAGGAGTGCCTACTGCTACTGAGTTCAATAAATATTTATTCAGTGATGGCTGATCAGACATTAAAAAGCTTTGGGCTGAAACGAGAAACGTTTACCTAGACACAGTATACTCATTTTTACATTGCTGGTAGATATTAGTTGTAGTGTGTTGGGTGAGGGATATAGTAATTACTGATATTTACAGTTTGGTGGACTTTAGGAAAAAGGAAGTATCCTGAAACTGGGAGACTTGGTCCTGGTCATTATACTGTGTCAGCTATGGAATATTAAGAGTCAGCTTAGGCTTGATTAGAATACTTGAAAGTTTCAAAATTAAAGGACACATGTGAACCATTATTGAGGAATTAGACTTTATGTGTGGGGTTAGTTGCTTTGGAAGTAGGCTGCCTCACATTCTCAAGAAATTTCGCCTATGACAGCAAAAAATTGTAAACAACTTAAATGTTCATTAATATGGTAATAGATAAATACATTTGGTACAGTCATACAATGCAGCATTGTGGAACAGTAAAATGACTAAACTAGATCTCGATTTATCAGTGTGAACAGCTAACAATGAGTTGAAAAGAGCAATTTGTAGGGCCGACCAAGTGGCTCAGTTGGTTAAGAGCTTGCTTGGGAGTGTGAGCTCTGAGCAACAGCGGTTTGGGTCCCACACGAGCTGAGCTGTGGCTGAGCTGCCAACAGGTGGCAGGATGGCTCAGCTAAAAAAAAAAAAAAAAAAAAGAGCAATTTGTAGATGGATAAATATGGTATAAACATTTATATAAGTTTTGAAAACACAAAAAGTATCATCTATGGCCACATATATGAGTAGTTAGAGTATTAAAACATGGATGGTAAGGACACATATCTAAATGGACACCTCTAGGGTAAGAAGATGAGAAGTGGGATCAGAGAGAGGATGTAAAATCAAGGAGAGACTTCAAAAGCATCTGCAAAGTTTTATTTCCTTAAAAAATTTGGAAGTCAACATGATAATATAATAACACTTAGGAATTCACATTTTAAAAATTTGTTGTTATTCCCTAGAATTTGCTGTATAGTATGTGAAACATTTTTTAATTAAAAAACAAAAAGAATGTAACTTGTATCCAAATCAAGCTCATGCCACATTTATTCAATAGTATTTCTTGAGAATGTGTGTGTCGTGCTGGGTGTTGAGGATTATAGAGAAGTCATGTAAGACATGGGTCTTTCTCCCCAGAAGTGTCCTTTCTCTTTTTTCTTTTTTTTATTTATTGGGGAACAGTGTGTTTTTCCAGGACCTGTCAGCTCCAAGTCAAGTAGTTGTTTCAATCTAATTGTGGAGGGCGCAACTCAGTGGCTCATGTGGGGATCGAACTGGCAACCTTGGTGTTATGAGCACTGCTCTCTAACTACTGGAGCTAACCAGCCTCCCCCAGAGGTCTCCTTTCTTAGTTGAAATAATGCTACATCCTTACATGAAGCAGTTAGCTGTGGAAGGTAGCATATAATTATCTATAAAAATGAGGACTTGAAGCCTGGAAATAGAGTCCCTGGAGCAGCTCGAGAAGACTTACTTGGAGGAGGGGAACTTGAAGAGCAAATCTGGGTGAACAGCGGGCAGGTTAAGTACCCTCCAGCCTGGGGAAGTATCATATGCCTAGGTTTGCAAGGGATTAGTAAATACCATCCTATAAAAAGTAAAGAGGATTTTTGTTTTGTTTTGAGAGAAAATTGAATAGATGGTATTAGAAGTATGCTGTGATACTTTAATGCCATGTCTAGTAATTTAAACCTTATTCATTAGTTAAGTGAGGAACCATTGACAATGCTGAGGAATTGGAGTTATACGGTTGATTTCATTTATTTGAATATTATCTGACTGTGGTATGCAGGGTAAACTGGAATAGGGAAAAATAGAAATAGAGAGCTCAGCTAAGTAATTGTTTCAAAAGTCTAGCAGTTAGCAGGTGAGGGCCTCAGGAGGGTTGGTAGTACGGGAGATGGAGAAAAGAGAGAACTAATATTTAGCAGGGTAGGTATTACTGGTCACATTTTACAAAGGCATAGAGTAGGCATATATTTTAGTCTGCTTGGGCTACCATAACAAAATACCATAGATTGATGGCTTAAACGCCAGGAAATTATTTCTCACAGTTCTGGAGGCTGGGAAATCCATGATCAAGGTGATTGCAGGGTAGTTTTCATTCTGAGCCCTCTTCTCTTGGCTTGTAGGCAGCCACCATCTTACTATGTGCTCACATGACCTTTTCTCTAGGGGCACGCACATGGAGAGACAGAGCAAGCAAGCTCTCTGGGGTCTCTTATAAGGGCACTAATCCTGTCATGAGGGCCCTACTCTCATGTAATCTTAATTATGTCCCTAAGGCCCCATCTCCAAATACTGTTACCTTAGGGGTTTAGGGCTTGAATAAATGAATTTGGGGGTGGAGGGACACAAACATTTCATCTATAGCAGTAATTTGTTCAAAGTTCTCATAGTTATTAAGTACCAGACTCTGCCATCAAATCTAAGTCTTTTTTACTCCAAAGTTTGTGTTGAAATTTTGAAAGATGGATCAAAATGATGTGAGGGGTGATTGGATTTAGAAGATGAGAAAGAAGGAAGGATAAAAGAACAATGAGGCTTTGGTTGCCAGTAAAGTGCTTGGTGGAAACTGGAAATTTGCGAGGGTAAGCTACTTTGGTGGAGAACAAAAGGAATTCATTGTGGAAGACGGAAAGTTTGAGTTGGTGGTGGGCCATCCCAGAGCAGATGGTTGCTAGACTGTTAGAACTCTGGTGGACTGTTGGAAGCTCTCAGATCTGAAGTGTTGAAAGTCATCAGCATGGAGCTAGTAATTAACATCTGAAGACAGTGGTTCCCGTAAGAATGAGTAGAAATAAAAAAATAAGAATAAGTATAAATAAAGAGCTGACGTTGTGCACTTAAAAATGTGTTAAAAGGAGAGATTTTATGTTAAACGTTCTTACCACAACAGAGAGAGAGAGAGAGAGAGAGAGAGAGAGAGAGAGAGA
>NW_017731568.1:453205-460869 GCF_001890085.2 Hipposideros armiger
AGAGACAGAGAGAGAGAGAGAGAGAGAGAGAGAGAGAGAGAATGTCTTCAGGAAGGTCCAGACTTGTGACTTTTCACTTGGTAAAATAGAAGTACCAACAAGGAAAGCAATAGGGAAGCAATCGTGGTGACTGGTTAGCTCAGTTGGTTAGAGAGTGGTGCTAGTAACACCAAGGTTTCTGGTTCAATTCCCACATGTGCCGCTGTAAGCTGCACCCTCCTTAAAAAAAAATTGAAGCAATCAGGGGAGAAAAACTTCTTGTTTTGTGTGTGTGTGTGTGTGTGTGTGTGTGTGTGTGTGTGTGTACATGCATACATGCCACTGAAATCTGTTCATTGAGGGGAGTTTTAAGAAGAAGAGGGTGGTTGAATATGTCAAATACAATAGTGTTGGTTAAAGAGGATGACAGCTGGCACTGGATGATTGTATAATTCTATGATTCAACAAAAAGGCCATAGGATTAAAAAGAAATCTTCTAGAAAGTATGGTCCACAGAATTTTAGATTTCACAGACCAGTAATATTTCAAAAAATATTTAAGGGAACTAAATATTAAAAAAAAAAGACCATTCAAAACACCACAGTCTTATACCAAACTCATTTTCATAAAAGGGGTGGGGGGAAACCCTTTTAACATAAATTTAGTAGGCCATAATCATAGGATAAAAGATGGTTTGACTGGAGTAGATCTGAGAACTTGCACTTGGGAACCATTGGGACAAAAGATGTGCTGTCTCCTCTAACTCTTACTCCCAGGAAATCTGGTGTGTTATTGTTTTTAAAACCAACTTTTGTTTATCTTTTTTCAGAACACCACAGAGGAGGTTTCAGGAAGTTTAGTAGATCCTTATACACTTAATGGGGGCAGATTAAAATGAACCGAGTGGTGGGGGACTCTTGGGGAGTATCTTCCTAGTGGGAGCAGCACTGCGTGTTGGGGCGATTGTAGAGGTCATAATCGTTTGCTCTCTGACATTGTGGCTGAATTTTCACACATGGCTAGGAGAAACACCATGGATTGTTTATTCCTTGGCATTTCCAGGTATATTCAGTTCCCAAAGGGAATCCAGCAGTCTAATAATTCTCCAGTTCCAATTATCCTTGTTGTGATGTAATGACATACTCTGTGAAGTGGCTCCTGAAATATTATACTTTTCTACCTTCTATCTGCTTGCCCCAACCAATACCGAGTACTAGAAGCTTGACTTCATTATTCATCACTATATGAACTGGACAGACGCAGAGCTGGGCCAACCTCAGGGATGGGGCCAGCCTGGAGCCAGGTCAAGTTACTAATGCTGTGATCCCCTGTAGCTCAGGCTCAAGTGGGATGTTTCCACATGGAACCTGAAGGTTTATTATATAGAAACAGTTTTCTACTTGCTTAGGAAAGAAAGAATAAGAGACTAATTACTCCGGTTCAAATAATCACAACAAAAATGTATTATGTATTAAAAAATGTTTTGATTTTTAATAATAAATAGCTCTTAGGCAGACACTGAAATTAACAGATTTCAGTGCCAAAAAAAGATAAAACTTGCCCATCCCTTCACCACAAAATATTATCCCTTATCTATAGCATGTGTTTCTATTGGTTCTGAGGTTATATTTGGTCGTCATTTTTTTTCCACTACTGGTTCTCTTAGTTTCGAAAATACTGTCTTTTGTCCAATGTTTTCATTGGTGTGATCTACAAGAAGAGGAAATTACTAAGTTCTGGGGGAAAAAGCTTCTACTGGTCAAAATAACAATGATGCTAATGAAGTCACCAACATACCGCTTATAAAATATATTTACTTAGTATGTTCTCTACTTAATATTTTCTCCTTTTATTGTGCAACATAACGTCTATACAGAAAAGTACACTCACCATGTATGTACATTTTAATGAATAATTATAAGGCAGCCACTCAGGTAACCACCATTCAGATGAAGAAATTAAACACGGCTGGCAGAAGGCAGTTCCTGTGTCACCCTTCCTGGTCACATCCTCATCATCCTCTCTAGAGAGAACAGATCTCTTACATGTTATAATTACTCGCTCTTTAAAAAGTTACACTACTTATGTATGCATCCATAAAAGTATAGTTTAGTTTTTTCTCTTGTTGAATTTATATCTCTGGCTCTTTTAGGAGGATTTTCATTTTGTCTTTGGTTCTCAGAAGTTTTACAAAGATGTGTTTTCGGGTTGGTTGCACATCGTGAATCTTCTGTTGGTTTTGGAAAAGTCTCATCCATTATCTCTTCAAATGCTGCTTCTGCTTCCTTCTCTTTTTCCCCTCGTTCTGAACTATAATGATATTTTCGGTAGGGCTAGCTAGTTCTTCCCTGCCCCTTAGATAAAATCTCAGGAATTTTCCTGTCTTTTCTAGTCATTTTCAGGTAATGAAAGCCCTCTTGCCACTTTAGTCTTTCAAATAGTTCAATAATTAAAATGCCCATATACTAGTAAAAAATCCTAGCTTCTTTAACAGCTTTTTTGTGGTATAATTATTGTGCCATAAAATTCACCCACTGTACATGTACAATTTAATGATGTTTAGTGCATTTATGCTGTTGTGAAACCATCAACAGAACCCATTTTCAGAACACTTTCATCACCCCAGAAAGTGCCCTCTTACTCATTAGCAGTCAATCCCCACTCCTACCTCCAGCCCCAGGCAACCATTCACTTGCTTTTCATCTCTATTTTCACCTTTTCTAGAAATTTTATATAAATGGAATTGCATAAAGAAACATGTGGTCTTTTGTGCCTGGCTTCTTTCAATCAGTACAGTGTTTTTAAGGCTCATCCATGTTGTTGTGTTGTTAGTATAAATATCAGTAATTTGTTCCTTTGTATTGCTGAATAGTATTCCGTTATAGTCCACATTGTGTTCATTCATTCATCAGTTGATGAACATTTGAATTATTTCCAATTTCAAGCTATTCTAAATAAGCTGCTATGATTAGTGTGTAGAAATCTTTTGTGGATGAATGATTTTATTTCTCTGGGGTAGATACCTAGGTGTGGAATTGCTGGATGATATGATGTTTATGCTTAACTTTGTAAAAAACCACTGAACTGTTTTCCAAAGCTGCTGTATCATTTTACATTCCCACCAACAATGAGGAGCATTCTCCTTATCCTTTGTTGTCTTCTTTATAGCCATTCTAGTGAGTGAATAATAGTTCATTGTGGTTGTAGTTTTCATTTTTCTAATGACATGATGTTGAACATCTTTTCATATACTTAGCTATTCTTATGTCTTCTCTGTTGAAGTGTCATCTCAAATCATTTGCCCATTTGTTAATTGGGTGGTTTGTTTTGTTATTGAATTGTAAGTTTATATACATGGATACACACATCATACTGGTTATACATCCTTTATGAGATATAGGATTTGCAAGCTTTTTTTTCTCAACTTTTTCATTTTCTTAATGATATGCTTTGAAGAACAAATATTTAGAATTTTGATAAAGTCCAATTTATCATTTTTCCCATTACGGATCATGCTTTAGGTGTCATATCTAAGAAACTGAGGAACTGTCAGAGGGGTAAGAAGATAACCAATAAAATATTGTATCATGGAACCCCAGGGAAGATAAAGTTTTAGGAAGAAGCAGGATAATCACTAGTGCCAAAACCAGCAAAATTTTCAGGAAGGATGAATGATGCAAAAAAGTCACTAAATTTGGATTAATAATAATACTCATAACAATTGATGACTGACATTTATTGAATGCTTATTTTATGCCAAGCCCTGTAGGTTGTCAGAAACGTCGTGACACATTTTTGCAATGAAAAACATAGAAAAAATAAGTCATGACTTTTCCGACAGCCCAATAAATGTGAACTCATTTTTAGTGTCAATAAATAGATGGAGATTAGATACTTTTGAATTTGTAATCAATTTGTTTTTTCCCTATACCTCTAAAAATATTGATATAGAGGGTGTAGCATAGAATTTAGAGATGGGCCATTTTTTTAAGCTTGAGTGCTACAACTTATTGGTTATGGTCAAGCCACTCAAGCCACTTATCTTTTTAACCTGTTACTTCATTTGTAATGTAGGAATAACCATTACTAACTTGGGGGGCAGGACTGTGGTAAAATACAATGTATACAAAACACCCTGCATATTGCCTGGTCTATAGTACATACTCAAAAACAGAAGTTTTGATTACTAGTTCTTACAATGAGATAAAGATCTGAAAATGTTCTGTGAACTGTTACACTCTATAGAAGACATTAGTACTACTTAGTACTATTGGAACCATAATATGCACTTTAATATATTGTCCTATTTTAATTTTTAAAAAACCTTAAAAATCTTGCTCATATATAAGTACTTGAATTTCCCTCTTTTTCCACCATCCAAAGAACACCATCAATGCTTCAAAGCTCTTTTATTAACAGTTTTAGTAAGACATGATTTACATACCACATAACTCACCCATTTTAAAGTGTACAATTCAATGGTTTTTAATATATTCACAGAGTTGTGCAACCATCACCACAATCAGTTTTGGAACATTTTCATCACCTCCAAAAGAAACTCTGTGTCCATTAGCAGACTCTCCATTCCCCCTACCTCCCTATCCCTAGGCAATAACTAATCTATTGGGTTGTCGGAAAAGTCATGACTCATTTTTGCAATGAAAAACATAGAAAAAATATGTCATGACTTTTCCGACAACCCAGTACTTTCTGTCTCTATAGATTTGTCTATTCTGGATATTTCATGTAAGTGGAACCATAGAATATGTGATCTTTTATGACTAGTTTCTCTTAAAACCAGAGCCTTACAGTTGTTTGAGTGGTAAAAACATCTTTTATTCAGGGACTATTTCAATAAAGGACAAGTGGCCTCAGGATAGAACTGGGCTTACTTCTGAATACAGCAGGGATAAGAGAGATTCGTAGCCAAGGAGTTGGTTGTGGTGGTTGAGAAGGGCTGGAGCAGGTGGATGGGAAATTAGCAAATAGGAGACATCAAGGGTAGGGAATTTCTTACTAAACTGAACTAACAGGATTCTTGCTGAAGGCAGGCTGGGGTGACCAGATATCCCCTGGGGGATGGTGGGAGATGAGGAATTTGATCAGATAACAAGGGTGATCAGATTTGGGTGGGGGTTGTTGCTAAAATAACTTGGCATAATTTTTTCTAAAACTGGGCTATGCAGGCCTGAGGACAAGCAAAGGATGAGGTGTGGCTGCATTCTAATAAAACTTTATTAACAAAAAGTAGGCATTGGGCTGAATTTGGCCCAGAGGCTCTTGTTTGCAGATCTCTGATGTAGAAGGAGTGGAGATTCTTGGGAAGATCTGTTTTTATAGTAACTTGAAAAATGGACAAGAGAGGATGCTTTTTTATTTTTCCTACCCAGATGTTTTACAATTGGGCTTGGCTTCGTACTATCCTGGGTGAATCATCTGATAGATTTTGCAGAGGTTATTTGTCTCTTTCCTTTTTAAATTTTACTTTATTTTTTGTTGTTGGTAGGAAAGCATCTTTGAGGCATTTAAAACTAAATGAGAGAAAATTTCACAGTCAGCTTTAGGAACAGCTTATTTTCATTACTGACTACTTCTGTTTTGTTTTGTTTTTAAGTGAGGTTACAGAAATATTTAATTATTCCATTAATTTCATCAGTTATTTTTGATCAGTTTAAACTCTTCCTTGTGTGCTTCTCTTATTTCTATTACAGTGAAAGAGACCCTAAAATGATACTAGTTAGGGACAGACATAATAGGACAGCCGACTAAGGAAAAACTTCATACTCCATTTCTATGCCTAGATTATTACAGCTGTTGTCTTTTAAAATACTCTTTAAGAAGCTTAACTGAGTCAAAATATAGAGAAAAGCAGAGGCATAATGGGAAAAACCTTTTGGGTTGAGAGGCTAGGCTGGACATGGGTTTGAAACAGTGCTTAGCCACATCTGTGATCTTCTCTCGAATCCTTCCTACATAACCCAGTAATTCCCTTTGGGCTTAAGCTAGCCTAGATGCATTTCTATCACTTGCAGTTTACAGAGTATTAATACAGAGGACTTGATATTGGCTTTGAGGTTTGAAGAATAGTGGCTGCATACTGGGTGGACAAGGGAGGGACCAGGGTCCAGGCAGAGGAAACAGGTGCTAGCTACAGAGCATGGGAGTATATGAGAAAATTGTGTGTTCCGGGAATGGCAAGGACTTCATTGTTACTGGAGACTAAAGTAGAAAGGAATAGACGTAGGAGAGGATGCTGGATATGCAGACCAAATCATGAAGGGTCTTACACACCCTTCTAAGGTATTTACGTTTTATCCTGTAGGCAATGAGGAGCCTGTTAAAGAATTTTGAGCAAGGGAGCAATATGAGAAGATTTGTGGGCTAGGACGTTTGTTCTAATGCTGGCATAAAGGAATTAGAATGGAGGCGAAAACACCAGGTGTAGGTCAGTTGTGGTTTTCCAGGTGAGAGATGATGAAAGCCTGAGCTAGGACACTGACAGTGGGGATGGAGAGAAGGGAAAACATATAAAAGATATCAAGGAGGAAGAATTAACAGTGGTCAAGAGTGACTGGATGTGGAGAATAAGAGAACAGGAAGCAATCTGGATGACTCCCAGGTTTCTGGCTTGCACAGCTGTATGGATGAAGGTTCTAATGAAGGTAGAAAATAAGGTGTGTGTGTGTGTGTGTGTGTGTGTGTGTGTGTGTGTGTGTGTGTGTAGGGACAGATGTGGGGAGGGAGGACGATGGGAAGAAAGTCGATGAGCTTAATTTTGGATGTGCTGAGATAGAGGTGCATGGGGGTTATTCAGTTGGATCAGGCAGGAGGCAGCTGTGTAATCAAATATAAATCATGGTTGTTGAAGAGGGTGCTCAGAAAGGGTTTGTATGGTGAGAAAAGAAGCGGTACTGACCCCTGGGGACACACCCGTTTAATTGTGGTCAGAGGGAGCAGTCAGAGAGGAAAGAGAAATGACCAGGGGCATGTAATAACCAAAATCAAGGGATGAAATTATTCCAAGAAAGATGGAGAGGTTAAGGGTGTCTGACATTCTAGAGAGGGCAACTTCTATAAGAGCTGAAAAGACTGCATTGAATTTAGCCACTAATGGATAACTGGTGATCAGTGCAAAAAACAGTTTCATTAGGTTACATGAAGGAAAGGCCCAGATGGCAGGCCTCTGACTAGAGCTGGAGATGAGGACCTGTAGGTAGCCATTTTAGACCACTCTTTCTCTACGTTTCACTGTGAAGGACAAGAGAAAAAAATAGCCTAGAAGTTGGGAGCACAGGGGCGTAGGTATGGTAGTTGTTTTTCCTTATGAAAGAGACGAAGCATGTTCATAGCTATGGAGAAAGTCACCAAACAAGGAAAGGATGAAGATAAAGAAAAGAGAAGGAATGCTGATGGAGCAAGGACCAAAAGGATAGAGAATGTGATCCAGAGAACAAGTAAATAGATGCATAATGGATGAGGTAATTGCTTTGATACCTGCTTATTTTTTTTCCAGCTTTTTTAACTGATGTAAAATACACATAATATAAAATGTACCATCGTAATAATATTTAAAAAAAATTTTTTTAATTGGGGGAATTGGGGGATGGGAACAGCGCTGGGGAATTGGGGGAAGGGGAACAGACAAGTTGCTGTCGTTTTGTTCTTCAATCTAGTTGTGGAGGACG
>NW_017731568.1:461165-480127 GCF_001890085.2 Hipposideros armiger
GAGCTGTTGTTCAGCATCTTAGCTGTGGAGGGCAGTGTCACTGGCCCTCACATGTGGGATCTGAACCAGGGCCCTCTGGCGTCCTAAGCCAGCTCTTAACCAATGCGCCACTCGGCCGGCCCTAGTTTCTTTTAAGATTTTTAAATTTATTTATTGGGGAATTGGGGAGGAGAACAGTGTTGGGGAATTGGGGAAAGGGAACATAGTGTTTTTCCAGGACGTTCGGCTCCAAGTCAAGTCGCTGCTTTCAATCTTAGTTGAGGGTGGGCGTAGTCCACCATCCCATTTGGGAGTCAAACCGGCAACCTTCCTGCTAAGAGCACACGCTATCACCATCTCACTGGCAGCTCAGCTCAGGCGCAGCTCACTGGTACATGTGGGAATAGAACCGTTGACCCTGTTGCTCAGAGCTTGTGCTCTTAACCAACTGAGCCACTCAGCTGGCCCATCATAATCATTTTTTTTTTAAGCTGAGCCATCCTGCTACCTATTGGCAGCTCAGTGGCAGCTCAGCTCAGGCTGGGAATTGAACCGGTGACCCTGTTGCTCAGAGCTCGCACTCTTGAGCAAGCTCTTAACCAACTGAGCCACTCGGCTGGCTCCCATCGTAATCATTTTTAAGTGTACAGTTCATGCTATTAAATACATCCATAGGGGTGGCCGTTAGCTCAATTGGTTACAGCGGGGTGTTCTTAACAACAGGGTTGCCGGTTTGATCCCTGCTAGGGCCACTGTGAGCTGAGCCCTCCACAACTAGATTGAAACAACTACTTGACTTGGAACTGATGGATCCTGGAAAAACATAGGTAAAAAAATAAATAAATAAATAATAAATATATCCATATTGTTGTATAACATCACCGCCACGATCTATCTCCATAACTCTTTTCATCTTGTGAAACAGAAACTCTATATCTATTAAACAATAACTCCCCATTCCTCCCTCGTCCCAGCTCCTGCCAACCATAATTCTCCTTTCTGCCTCTATGATTTTGACTGCTCTAAGTATCTCATATAAGTAGAATTATTACAGTATTTGTCTTTTGTTCGGCTAATTTGCTATTGGCTTATTTCACCTAGCATAACGTGTTCAAGGTTTATCCATGTGGCAAAATATGTTAGAATTTCCTTCCTTCCTGAGGCTAAATAATGTGTGTGTGTGTGTGTGTGTATACAATGTGTGTGTGTCTGAATACACACACACACATTGCATACACACACACACACTATATTTTGCTTTATGGACACATGGATTAGTTCTACATTTTAGCTACTGTGAATAATGCTGCTATGAACACGGGTGTACAAATATCTCCTCAAGACCCTGCTTTTAATTCTTTGGGGTATATGCACAGAAGTGGAATTGCTGGGTCACATGGTAATTCAATTTTTAATATTTTGAGGAACCACCATTCTGTTTTCCACACCGGCTGTATCATTTTATATTCCCACCAACAGTGTACAAGGGTTCCAATGCTTGTCAACGCTTGTCATTTTCTGTTGTTCTGACAGTAGCCATCCTAATGGGTGTGAGGTGGTTTCTCGTAGTTTTGATTTACATTTCCCTAATGATTAGTGATATTGAACATCTTTTCATGTGCTTATTGGCTATTTATATATATTCTTTGGAGAAATGTCTATTCAAGTATTTTATCCATTATTGAATTGGGTTTTGTTGTTAAGTTTTAGAAATTTGCTATAATTCTGACTATTCTGAATATTAATATTATTAATTTTATTAATATTCTGAATATTATTAATTCAGAATTAATATTAATTCTAAATATTAATCCCTTAGCAGATATATGACTTGCAAATATTTTTCCCCATTCTTGGGGTTGCCTTTTTATTCTGTTGATAATGTCTTCTGATGCAGAAGATTTAAAAATTTTCATGAAGTCCAATTTGTCTATTTATTCTTTTATTGCCTGTGCCTTTCTTGTCATATCTAAGAAATCATTGCCAAATCCAACATCATGAAGCTTTGCCCTATGTTTATTTCTAAGAGTTTTATAATTTTAGGTCTTATATAGGTCTTGATCCATTTTGAGTTAATTTTTATATATGGTAAAATATAAAAGAGTCCAGCTTAATTTTTCTGCATGTGCATACCCAATTTTACTAGTGGCATTTGTTGAAAAGAATGTCCTTTTCCCCATTGAATGGTTCTGGTGCCCTTGTCAAAAATAATTTTTGCATAAATGTTTGTAATTGTTATCTTCTTACTGTATGGAAACTTTTATTAATATATAATGTCCTTCTTTGTCTCTTGTAAACTTTTTAGATTTAAAGTCTGTTTTTGTGTGATATTAGTACAGCCACCCCATTATCTTTTGGTTACTATTTGCATGGAATATCTTTTTCCATTCTTCACTTTCAGTCTGTTTTATCTTTGGATCTCAAGTGAGTCTCTTGTATTATAGACAGCATATAATTTGTATCATGTGTTTTTAGCCATCATATAATAATAATCTTTGTCTTTTGATCAGAGACTTTAACCCATTTAAAGTAATTCCTGATAAGGAGAGACTTACTTTTGTCATTTTGCTATTTGTTTTCTCTATGCCTAGAGCATTTTTGTCCCTCATCTCCTTTTGTGTTTAGTTGATTTTTTGGTAATTAAATTTTTTAAATTCCCTTCTCATTTACTTTTGTGTATATGTTATAGTTATTTTCTTTGCCATTTCCATGGGGGTTACGTTTAACATCTTAAAGTTATAACATTCTAATTTGAATTTATATCAGCTTCACTTCAATAACACACAAAAATTCTGCTCCTGTACAGTCCTATCCCCACATTTTTCAATTGTTCATCTTACAAAATTACATCTTTATACATCGTTGCCCCAAACACAAACTAATAATTCTTTTAAATGCATTAGTCTCTTAAATATGTAGAAAACCAAATGTAGAGTTACAAACCAAAACTACAATAATACTAGCTTACACAAATAATTGAAAAAAAGTTTTAGTCTCTTAAATCATGTAGGAAATAAAAGGTAGAGTAACAAAAGTTAACAGCTGCCTGCCATACTGCTGAGGGTGGAGGATGGATAGTTGCTACTGTAGTTAGAGCTGGAATGGACTGAAATTAACCACAATTTACCATCTAAGCCCTCCCCTGGAAGTTGCAAGCCTTCAGTAGACTTCAGAGTTCCAAAATAGTTACGTCAGACAGATTCTGCCAGGGCAGTTATTGTCTAGGTGTGGAGACATTCCTGCTACTTCCTACTCTGCCATCTTCCCAGAAGCCTTCTCCCTAGCTGTTTCTTGTCCCATTATTGTGGGTTTGTACAGTTCCTAGTACTGTGTTACTTTGTGGGAATGATAAATAAGTAGAAGATACAGTACTGATGACTGTTGTGAAGCCTATTTTAACTGGAGAGACAAACATGAAACAAATATCGATCAGAGCTGAGCAATCAATAATGCCTGACAAAGTACAAGAGTTTTGACAGGAATGGCCTGAATATGATACTGTTACGCTTGCTTGTCCCTTCTGGACCCATGACAGGCAACAATAACTAATCAGCGACTGTCCTGTGCCCAGTCTCAGGCTCAGAATGCATCGCAGGGCTTGGGGCAGTCTTTAACAGTTTATAGGAGTTGGCGCTTGAACTGAAAGCTATTTGCCACCCCTGGTTTTTGGTGAAAATGGTTAAGTACAATAAGAACTTGAAGAAAGTCCTAGAGTAAATTACGTTTTTCAAGGAAAAGGACAATATGTTCGCTTTCTTTAGTAGTTCTCACACAATTACAATCAGAGGCTTGATTAAGGCTTGCTCAATTAACAATTTTAAGAGATCTTATAGTTAGGAAATACGACAATTTAATATGTGTCAAACCCATTGTTTAGAGCAGTTCTGTAAGTGCTAAAGGCAGTTTTTTCTTTAAAAGAGTTTATATTCCAGCATCTGAAAGCTTTTTCTACCCTTGCCTTGTTTTCTCTGTTTTTTATGGAAGATGGAAATCAGCTGGTCAGCATCCTCAGCTAATACTTGTTAGCTGCCTTCTTGAAAATCACAGGCATTCCTCACTTTGTTGCGCCTCGTTTTATTGCACTCCACAGATGTTGCCTTATTTTACAATTGAAGGCAAGACCCTCCACCAGCTAAAATATTACGACTTGCTTCGTTGCAGTGGTCTGGAATCAAACCTGCACTATCTCTGAGGTGTGCCTGTGATCCTTAGCTTGAGGACATTATGCAAAGTGAGATAAGCCAGTCACAAAAAAGACAAACACTGTATGATTCTGTTACTGTAGGCAGAAAGAATAAGGCTGTGGGGAGAGAGGGGAGAGGAAGGGAAGGAGGGAGTGCAGGAAACAGAGGAAAGAAGAGATGAGACCATACTTAAGAAAAGGTGCAGCTGCAGCTAATTGTAATGGATTATAACACTATTGGCACTGCAGGGAAAAAGTCTCCAGCCCCTGTGTTGCCATGACAGTTCCGACAAGGGCCAAGTTAGAGCAAGGGAACCCCACCTCCCCGACAGGAAGGAGGGTCAGTGAGGACAGCACGTATCTGCCTGGAAATGCCTATAACGCGACCCCTAAAACTTGAATATTTGCCACCCTGATTCAAATAAAATCCTAAGCCTCTTTGTTCTTCTGTGCAGTCGCCCTCCTCCTGGCCTGCCCACTCCTAATATTTTGGGAATCTACTCTCTTCCTTTCTTTTAATAAATTCATTGCTTGCTTGCTTTATTCAGTGCGTCCTTGAATTCTTTCCTGTGATCATACCAAGAACTCGTTTGTTGTTTTTTTTCGGGCAACAATCCCACTTATGTGAGGTACCTAGAGTAGTCAAACTCAGGACAGAGTAGACGATAGTTGCCAGGGCCTGGGGGGAGAGGGTCATGGGGAGTTATTATTTAATGGATACATTTTTAATTTTGCAAGATGGAAAGTGTTCTGTGAATGGATGGTACTGATGGTAGCACAATAGTGTGAATGTACTTAATGCTACTGAAGTATATACACTTAAAAGTAGTTAAGATGGCTACAAAATTCCTTACATGCACAGAGACGCCTATCTTTACCCTATGGGGATATCAGAGAACTCGTTACCCAGCAACCTCATCATTTACGGGATTCTTTGCTCTTTGTTTCTCTTCTGTTTCTCATCCATCTTTCCATTCTTCCAGGAACTTTTGTTTTCTTTTCTGGACTATCTTCAAGTCTTCCACAAAGCAGATGTAGTTCTGGAAAGATGGCAAAGCCAGTGGAGTAGAGAGGCCGTCTCAAAGGTCCTGGGGTTTGGGGCAGCATTAGGGGTGCTGCGTTGGCTTGACAACAGCACTGCATTGCCTGTGGTTTGTACTCATCCATAGATAAGACTTCCATTCTTCTTGTCTATAAAGTTGGGCTGGATGCACTAAATAAACTAATGGAATTTACAGCTCTCCACTACCTTTGGACTTTGTGAACTTACGTATTAACATTATCATTTGGGGGTTTGTGTAATGAAATGTCATCCTCTGTTTTTTTTTTTTAAGTATGAATTCAATACAAGTTGAAAGTACCAAACCTGTGAACTTGTTTTTCCATTTCCCCCATCTCTTTTCTGTACTGAACTTCACTCTGCTGAAGTGATTTTTAAAAACTGAATCCCCCCTCCCTTTTTGATTGACTGCGATTCCTAAATAGAGCACCTGAACATAATTGAACATGATTTATGTCTTAATTAGTGAGTATGTGCTTTCTCCCCTCTCCCCCCAACACTGAGCTGAAAGTCCTTAATTTCCTAGTTTGTAACTTACAATTAAACGATACAGGTTGCAGGTTTTCCTGGGGATGCCTCATTAGTGAAGTAGTTCAGCCTGGCTTTAAGTCTCTTTCCGTTGCTCTTATCCTGCAGGAGAGCCTGTGGGTCAAGACCTGGAAACGTGGAAAGGAGTTCCTGCTTTGTTACAGTAAGTGTGTGACCATTTTTCAGTTACCTTAAGGGAAAAAAATCATAGAGCTGAGATATGCTGTTAAGCGGCTGTCCTCATGATTTGATAACACCGTTCTTGGTTTGGCTCAGTATTTGCTTTGACTCGTTAGCTGTTTCAGTGAGGTATAGAGGAGGAGCGTGGGGAGGTGTAGAACGGTATTTAGTAGAGTAAAACATTAAGATTTGTCCACCACCCCCAAAAAATCTACCGAGAAACCCAACCCAAACTTTCTAGTTCTCTTTCTAAGAAACAGTTAATGTGAATGAGACGCTCTGCCAGTTAGACACTCCATGCATGTGTGTGTCACTTCTGTAACCACCACCCAGAAGGCTTCATCCTGCCCTCTCCCCGCCAAGAACCCCCCACAGGTTACTGCTGGCATGATTTGCTGTTGTGGCTGTCCAATCTGTGGATTTACACTATGATGAATGTGGCTTCAATTTTGGTAGACCAATCGCACCCCAAGACTTAAGTGACTTTGGGTCTGTCCCAGTAGCTTAATATTCAAGGGTGTGGAAAGGTGACACTAGTGGAACTTCTGAAAAAGTCAGATGTGGCATATGTGGTAATTCCAAGTTTTACCCTGCACCAGAAGAGGTTAGATGCTCCCACTGATTTATAAAAGTTGATGTCGGTCTGGAGCTTGATGTCATGCTGGCGCCATGCTGTCTGCTGGCCTTTCAAAGGGAATTCTGGCCTTCTCAATTTGGTTTCATATTTTTTGGACTACCCATGTGTTTTGGACAGTGCTGCCTGTGTGGCAGAGTTCAGTGATGCCGGTTAGCTCTGTGTCACCAGAAAGCATACAGACCAGGTCTTTGCATGAGCTGGGTGCTATGTGACCATAGCCAGCCTTAAGCTTCAGTCCTTGTTACCAAGCTGACGCACCAAATGGGTCTAGATCAGTTTATATTCTAGTCTGTATACAGTCAACAGTTGAGGGCAGTTTCAGAGAGTCTTGACAATCTCAGTAGGTTGAGAAAACTATTTCCCTGGTGTCTGGAAGTGTGCAAACATGTCCTTCCAAGGGAGACGGCATAACGTTTATCAAATAAAATCGCAATCACAATGTTGTACTGATGAAGTTAGAGCACTCTAAATTTCACACACGCCATCCGACAATGCTGGGGAAGGTTTTTATGTCGGCAAGGGAATCATAGAGGCCGTTCCCCAAGCCCCTAACACAATGTATAACAAGGAGTATGCACTCCAAATATGTGTGACTAGATGTATGAACAAATGAACAAACAGATGTAATTCGAAGCTCTCAAAGTCTAGTTCTGCAAATTGTGTTGAACATTTCCATAAAGCCTTGATACTGTGCCTTGTCATTTTCCTCTACTGGTTATGCAGCAAAGATCATATCACCCCAACTAGTTTGTAGCCTGACGCTGCAGAACGTTACTTAACCACCAATACTGAAAAACTAATCCAGGAGGCTTTGTCCTGGGATTTTAGAGAGGAAAGGAGAGTGACTTCCAGAGCCTTCTGAGAATTAACTGGCATGGAAAGAGGGCTACACAACTCAGCACTGCAGAAAATAGCAAAGTTGGTCTGAGAACTCAAGAGAGTAGAATTCAGCAGTGACACACGTGGAAATCATCAGCTCGAAATTCAGCACATATGTGACTCGCTGCTAGCTTGTATCCTATTGACTTATCAAGGAAAATACTGCTGCTTTTTAGGTTACCCTAGATTTTGAAGCTGTGTTGGGGGAGAAGGGTGGCAGGAAGCTTTCTCTCAGTGTGAAAGGGCGAAGCCACTTAAAAGGTGTCAGAAAAATAATACATTTAGAAGAGTGGTCCTTAGGGAAAACCCTTGCGTCACTGGGAATGGTGGGAGAAATAAGGACCAAAAGAAATAGGAGAGAAACAGTCAGATTTGTGCCTTCCTCCCCCAGCCAATTTACTACAATATATCCAGGAGGCTTTCTCCTGTGACAAACCAGGGAAGGAAATGTGAGTGCTGAATGCTAAAGAAAGGGAGAGGTGAATGATTTCAGATCAACCTTAAGTAGCCTTTTAAACACCGTGTTTAAGTACATAATCCTCATAGAAAGGGCCTCTGCTTTAGACTGAAGAACAATTGTTTTTCTTCTGGTTTTTTGTTTGTTTGTTTGTTTCAATCAGTGTGATCACAAAGGGTTAACATAGATTTGATAGAGTGAGAAGTATTGTAGCCTGTTTGTTTTCAGTTATTTCCTCTATCAGGATAAACGAAACCCTTCCTTATGGTTATTACTAAGGTTCTGTAAAAAAAAAAAATATCAAGGGCAACAGTAGGAAGCCCAGTGCCGTGGAAATAATTGGGGGATTGTAGCTGAAAGGCCCCAGCAGGCACATCTTGGGCTACATTGCTCGGGGTGGGAGGGTGGGGGGGGGGGTGTCCCCCCCCCTCGCTCTCCCCCGTGGCCCCCTGTTTGAAGTGGCTGGGCGGACTGCCTACACCTGGAAGCTGATAAGACATACTGGCTGCACCCTGTCATGGTTTTCCAAGAAAAATAGCAAAGAATGCACTTGTGTAGAGGTACAGGAGCTGCTGACTGGCAGGGTCTCTCAAGAATCAACATGCCCACATTTCTGCCTCCTCTCATGTTCCCCAGCTGATTCTCAGCTCAGAACGAATAAAATCGATGTGTTTTTGTAAATCAACAAGAACAGACCCTCTCGGCTCCTTCTTTAAATGTTGATGTGCCAATTTAAAAACATTCCCCTCGGCTCAGAAAATTACTCTGCTGACAGCTGCTTGCAGGAAGGTCATGGTCCAGAGAGTGGAAGTAGATAGTTGTAACTTTGTGTATGTTTGTTCATATTAATGACAATTCAACCAGTATTTATTGAGCACCACTGTGAGCCAGGCTCTGTGGTTGGTACTGGGGTCAAAGCAGTGAATGGTCTCTACCGCCTGAGAAGCTTCACTATTTAAGGGAAGAACTTGGTTATTTTTGAGATGGTGTTGCCTAGAAAAGATTTGAACATTGAGTGTGGGTTTAAAAGCATTCCGTAGCATTATACAGTACATGTAACTTCCCAAAGATTTGCTTTTCATCCTTTTGTTGGGGAAGAATGTTTAGTATCAGAATTACTATTCTGAGTGTCCACAATTAAAGAGAAAAACTCAAACCGCAGAGACGTGTGATTGTAGCTGGAAAATTCTTTTTCAGATATCTGCCTCACAAAGACCATCCATGGGACACATTCTTCTTTGAAAATTCGGCTTTGGTCCTCTCTCTTAGAGTTATTTGTTTTGTGTTTTTTGGATTGAGGAGCATACATTTGCAGAAGTTTCTCTAGTTATTTAAGTGATTTACATACACAAAATGTAAGCTTCCAGGTCCCTTCCTGCTAGGTTGTATCCTATGATTTTGCATAAGAATAACCATCCTTAGAGCCACATTGATTCTGTAACCATTTCCTCAGGTTAATCTGAAACATCTCCTTTGAGGTTGAGAAGGGAAGATAGAATTGACTTAACCGGGTTCCTATGGAGTGTATCTGTGTAAAACCACTGTTCTCTTGAAGCCTTCTTTTCTTCTTCTTTTCTCCTCCTCCTCCTCCTCCTTTGTATGCCATTTTACTGGAAATAATAGCATCAAGAAAATTAGTTCTATCTTAGTGTGTTTCTTACTTTTTCTCGCATGTTTTCTTTCCCCTTGCCTACCGTGTATCATTTACTTGTTCATCTTGCCTGAAAGGGCATTCTCAACCTTCTACTCCCATTCACTTTATATCCTCAACAAGAGAGTCTTTGATTTGAGGAAATCCTGAGTGAGTGGGCGACTGAAGCGGGCTGGTGCTCCTTGGGAGCTGGGGCCCACAAGCGCCACACAGGTGCAGCTCTGTCCAATCCCAGAGCCTGGAGGAGCTCCCTGAACCCAGCAAGCATGCATAATCTTAGGCAAACAAACAACCCTGCCAGAAGGGGCATCCAACAGCTCCTCAAGACAGAGCAACAATTCTTGGCTCCTGGATCAGTAAAATTATCTATTTTCAAAACAATCCTTTTTTTAAAAAAAGAAACCAACAAAGGGGATAGTGTTGTTTATGTAACTTTTTTGTAAGGTTATAAAAAGTTTTTCTCTCTGGGTACAAAATGGGTACGTTACGTGTTCCCAAGCCTAGAGGAGTTGTTTGGGAAGGCAGTGAGATCTCTTGGGAATCTTCCTTTGCTAATGACTTTAGCCTTTCTCCCTTGTGGGAAAAAAATGTGGTTTTTTTTCACTGTTCTGCTCTGAATGTTCTTAGCAGTGGTTGGGAGTTGGGTAAGCTGGGTCATCTCTCTTGCCCCTGAGAGCTGTTCTCAGCCCCATGAGTTGGATAGGGGATGGTCTAGTGAGGCACCACCGAGCACTTTTGTTGGTGGGACAATATGTGGCAGAGCAGTTGCCGCAGCTCCTCCAGCTCCTGATCTGGTGCTTCTGGCCTCTCTGGGTGCCCACTGTGACTTATTTAACCTGGGCTAAACACATTGCTCCTTCAGATTTTATTAATGTTGCTTGGCCACCAACTTCCACGAGTAGCCTGTCAGTTAGTTGAAATGAGCATTCCTGAAGCCCCCCCCCGAAAGAGGGCAGGGTACAATAGGTAGGGGAGGGGGGGTGGTGGTGGTGGTGGTGGTGGTGGTGGTGGTGGTGGTGGTGAGGGACTTCATTACAGACTCCGAGAAGGCTTGGAAATTTAAAAATCCACAACTAAGAGATTCAAAAACTGTATGTGCTCAGAAGGCTATTGTAAACGGAAAAGCAAAGATGAAAGAGAGCAAAGGGCACCCTGCCATCTTAAACAAGGAAGGCAGAATAAATTATTGTGAAGGGACCTTTGTAGAGGGAGGAATATCTGAATACAGAGATGACTATGAGGCTGACTTGAGGTCCAGGTGAAATGGAGTCGACCAGTCAGTGAGCTCTTGGCTGGCACAAGTACCAGTGACAGAGACTGGGGATGTAAAGGGGCAGGGGGTGGCATCTGTCCTCCACACCACGGGTTCACGGGCACCCCATGGGCATCATCTCCACAGTGCCCTGCCACTCCCCCTTTCCACCTCTCATGTAGTTGCCTGGGTCAGTCAATTAGAACAGAAATATGACCAAGGCAGTTATTTCAGTTTCAGGTCAGCTTATCTATTAGCTATATTTCATTTGCTTGTTTGTTTTGCAGGGGGTAATTTAGTGTCTACAGTCTAATTGTTGACTTTGCTAGTTATCAGCAAGAAGCCTTTCACAACAAATTTCCATTGCAAGCCGTGTTCCCATCTCTGCTCCAGGCTTACACTGGACCTGGCCTTGGGCCCCTTTGGGATCTGAGGGTGTTTCATTTCTCTGTGTTTCTTGGCTTTAGTGAGAATCTTCAGATATGTCTTAACTTGGCTCATTTGTTCAGAGAGAATCTTTAGGACACAGTGAGGAATAAGGATATTGGTCTCAAGGTCATTTGTTAGTTCAGAATATCTGGAAAACATAAAAAATGTTGTTACTTTTGACTATAGGAGGAGTCAAAATTTAAATTTTACTTATTTTATTCTTAAAGTTCATATTTTCTCTTCTTTGATTTTACAAGACAATTTTCAGCCACCCAACATTTAGTATCTACTAAATGCTATTGCAGAGCAAAATGTAGAGAGGGCTTGGGTTTGTGTTGCTGTAGATTTGGGCAAGGATTCCCTGATTGGGCTTTGGCAAATGTGTAGGAGCTTCTCAGGGGGAGATGGAGAGAGGACATTTCAAGCGTAGCAGAGCCCCAAAGCCATGCAAACGAAGGATTTGAGAGGGGGCAGTGACAGTTCCTGAGTGATCAGAGACAGTCAGGTGGTGGGCAAGAGAAGGCATTGAGGTTAGGAAGACAGATCAGGGTCAGGCTTTGTTTGCAAGTAGAGAGTTCAGATTTTATCCTGTAAGCACTGGTATTCTTCTAAAATTCTTAATCAGAGTCATGATTTGGGAGGTGTAGTGGACATTTTTTTCATCTTCTTGGCTACCCAGCTAAAACTTATGCTGGAGAGATGGTAGGGAACCTGCTTCCTGTGTTAGAGGAATTCCCAACCTTAGGATACACCGTCTGCTCTGCAGCAGAAGCTGAAATGTTATATACTTTCCCAGTATCACTTGCCATTAAGTAATGGGAACATGACCTAGGCTCTGCCAATCACATGCCTCCATTCCAGGCCTAAATAGTGACACAAAGAAGTTAGAACCTCAAGCAAAATCCACTTCTGGAGATGGAGCCATCAGTTACTAGAGGCAGCAGGGGCAAGCCCCTGAGGGTGAGCCAAGTGTCCAGTGGTTCAGGGTGGTGATGGGCGCTGTGTGTGGTGTCTGCCCAGCTGCAGCACTGATGTCTTGACCTCACTATGTCCTCAGCATGTTTTTGGACATTGCTGCTGGCTGCATAGCCTCTAAACCTGTTCTCCATCTCTCCAAGAGATACTGTGAACTGTGCAATTTCCTCCCCACGTCCCTCCCTGGATCTGTCCTTCCCTCCCTCTCTCCCTTCCTTTATTGAGGCAGAACTTAAGGACAGTAGGATGCACCTCATTAAAGTTTATAGTCCAATGAGTTTTTATAAGAGTATTTGGTTGTGTAACCAATACCACAAGATTGAGACTATTTCTGTTACCTCCAAAAGTTCCCTCATGTCCCGTTGTAGTCAATCCCCGCTCCCTATTCGCAGCCCCTGATCTGATCTGACTTTTTGTCCTTGGAGTTTTGCCTTTTCCAAATACTCATATAAGTGGATCATACGTATGAGGCTTTCTGTCTGACTTTTTTTTTTCCCCCACTTAGTATAATGTTTTTAAGACTCATCCATGTTATTGGGTGCATCAATTAATTCCTTTTTATTGTTGAATAATAATCAAATAATATTTGGTTACATCACAGTTTGTTTATACGTTCACCAGTTGAACTTTTGGTTTCTTTCCAGTTTTTGGCTGTTATGTATAAAGCCACTGTGAACATTCATGTACAAGTGTTTGTGTGGACATACGAAATGTGATCAAAACATATGATGACTATTTAAATTTAAAAAGAATTATTACAGTAAAAGACACATTGCCATTAATCCTCCTCGAAATACTCCCTCTCGCTTCAAATATACTTATCCCATCATTCTTGCCACTTTCTGAAGCAGTTCTGGAAGTCCTCTTTCGTGAGTGTCTTTACTTCATCCTCCATCATGACAACACGCCATGTCACACATAACTTCTGGTACAGCAGTTTCTGTCAAAACATTATGATGTGTCCTCATATACCTTATTTACCGGTTCAGACACAGTGTGACTTCTGGCTCTTCCCCAAAGTCAAAATGACCATGAAAGTTAAGCATTTTGAACCAATTCAGGACATTGAGGCAGCCACGACAGTGCAACTAAAGACATTCATGAGGACCGGCTGAGTGGCATTTTGGTTAAGAGTTGGCTTGGGACACCAGCTCTGAGCAGTAGGGTCCCGGTTCGGATCCCACATGAGGGCCAGTGATGCTGCACTCTCTGCAGCAGCGGTTCTCAACCTGTGGGTCGCCACCCCTTTGGGGGTCGAACAACCTTTTCACAGGGGTCGCCTAAGACCATCGGAAAACAAAAAGATGTTTACATTATGATTCATAACAGTAGCAAAATTACAGTCATAGAGTAGCAACAAAAATAATTTTATGGTTGGAGGTCACCACAACATGAGGAACTGTATTAAGGGGTTGCGGCATTAGGAAGATTGAGAACCGCTGCTCTACAGGTAAGATGGTGAACAACAGCTCAACAGGGAGTTGGGCTGCCTTGAGTCACCAGTGACGGCGTAGGCTGCAGCCTCTGTGCAGTGGGCTGCCGTGAGCTACTGTGAGCAACTGGCAGCCGGCGTGAGCTGCCGTGAGCCACCATGAGCGGCCATCCAATGGCCGGCGGGCAACTGCCTCAGCTGAGAAGAGCACAATGATAATACCAACATGGGCCAGTGAAGCGACGTCCTCCACAACTAGACTGAAGAACAACAGGACAGCAACTTGTCTGTTCCCCTTCCCTGATTCTCCAAAGATGTTCCCCTCCTCCAATTCCCCAATATAATCTTTAAAAAAAAAAAAAAAAAGACATTCATGAAAGAGGACTTCCAGAACTGCTTCAGAAAGTGGCAAGAAGAATGGGATAAGTGTGTTCGAAGTGAGGGGGAGTTTTTGAGGGAATTAATGTTAATCTGTCTTTTACTGTAATAAACTTTTATTAAACAGTCACCGTATTTTTTTACCACACTTCATATCCATTATATTGAACTTTTCAAAGAACTAGGTTTTAGTTCCATGAATTTTCTGTATTAAGTTTTTTTATTTCATTGGTTTCTGCTCTTTATCATTTACTTCTTTCTGCTTATTTTGACATAATCTGTTCTTCTTTTCCTATTTTTTAAATGTGAAAACAAAGATAATTGATTTAAGACTTTTCTTTTTTCCAATATAATCATTTAATGTTACAAATTTCTCCAACACTGCTTTAGTTGCATTCAACAAATTTTGATATGTTGCATTTTCATTCCATTGAAAATATGTGCTAATTTCTCTTATGATTTTTTCTTTGACTCAAGGGTTATCTAGGAGGGGTTGTTTAGTTTGCAAATCTTTGGGGATCTTCCAGACATCTTTGTGTTATTAATTTCTCATTTAATTCCAATATTTTTAGAAAATATGGTCTTTCTTGATGAGTGTTTCATGTTCATTTGAAAAATTTTAATTCTGCTACTTCTGGGTGGAGTATTAATATTAATTAGGTCATTATTGATAGTGTTGTGCAAGTCATCTATATCATTGCTGACTTTTTTTTTTTGTACTTGTTCTATCAAATACTAAGAGATGAGTGTGTTGAAGTCTCCATATGTCTTTGTGGATTTGTCTATTTTTTCTTTTAGTTCTGTCAGTTGTCCCTTATGTTTTTGAAGATTCTGTTATTAGGTGTGAAGATATTTAGGAATGTCATGTCTTCTTGGTGAACTGACACATTTATCTATAGGTAATACTTCTCTTTACCTCTGGAAATATTTGTTCTGAAATATACCTTGTTTGACAATAATATAACCTCTCTAGCTCCCTTTTGAGTAGGTTCACATAGTGTAGTATATCTTTCCCATTCTTTTGCTTTGATACATTTATATCTTTATATTTAAAGTGGCATCCTTGCAGATGGTTTTTTCTTTCAGTCTGACAATCTCTACCTTTTAATTGTGTTAGACCACTTATATTTTATGTAATCTTTGATATGGTTGGATTTACTTCTACCATCTTGCTAATTGTTTTCCACTTGTCCTAGCTCTTCTTTGCTCTTATTCTTGTTTCCTGTGTTCTTTCAGATTTGTTGGGTATTTTTAATAATTTCGTTTGCCTCCACTATTGGCTCATTAATTGTCTCATTTTTTTTTTTAAAGATTTGTATTGGGGAATTGGGGGATGGGAACAGCCCTGGGGAATTGGGGAAAGGGGAACAGACAAGTTGCTGTCGTTTTGTTCTTCAGTCTAGTTGTGGAGGACGTTGCTTCACTGGCCCAAGTTGGCACCATCATTGCGCTCTTCCCGGGTGAGGCAGATCAGTCGCCAGCTTCTGGACGGCCGCTCACGCTGGCTGCTGGCTACACACGGTAGCCCATGGTAACCCACTGCAGCAGTGCTGCAGCCTACGCTGTTGCCGGCAACTCACAGCAGCCCAGCTCCAGGTTGAGCTGTTGTTCAGCATCTTAGCTGTGGAGGGCAGTGTCACTGGCCCTCATATGTGGGATCCGAACCGGGGTCCTCTGACATCCCAAGCCAGTTCTTAACCATCGTGCCGCTTGGCCGCCCAGTTGTCTCATTTTTAAAAAGGTTTTGCTCTTGGATTCATAATATACATCTTTAACTTTCACACTTAACCTTCAAATAATATATCTTATAGCAGTGTACTTTCATTTTGTCCCTTCCATCCTTTGTGCTATTGTTTTACTTTTTGTTTCTACATATATTATTAACCTCATAATACCGAGTTATTATTTATGACTTAGACAAT
This sequence comes from Hipposideros armiger, assembly GCF_001890085.2. NCBI lineage: Eukaryota > Metazoa > Chordata > Mammalia > Chiroptera > Hipposideridae > Hipposideros > Hipposideros armiger. The sequence goes on from NW_017731568.1 coordinate 477,108, forward strand.
AAATAACCTTTTTAAAAGATTAAATGTAAGGAACAAATTTTTAAAAATTTATCTCCACTTTTTTTTTCTTTTTTACCATCTTCAGGGCTCTTCACTCCTTTGTATAAATCCAAATTTCCATCTGGTTTCGTCTTTCTGCCTGAAAAACATCCTTTAGTAACCATAGTTCATCAGAGCTGCCACTGAGTTCTCTGTTTTTTTGTTAGTCTGATAAGTCTTTATTCAATAATTATGTTTGAAATATTTTTGCTGAGTATAACATTATGAGCTGACCTTATTTTTTAATTGGCTTTCAGTGCATAAACAATGTCACTTCTGTTATCTTCTGGTTTTTATATTTTCTGACAGAAAGTTTGCTATATATGTTATTTTCCTTCCTTATTATTTAAGGTTTCTTACTTCTCCAGCTGCTGTCTAATTTTTAACACTGATTTCCATCAGTTTGACTCTGATTGTCAAGGGATATGTGTGTGTGCATATGTGCATGCGTGTGTGTGTGTGTGTGTGTGTGTGTGTGTATGTGTGTTACATTTATTCTGTTTGGGGGCTGCTAGGCTTCTTTGTTCTGTGGTTCATTAATTTTGGAAAATGTATGACTTATCTCTTCAAATATTTCTTCTGCCCCATTATTTATCTCTTCTTCTTTTGTACCTTCAATCGCTCCTGTTTGATATTGTTCCACAATATTTTGAATGCTCCTTCCCCCCCCTCACTCAATTTACCCCCTTGTGCTTCAGTTTGCATAATTTCTTTTTGCCTATTTTCAAGTTTACTAATTCTTTTCTCTGCTGTATTTAGTCTGCTGATAAACCCATTAAAAGCATATTTCATCTCTGGTACATGTTTTTACTTTTAGAATTCCATTTGACTTTTAAAATTAATTTCCATCTTTGCTGAAATTCTCCATCTGTGTATGCATGTTGTTTACCTTTTCCACTAGATCTTTTTTTTTTTTTTATAAATTGGGGAATTGGGGGATGGGAACAGCGCTGGGGAATTGGGGGAAGGGGAACAGACAAGTTGCTGTCCTTTTTGTTCTTCAGTCTAGTTGTGGAGGACATTGCTTCACTGGCCCAAGTTGGCACCATCATTGCGCTCTTCCCGGGCGAGGCAGATCAGTCGCCGGCTTCTGGACGGCTGCTCACTGTGGCTGCTGTCCACTCACAGTGGCTGCTGGCTACACACGGTAGCCCATGGCAACCCACTGCCACAGGGGCTGCAGCCTACGCCATCGCTGGTGACTCATGGCAGCCCAGCTCCAGGTTGAGCTGTTGTTCAGCATCTTAGCTGTGGAGGGCAGTGTCACTGGCCCTCATATGTGGGATCTGAACCGGGGCCCTCTGGCATCCCAAGCCAGCTCTTAACCAATGCGCCACTCGGCTGGCCCTCCACTAGATCTTTTAATAGATTAATTATAGCTATTTTAAAGTTATTTTCTTATAGTTTTAACATCCGGTTCATTTATGGGTCTTGTTCTGTTTACTCCTTTATATCTCAAAAATGGGTTGTGTTATCTTGCTTTTTGTAAAACTTATAATTTTTTTTTATTAGCTCCTGTATAGAACAGTAGTGAATGAGTTAAATCAGAAATAGGCACACTTTTTATTCTGTCAGGCTATCACTATGGAGTGTTAAATCAACTTAGTCAGTGGTTTAGATGGGTTTGAGTTTTGTTATTTCTATGGTTACCTACATTGCACTAAACTTCAAATTCCTGTGTTGGTGGGCTGTTGTTATTTTATGCTGAATGAGTGGCCCAGGATGCTGGAGGATCCTGGGTTTTTCTCAGTGCATGTCCTCTACCTGAAACTTTATTTTGCAGGCCCTTGTGATCTGATAGGCTTAACAAAAGTTATAATTTTGTACCCTATTCAGTTTTCCATATTGTTAGGGTGTCTTGCAGTTTTCTACGTCTTATGTGGAAGCAGAACTACACTTAATATTCTTTTAATAAACTCCTTTTCTGTTTAAATCAGTTCTATACAACTAAGAATTTTGGCTGACAGAGGAGGCAATCTGTGGCAGTAATTAATGGCAAACAAAACAAAGTTCAGACACATCTGTTTGTTTGTTTCTTTGTTTTCCTCCAATTGTTTCATATGTTTTATTTATATATTTTTGGAATCAGAATCTTATCTTTCTTCTTTTTTTAAAAATTATTATTAGTTTTGGGTATATAAAACAATGCAGTAGTTATACTTTTCACCCCTCACAAAGTGACCACTCCCCTCCCCACACCTGATTTTGAATCCCAGCTCTACCACTTACTTCATCACTAACTTTACTAGCTAGGAGAGCTTGAGGAAATTAACTCTGTAATTTGTTTTCCTCATTTGCAAGGTAAGGATTGAATGAAATAATATATGTAAAATGCCTAACACAATTTCTAACCCATAGAAAATGCTCAGTGAGTGGTTGTTATTATTGATTTATATTTTCTATGAGTAAAGCCTGGTGACAGAGTGGAGCGTAGCCTGTAGGCAGGAGAACCTATGAGGCTGGAAGGCCAGTTAACAAATAAATTCAGATCAGATGAGGGGGCTTGAAATAGGGCTACAACATAGGTGATGGAGAGATGGACTCAGAAAAGTTTATGCATAGTCAGCAGGACCATGTGGTATCACGTGCTTGTTCTCCCATCATACCTGTACTTGCCTGCATTCTCCATTAACTTCTATTCAGTCTTGTATCACATAACCATATAACTGTTTGTTTGAAAATCTTTCTCTGTCTACTAAATGAGAATCCTTTGGGAGATGGGCCAAGTCTGATTCATAAGTGTATTCCTGGTGCTTGATACAGCGCCTGGCATATAATAGGCATCAAAAAGTTCATTGTATGAAACTCAGCAGAAAAGTTGCTGCTACAGCCATTGTTCAGACTGTAGTTGCATGTTCAGTTGTTGGAACAGTTTTATCCCAGTAGCTGTTTAAGCTGAGTGACTTCTCCATTTTAATTCTAGCTAGCTCATAGATTTTCTGGAGATCTTGTCCTATTTCTTTTCTTTTTTTTTTTTTTTT
>NW_017731568.1:480357-507803 GCF_001890085.2 Hipposideros armiger
GGCGACCCAGACAGCCCAACTCCAGGTCGAGCTGTTGTTCAGCATCTTAGCTGTGGAGGGCAGTGTCACTTGCCCTCATATGTGGGATCCGAACCGGGGCCCTCTGGCGTCCCAAGCCAGCTCTTAACCATCGCGCCGCTCGGCCGGCCCTTGTCCTATTTCTTGGTGTTCTGTAGGAAAAGATACGGACAGTATAGATATTAACTGTGAAGTATGTGGGGGACTTAGGCCTTAATCAAACAGCTGGAATGGACTGTCCCACTGTTTTGACTTGTTTGGAAGCTTTATGCTCTGTTACTTTCTACTTATGTCAGATTTACCAAAGATGCTTTCTTTTTCATGTAGGTCATAATTTCTTTGACTGATGGGTTACCTGAGGGGGCAGAAATTAGGAACCTGTGCTGCCGGTGTCTTCCCTCATCATAGGAAATCCATGTTGGTGTGTGATTTCTGCCTTCTTGGTTTTATCAGCTTATTACCCCATGCCAATGCTGCAAAGGTCCTTATGTAAGAAGATGAAAAAAATTATAGTCAGCAGAATTCCTTTCAGCAAGAGGGAGGGAGGTTTTGTTTAGAAGAATTTCCTTGACAAGCTTTCTTGAGATAAAAAAAATGAGACCTCAAGGGACCTCATTGGGAAGAGAACAAATCTGAGTGAAAATATGGGAGATTTGTCTGTAGCCCCTGCAGGAGACCAGGGATCTGGAGCCAGCGGGATGATGGAAGGCAGCTTGCTTTGTAATGTGACCCCTCTTCACTCCTTCAGATCTCCCATATATACGGTAAACTTACCAGCTTCATATAATGCTTGGAATGAGTGGCTTTACAAAAGAAAAAATAATAATAATGAAAGAAAGATTGGAAACAGGTGTCCAAACAAAAAGACTTGTATATGAATGTCCATAGCAGCACTGTTCACAGTAGCCAAAAGGTGGAAATAACCCAAATGCCCATAAATGGATGAATGGAAAATGAAATGTGGTATATCCATACAATGGAATATTATTCAGCCATTGAAAGGAAGGAAGTACTTTTCCATGTTACGTATGGATGAAACACAATAGTAAGTGAAAGAAGCCAGGCACAAAACGTCACATACAGTATCATTCCATTTATATTAGCTATCCAGAATAAGCACACTCACAGAGACAGAAAGCACATTGGTGGCTGCTAGTGTGTAATGCAGAGTGACTGATTAGTGGTTATGAGGTTTCAGTTTGGGGTGATGAAAAAGTTCTGGAACTAGATAGTGGTGATAGTTGCACAATATCGTGTATGTACTTAGTGTCACTGAATTGTACACTTTAAAATGGTGAATTTTATGTTGTGTATCTTACCACACACACACACACACACACACAGAGTAGGGGTTGGGCTCTGAATGCACATGGGTTGAAGAGGGCAACCAGGGCAGACAAGGCCACATGGAATCAGCGGAGGAAGCAAACTGCAGGAACACTGAGAGAGAAGTGGAAGGCTGTGACTCTTTCAGCCTGTGGTGCTGAGGTTTGGGCCAAGGATAACCAGATCTGGCAGCTCTGATGGACACCCAAAGAGAAAGGAGAACATTACAGAGGGTTTTTAAAATTTGAAAGTACAAGCAATGTCCGAGTGATGTGTAATAGAATGATATCCGAAGTGTATAGACAGTTATAGACTTACTGTCAATCTAAGTTTACAATATTGTTAAAAATGATTTTTTTAGAGTTTTTATAAACTGAATGTTTGTGTCTGTCCTCCTCCCCCCACATGTGCAACCCTAACTTCCTATGTGATGGTATTAGGAGGTGGGGCTTTGGGGAGGTTTTAGGTCATGAGGATGGGGCTCTCATGAATGGGATTAGTGCCCTTATAAGGAAACTCAAGAGAGCGTGCTTCCTCCCTCTGCTCTCTGCCACGTGAGGACACAAGGAGAAGATGGATCTCTGCAAACCAGACAGTGGGCCCTTGGGCCCTTGTCAGACATCGGATATGTTGGCTCTTTGATCTCAGACTTCCCAGCCTCCAGAACTATGAAAAAGAAGTGTCTGTTGTTTAAGCTATGCAGTCTGTGGTAATTTGTTTTAGCAGCCCAAATTGACTATGACATAGAGTGTTGGGTGATGACTTGATCTATTGGGTTGTCAAAAAGTCATGACATATTTTTTTCTATGTTTTTCGATGCAAAAATGTATCATGATTTTTCTGACAACCCAATACTTACCATTATCAATTGTGGGTATGGTTTAAGTCTGTTCAATGGTAAAATTCTCAGATCAAAGTTCAGTGTTGTAAATATGGAAATATGTTCTGGTATCCATTTTCATTACCATTATTATATCTGTATGGATATAGAAATTTATTGGGCCAGCCGAGTCACGCATTGGTTAAGAGCTGGCTTGGGACACCAGAGGGCCCTGGTTCGGATCCCACATATGAGGGCCAGTGACACTGCCCTCTACAGCTAAGATGGTGAACAACAGCTCGACTTGGAGCTGGGTTGCTGTGAGTCACTGGTGATAGCGGAGGCTGCAGCCCCTGCTGCAGTGGGTTGCCATGGGCTACCATGTGTAGCCATCAGCCAGCGTGAGCGGCCAGCAGCCGCTGTAAGCGGCCGTCCAGAAGTCGGCAACTGATCTACCTCGCCCGGGAAGAGCGCAATGATGGTGCCAACTTGGACCAGTGAAGCAACGTCCTCCACAACTAGACTGAAGAACAAAAGGACAGAAACTTGTCTATTCCCCTTCCCCAATTCCCCAGCGCTGTTCCCATCGCCTAAGTCCCCCAATAAAAATCTTTAAAAAAAAAAAAAAAGAAATTTATTTAGTAAAAATGAATGTACTATAAATCTTCCCTTATCATCATCATGGAGGAAGATGTTAGACTCCAAAATACTAGAGAGGCACCCGGGGCAGTGGAAAGAGAAGCAACTTTGTCATTGGAACACCTGCTTGCATCCCAGCTCACTAACAACTCAGAAGTGCATGACTGGAAACATTGCTAAGTAGCTGATGCAAAATCAAGGCCAGGATCTTACCACGATGAGGAGAGGACCAATGCCAGAATTGGTTGCCTTTCTTCTTGTCATTACCTACCATGTCTCTGTTGGAATCCTTAGGGGCAGTTTATCCTGTATGCTGAGGTCATGGTGGCAAGACTTCCTTTTATAAAGAAATCTCACAGCATTTCTTCAAAGTTTCATTTCCTCAGGTCTTTGCTAAACTATGACTTTTTCAACAAAGCCAATACGTACTCCTTGCTTAATACGTACTCCTCTTCCCAACACATGTCCCATCCCTGACCCTGCAGTAATTTTTCTTTTACCAGTAGAATTTGTAAACTTTTAACACAATAGGTTATTTTTCAAATTTATAATTTATTTTGTGTCTTCTCTCTATACTATAAACTCCCTGAGGGTGACCTCCTTGTCTTTCACTTGTGAGGAATTAGTATCCTCACTGTAAATTACATTGGCTTTCTTCCAGCTTAGAGATGACTTTACATAATGTTATGCTTCCATGAGCCATCAGGGATAAAGTTCTCCTAGTCCCCATCACCAAGGTCATTGCTGCTGAAAACCCAATTCAGAGACATCTGACTTCCGTGGAAAGCTTCTCAAGAAGAATTAGCTTTTATTTTGCACATTAGTAATGTTGACTTTGAACTTCAGTGAAATAGTTGAAAGTGCAGTATGTACAAATTTCCAACCACATTGGAAAAACTAGATAATGATGTTGCCAATTCTTAAAATAGAGTTTGTTTGGCTAGTAAGAGTCATTTATTTTAGAAGTTTCAGCTACATAATTTAACATTTAAATTTTAGCTTAAAAGTAATTCATGTGCTTATTATAGCCAGAGTAGCTCTGTTCTAGAATAACTCACAGTGGGGGGCATTTAAGAGGACACCCAGTAAGACCACACAACCCAGTGACATCTCCAAACATTTCCTTAAAAACATGAATTGAATAGCCACATTGTTATAGACACAAACAGGTCAGTTTTGGTCCTGCTTGGAGGCTGAGGACTTTGATGATTGAGTCTGTTTTTTACATCACAAAATTTACATGTTCAAAGGATAATTTGACCTGAAAGAAGACTGGTGGTGGTTAGGAAGGGTCAGGACTAAGATAGGCAGTGTGTGCTCCATCTCCTTTTCACCTGGGGGTGGATGTGTTCAGGAGATTTTAAAATGTGAGATTTGGAGTTTTGATGTATGGTCCTAAGATCATTCATTTATTCATTCATTCAACCCTCTCTCCTCTTCCCTTTCTCCCTCCCTCCATCATTTCTGAACCCTTTTCATGAATCAGGAATGATGGCCAGTGGAGGGGAGACTGAAATGAATAAAATGTTGACACTACACTAGAGGGGCTCACAGTTCAGTAAGACTTTATGATTTTAATGAATAGGCATGTTGGTATGTGACAAACCTTTATCATTTAGATCCTGTAACAGGCATTGTCCAGGTCTGGTATGGTGGAGAGAGACTTTTAGGAACAATGCACAGTCTCACAGCTGAAGAGACATTATTTTCTTTAAAATCTTTGAGTTAGCCTGAGTGAGTCTCTATTCAGGCACTTACCAACCTTTTCAGGTCTTCCTAATAACAGCAACACATCAGAGTCCAGGCTAAGTGGTCACCGAGATTTTCCTAGCCCTGTGGCCATCCAAAGTCCCAGGCATGAGAAAAGTACAAAACAATATTTGCTGAAGGCCAGTAATGTGCCTTGGAGGTGGGAGAGCAGTCATGTTTGTTTAAATTCAGAAGACAATAAAAATTCAGTGGCACCTCCTTATGCCATATACAAGAACAAAATGGATTAAAGACTTAAATGTAAGACCTGAAACCATAAAACTCCTAGAAGAAAATACTGGGAGCAAATTTGCAGACATTACCCTGAGCAATATTTTTACTGATATATCCCACGGGCAAGGGAATTAAAAGAAAAAATGAACATATGGGATTACAACAAACTTAAAAGTTTTTTCATAGCAAAGGAAACCATCAATAAAATAAAAAGGAAGCCTACTGAATGGGAGAAGATATTTGTCAATGATACATCTGATAAGGGGTTAATATCCAAAATTTATAAAACATTAATGCAATTCAACACCAAAAAAAACCCCCCAATCAATAAATGGGCAGAGGATATGAAGAGACATTTCTCTAAAGAGGACATACAGATGGCCAACAGGCATATGAAAAAATGTTCAACCTCACTAATCATTAGGGAAATGCAAATAAAAACCACAATGAGATACCAGCTTACCCCAGTTAGAATGGCTATCCTCAATAAATCAACAAACAAGTGCTGTTGAGGTTGTGGAGAAAAGGGAACCCTGGTGCACTGTTGGTGGGACTGCAGATTGGTGCAGCCATTATGGAAATCAGTATGGAGGTATCTCAAAAAACTGGAAATGGAACTACCTTATGACCCAGCAATTCCACTCTTAGGTATTTATCCAGAGAAACCCAAGACACTAATTCAAAAAAAATGTATGTAGGGGCCGGCCAAATGGCTCAGTTGGTTAAGAGCTCGCTCAAGAGTTTGAGCTCTGAGCAACAGCGGTTCGAGGCCAGCCCAAGTTGAGCAGCCGCTAAGCTGCCAATAGGTAGCAGGATGGCTCAGCTAAAAAACAAAAAACAAACAAACAAAAAAGTATGCATCCCTATGTTCATTGCAGCACTATTTACAATAGCCAAGACTTGGAAACAACTGAAATGCCCATCGGTAGATGACTGCATTAAGAAACTGTGGTACATTTATACAACAGAGTATTAGCTATGAAGAAGAATGAAATTGTACCGTTTGCAATGATATTGATGGACCTAGAGAACATTATGCTAAGTGAAAGAAGTCAGTCTGAGAAAAACAGATACCATATGATCTCACTTATATGTGGAATCTAAAGAACTGAATAAACGAGCAATGTAAACAGAAATAATCTCAGACACATAGAGAAAAAACTGATGGTTGCTAGATGGGAGGGGGGTGGGGATGAGAGAGAAGGGGAAGGGATGAGACAACATAAATAGGTAACTACAATATTGCCACAGGGACATGAAAGACAGTTTGGAGAATATAATCAATGTCATAAATATTTTTTAGGGGGCCAGATGGACTCATGTCTTGTTAGGGAGACCACTTCATGAATGGGGTAGAGGCTTGATCACTGCACTGTACACGTGAAGCTGATGTTGTATAATATTGTATATCAACTATAATTTAATATATATATAGTCACAGGATGTGGACTACAGTGTGGGGAGTGGAGTCAAGGGAATTGTAATAGATATGATATGGTGGGGGGTGGGCAGGGAGGACGGTTGAATGGGGGAGGAGGTAGTCACTTTGTGAGGGGTGAAAAAGTATAACTATTGCATTGTTTTGTACACCTGAAACAAACAAAAAAAATCGGTGGCAAACCTTGACTAGCGCAGGATGTTCTGTAGCATCTGGAAAGGAGGGCAGGCCACTGTGGCCCTTGTTCAGTCATTGACTGGCCTAGGGAGGCGGACAGAAGGCAACAAAGAAATGGCAGTGTCCTCAAAAAGAGATGGCAGGGGGTGGCCGGTTAGCTCAGGTGGTTAGAGTGCAGGCTCATAACACCAAGGTTGCCGGTTCAATCCCCACATGGGCCACAGAGCTGCGCCCTCCACAACTAGATTGAAGACAACTACTTGACTTGGAGCTGATGGGTCCTGGAAGGACGCACTGTTTCCCAGTAAAATTTCCAAAAAAAAAAAAAAAGAAAAGAAAAGAGAGAGATGGCAGTTGAAGGCTCCAACTGATGTACTCATTTTTATCAGTGCCTTTTGCTGCCCAGCTCCCAGGAGGGTCAGAATCTCATTGTCAGATAGAAATCAAGGTCATGTGTGTGGATAAGTTGGTGGAGATACGAAGGCTAAACAGAAGTGCTCATGAGATTTGGGATGAGGACCAGGAAGACTCACAAGGCAATAATAGTAACAGATTGGAAAAGCCAAGCCAGACACCTTTCCCATTAAGCCATGCTGTCTGCAGCTACGGTCTGCTTCCGGCTTTGCCACTGCTGAGTCTTAAGATTGTACTGGAAGAAGTAATCATTCCCCAAATATTTCCATTGAAAGGGAAACTGAGACTGGTGGGTTGTTGGTTGAACAGCGTAATTCTTTTGATGGTTGCTAACTGCCTGATTAGAGACTCCGACTAACTCAGATGTCACGTCCTGCGTGGCAAGGGCAAATGGGACTCGAGAGGCGACGCAGATTGAATAAGTACAAGAGACAAAAGTCAGATAAGAGCGAGACCAAGGGACCCAGCCTGGAAGACTGAGCCCCGAATCGGGTCAACGCGCGGCTTTTATTGAGATGTTACAAGGAAGTGAGACTGTATTTTTCAAAGATCCGTATGCTGTGTGCCTTAAGGCTGTTTTCCATTAACCAGCTCCCATTTTATTCCAACCAATGCTATGCCTTCATACGTCACTGCACAGCCCCAGGACACTTTGTTACTGTGTCCTTCCATATAGGGGAGGTGACCGATATCATTCCATTGGGTCCCAGGACTGCCGGGACACTCCCCGAGACAGCTTTCCCGATATCATTCCACCGGGTCTCAGGAATGCTGAGACACTCTCTCTTGACCAACTGGGTCAGGGGCTAATGCAGTGGGGGCGGTCGTGGAGGTAGCTGTAAGGCACCATCTCCCCCTTTCTGTTTTTGTAGAAGGAGAAACACGGACTTTGCAGTTTTTTTCATCTATGGCCCGCTGGAGGGTTTGTTGGCCGCACCAGAGGACTAAACAAAACAGAAATAGAATAATGATTAGAAGTACAAGGGTGCCGGCAAAACCTCCACCAAGGTTTTTTATCCAAGTGAGTGGATTTAGAGTAGACAATTCTTCCGCAGCTGCAGAAAGGGCATTCTCTCCAGGGAGGAGTTGAAGGTTAGCAGATGACATTTGGTCTACTTTTTGCTGTAATTGCTGGATATCCACAGAAAGGTTGGGCACATGTCCCAAGAGATGAGCTTGTACCTCCGACCATGGGGTACGTGTCTGATTGTAAGAAAAAGGAGTTACACAATAGGTGGAGATATTCCAATCACATTTTAAACTAATAATGGTCCGGAGACTTTCTAATGGGTCTCCAAGAGAAACAACAGTTGTTTCTAAATCAGCCAAATGGATACTAATTTTTTGATTAATTTTTAATTGTTGGTTTCAGGTTTTACTAGCATTTTCATGCCATTGTTGTACTAATTGAGTGGTTTGAACTGTCTGGTGGAGGGCTACTCCAGAGACAGGCACTGTAGTGGCAATTGCTATAATGCCCAAAATTGCTGCTATTAAAAGGCCAATAAATTTTTTGGTTCGATGTAAAATTTTATGAAGAATTTGTAAAATAATATGAATTGTTGGAGAGTCTTCCCAAACCCTAGAGGTTTGAATGGAAATCCATAATCCCCTTCTGTGTCGAAGTATTATAATTTGGTTTTGGGGATTTCCAAAGAGAGAGGAATTGAGACAGGTAAATAAACAACATTGAGGACATTCAACCAATTTAGTGGTCTGATTAATGGTGAATTTTTCTGTTAAGAATACGAAGGGATTTTTGAGACAAACTTGTAAATAAACCTGTCCGGTTTCTTCAAATCGAAAGGTGAAACTTTTATTATTATTTTGGGTAAGGTTTCCTTTCCCTATTTTATTAGGCCCAATGCTTAAAGCAGTTTTTCATAGAGTCTGCTGAAAGGGACCCCGAATAGGTCTAATCATTCTTAATTGAGGCGGGGCCAAAGCTCTATCCTTCCAAAAAATGGAAATATTGAATGGAGATTTAATATTCTTAGGAAAACCATATCCAGCTATCTGATCTTTCAATTGTTGAGGTTCTGAACATTCTTTGCTGAAACAGACCTGAAAGGCAGTCCCAAAGGGTCCCCAATTCACAATAGTTTCATAAGAATTATTTACTAATATTCTATTTGTTTCCACAACATTCTTCCCAATGAATTTTGGATTGATTCTTGTCCCAGTGATTTATTAAAGGACAAGTAGGGATTGGAGGCGGGAAGCTGTGGGTGCTAATTTGCTGAGTGCTAAACCTTTTGCCAGTAATCATAAATAGTTATTTAAAAGTGTCATTTTTTTTTTCCGCTTGGAACTTTCCACATTTGATCAGAAAGAGAGAGACATGGGAGAACAGAGCCAATACATATGGGAGTATGTAAATATCCAAGGGCAGAATGATTACATAAGATAAAAAGTCTCCCTTCCTCCTCTGGAAACTCTGGTCCTTGGGGATCCTCAGGTCCGGGGAACCAAGAACTATCATTAAGATAAATTAAAGGAGGATCATCATTTCAGGTGACAGGGGTTAACAATGGAGGATTAGGAATGTATGCTCAGTAAGTAAAATTATCAGCAGTAACTCCCAGAGGAAAGCAACTTATAACAGTAAGAACTGCCATGGGCCGGCCGAGTGGCGCGATGGTTAAGAACTCGCTTGGAACGCCAGAGGGCCCCGGTTCGGATCCCACATATGAGGGCCAGTGACACTGCCCTCCACAGCTAAGATGCTGAACAACAGCTCAACCTGGAGCTGGGCTGCCGTGAGTCACCTGCAATGGCAGTGGGTTGCCATGGGCTACCGTGTGTAGCCGGCAGCCAGCGTGAGCGGCCAGCAGCCAGCGTGAGCAGCCGTCCAGAAGCCGGCGACTGATCTGCCTCCCTGGGGGGAGCGTGATGATGGTGCCAACTTGGGCCAATGAAGCAACGTCCTCCACAACTAGACTGAAGAACAAAACGACAGCAACTTGTCTGTTCCCCTTCCCCGATTCCCCCAACACTGTTCCCCTCCCCCAATTCCCCAATAAAAATCTTAAAAAACAAACAAACAAAAACTGCCATTATTGATAACATCATGTTGACCTCCGTTTTAGGCATTTTTTCCTCCTTTAGGCGATGTTCAGCTACTTGAGCCAGCTTTTTCATTTGTGCCCAGGTGGGAAGAGGGTCACTTTTGGTTCCCAGGGTAACTATGAGAACAGCTGGAGCTGGAAGAGCAGCCGTTCACGCACGAACGGATTGAAATGACAGATTAGACATCTCACTAGTTGGAGGTGTCGGTGGACGAGTAATCGGTGGAGAGGATGGTGGACGATTCTCCTCCTCCTCCTCCTCCTCCTCAGGAAGAGCCTCCTGTATTGGCCAATTAGGAGGCCATTCATATCTTGCAACTTTAGGCCAAACCGGTTTCTTGACAACCTTCTTGGGTGTGCCGCTCATGGTAAGGTTTGACACACCAGCCAGGCACCCACAAAGGACGTTTTTCAGAACCCGGAGAAATACCAAAACCTCAATCCCATGTCAACAGAGTCCCTAAATTCCATTGATTAGTCTGAATATTCTTCCACCATATGGGAATCTGCGGCGTTTTCTTTGAGCTGGTGTTAAAATGTCTTTCAGCCGCAGCCCATCCAAGATGCGGATCAGAGCCAGAGCCAGAGAATTCAAAAATTCAAAGTAAACATGGCTTTTCCTAATTGTACCTGAGGTGGTTCCTTTACATCTCCCCCTTTTTGTTTTTGTAATTGCTTTTTTATAGTTGAGTTAGTACGTTTTACAATGGCTTGGACTTGAGGGTTGTAAGGGATTCCAGTATTATGGGCAATTTGTCAGGTCGCACAAAAGTTGGCAAACTTAGTGCTAGTGTAAGCTGGTCCATTATCAGTTTTAATCTTTTTCGGAAGGCCCATAATAGAAAACCAGATTAAAAGGTGACTACAAGAATGAGCTGCAGTTTCACCAGTCAGCAGAGGCTACTAAAAAGCCTGAGGCAGTATCAACTGAGACATGTACAAATGATAATTTTCCAAAGGAGGGGACGTGAGTCACATCCATTTGTCAAAGATCATTAGAAGTGAAGCCTCAAGGGTTGGTTCCCTCAGGGCATTCCTGAGAAGCATTAAGAATTTGGCAAGTTGGACAAGTTTGAACTATGTGTTTAGTTTGTTTATGAGTATTGGGAAATTTAGATTGGAGACCACCAGTGCTGGTATGGGTTAGAGAGTGAAAGTGGGTTGTCTCAATAACCTGAGTATTTCCTACTAGAGAATTTGCAATAGTATTTTCATGTGTCATTGGACCTGGGAGGGTCGTATGAGTGCAGATATGAGTAATAAAAAAAATGGGTGTTGATGATTTCTTATAACCTGTTGGAGTTGATGAAACAAAATCTGAAGAGACGGAGTGGAATTATATGATAGAGACGCTGTCTCGATGTTCTGAACCGTATGAACAACATAAGCCGAATCGGAAACAATATTTAAGGGTTCAGAATAGGTTTGTAAAGCGGTCAAAACAGTCACAAGTTCAGCCTTTTGTGCCGAAGTACAGTTAGTGTGAACAAGTTGACATTTTTTTTCACTAAAAATTGTAGTTTTTTTATTATTAGATCCATCAGTAAAAACTGTAATTCCTCGGGAGAGTGGCTTCTGTCAGAGCTTTTTGGGTAAAATCCAATTAGTCTTTTGTAAAAATTAAAATAATTTATTTTTAGGGTAATGGTTATTAAGAATTTCATAAAAATTTTCTATGGTGACCTGTCAAGATTCATTATGAATGTTGAGATGAAAAATTTGCTCGCTCTTAAAAGGAACTACCATTTGATTAGGTTCTTGTCCACTGAGGTGTAAAACTCAAGTACGGGCTTTTGATATTAACTCAGAGACCAGTTCCACATTAAGTTGGAAGAGATTTAACAAAATTATTAGGCAAAAAAAGTCATTTAACTAATTTGTCTTGTTGAACTATAACCGTTGTAGGAGAATATAGTGTAGAAAAAACCAAAACTTGTAAAGGTTGATAAGGATCTATGTGGTGTGTCTGAGCCTCCTGTATTTTCTGTTTTATTAATTTTAGCTCCTGAATTGTTTGGGGTGTCAGTTTACGAGGGCTATTTAGCTGTGAAGGACCTCGTAAAAGTCTAACCAGATTACTAAGAGCATATGTAGGAATGCCCAAGGTAGGACGTAACCAATTGATGTCTCCCAATAATTTTTGTAAGTCATTTAAGGTAGAAATCTGATCTTTTCTAGTCTGAACCTTTTGAGGTCTAATAGTCTGTCAATCGACTATTGTCCCGAGATATTTTACGGGAGTAGTTGTTTGAATTTTATCTGGAGCTATGCAAAGTCCTGCCAAATTAAGTTGATTTTTAAGTAATTTAAAGTATGCTGCTAGCTGTTCCATGGAGGATGCAGCACAGAGGATATCATTCATATAATGAATGATGTAACAATTAGGAAATTTAGTTTTTACTGGCGTGAGAGCTCGAGCTACATAAAGCTGACAAATAGTTGGACTGTTAAGCATTTCTTGTGGAAGTATCTTCCACTGATATCTTTGAATTGGTTCTTTATTGGTTTTTTTTTTTTTAAGATTTTATTGGGGAGTTGGGGGGAGGGGAACAGCATTGGGGAATCGGGGAAGGGGAACAGACAGGTAGACAAATTGCTGTTTTTGTTCTTCAGTCTAGTTGTGGTGGATGTCGCTTCACTGGCCCATGTTGGTATGATCACTGTTCTCTTCCTGGGTGAGGCAATCAGTCACCGGTCATTGGTCGGCCGCTCACGCTGGCTGCCAGCCACTCACGGTAGCTCACGGCAGCCCACGGCAGCCCATGGCAGCCCTGCTGCAGCCTACTCCGTCGCCGGCGACTCACAGCAGCCCAGCTCCAGGTCGAGCTGTTGTTCATCATCTTAGCTGTAGAGGGTGAGCGTCACTGGCCCTCAATGTGGGATCCGAAACGCAGCCCTGCTGCTCAGAGCTGGTGCTCCCAAGCGAGCTGTTAACCAGCTGAGCCACTCGGCCGGCCCTGGTTCTTTATTGTTAATGGATGGAATAGAAAATGAAAATCGTGGACAATCTTGAGGATGTAAAGGGATCGTATAAAAACAATCCTGTAAATCAGTAACTATAAGAGGCCAATTTTTTTGGAATTATGGAGGGTTGGGGAAGTCCTGGTTGAAGGGCACCCATAGGTTCAACAACGGCATTAGCAGTTTTGAGATCAGTTAACACTCGCCATTTTTTTGACTTTTTTTTATGACAAAAACTGGAGAATTCCAAGGGCTAGTAGATGGTTCTATATGGTCTTGCTCTAATTGGATTTGTACTAATTTTGTTAAAGCCTCTAATTTTTCTTGAGGAAGGGGCCACTGTTCAATTCATATTGGAGTGTCATTTTTCCATTTGAGAGGCATAGGAGCGCGTAGCTCTTCAACAGTGACCCCTACATAAAAGGGTTATTTTGATTGGTCTGATAACCTAGTTTTTGTTTTTCCTGCTGAGATGAGAGTTGGATAGGCTGAGTAATGCCCTGATTAAATTTTCCTAACCCTTTTCCAGGTTGAAATCCCATCTGATTTATGATTTTTTGAGTTTGAGGACTATATTGCTTTGGAGGGATCCAAAGTTCTTCCCATTGAGTTAGTAAATCTCTACCCCATAAATTGATAGGAATGTCAGCAACATAAAGTTGTAAAAATCCCTGTTGTCCCTCCGGTCCTGTGCAAGGAAGAATTGGAACACTTGGATGTAAGCCTGAGGCTCTTTCTATTCCTACAATATTAGTATTTGAATCTTGTAATTCCCAATTTTTTGGCCATTGTTGAGAACTGATAAGAGAAACATCAGCTCCTGTATCTATAAGACCCCTAAATTTTTTTCCTTGAATTTCAATTTGACATATAGGCCGAATATTTGAAATCTTTTCTACTAGAAATATGCCCGCTTTCAAAACTTCCAGTTCCCCTTTTTTGGGTTCCCTTGTTTCCTGGAAGAATATAGGGAAGTAAAAGTAATTGTGCAATCCTTTCTCCTTTTTTAGCAGACCAGGGAACTGTTGAAGACATTATAATTTGAATTTCCCCCTCATAATCCGAATCAATAATACCTGTATGGACCGTCACTCCATTGGAGGTTAAACTAGATCTACCAAGGAGAAGTCCAACAGTATTTGGGGGAATTGGCCCAAAAATTCCTGTGGGTACACAGATAGGTGTTTCTCCTGGAAGCAGTAAAATGTTTTGAGTTGTGAAGACGTTTACTGCTGCACTCCCTTTTGTTGCTGAGCTTAATTGTTGTACTGTCTGGTAATTCTGAGGAACTGCTGGTGTTACATAGGCCCCTGTTGTTATCGGGGCCTGGGGCTGGCCCCGCTTCCTGTTTCCTGTTTCCCTGAAGGGGAGTTCCATCCTTATGAAAAACTGATCTACATTCAGATGCCCAGTGTCTCCCTTTTTGGCATCGGGGACATATTTCTGGTGGTTTAGATTCTGCAGGAACAGAATCGTTGGGCATATTTTTATTTTTCTTTCTACACTCCCTTTTTGTATGTCCAGGCTTTCCACAGTTATAGCAGGTGCCAGGGAACTTATTTTTTCCTTTAGTTATTCCTGTAATAGCTTGAGCTAGCATGGTGGCTTTAAATTGTTCAGTCCCTACCCCTTGACATAAACGAAGGTACCCCGTCGCATCGGTCTTTCCTTTTTGAGCTCCTATTGCCTTTTTACAATTCTCATTAATATTATCATAGGCCATGATTTGTAAAATTATATCAGCCGCTTGAGCATTGAGCACTTGTTTATTGATAGTATCCTGTAAACGAGCTATGAACTCCGAATAAGGCTCCTAAGGTCCTTGGAATATATTTTGAAGGGAAGATGGAGCTTTTCCTTCCATTTCTATTTTTTCCCATGCCATCAAACAAATTCTTCTAAGCTGATCTTGTGCTTGACGGCTTATAGTGACCTGATTCTGAGTATTTGTCCATTGTCCATCACCTAATAACTGATCTTTAGTGATGTTAATTTTGCCAGCCTGATTATGTCTGCCCTGAATTTTTGCACCATCGATCCACAAGTTTTAAATTGCAGAAATTGAGATGGAGAAAGGCAAGTTTTGGCTAGAGCATTCCAATCTACTGGTATCATCCTAGTTCCCTCAGCAATACCTCTGACCAATCCTATGGTATAGGGAGAAGTCGGGCCAAATTGAGTAATTGCCTATTTAAGTTCTTTAAGAATTTTAAAAGGAAAAGGTTCCTGTTCTAGCACATGCATACCATTTATATATTTATCATTGGGCGGGATACGCTCCCGAACTATTACTGGAAAGCTTAAAGCATCCAAATCTCCTAACCTAGCCTGACGTATTCCTTTTTCTATAGCTGATAATGATGAATGTGGACCTTGAGCATAAGGAGGAGGCGCTTGTGTAGCGGGAGGAACCGGGTGCTTAAGTTTTGGTGGTTTTTTACTCAATCCCTAGTCTTTCATTCTAGTTATTGGAGGTGGGGGTAAATGGTTAGATTTTTGTAGACCATCCTCCAAAGAAGGGTATAATGATTTAGGAATTATTGTAGGAGCTTCTAAAGAACCCTCTTCTTTATCCTTATCCTCTGACAATTCAGTAAGAATTTTACAATTCTGATTCTTATCATTCTCCTCATCTTCTGTGTCAGTATGTAAAGGTTCTAAAACTGACCAGACCTGTCCTCAAGTTTCTCAAATTGAGGTTGGTAACTTATCTCCTTGACGCTGTTTTTTACTAAGATCTTTGCCTACTACATCCCACTGATCTAAATCTATAGCCCCTAAGTCTGGAAACCAAGTACAATGGGTCTCAATCACTTTTAAAAGTTCCTCTAATTTCTTTTCTGAGACTTTTATCCCTCCTTTCTTTAAGAGCTGTTTAAGGAGGCAAATATAAGGTTTGTAACGACTCACAGCATTTCCCATGTTAGTAGATAAGGAAAAAGATAGAATTTTCACTCAATTATGCTTTCAGATGCTCGTCTGGCTGCGTCCCTCGTGGGACTAAGTCTTTCTTGGCTGAAGGCGCTTCAGTATAAGCCCCCGAACTGGTGAAGAAGTGCCCGAAGACACTGTGATCAGTCGCTGTTATGCCTTATGACAGATTACGGAACTGCAGATTAGAGCCCATTCAAGTCTCATGACTAATGATAGTCTTGAAATTATAATCAATTACTCTCACAGCCACACTCTTTTACACAAAGGTTGTTAGGTTATTTATCCGGTTTCCCCGGTAAAATTCCTCAGGACTTTTCCCTACTTCTCACCAAGTAGAGTGCCGGCCTGTCCTGGGGTCTGTGCCGGGAGAATCGCAATGAAGACTCAGAGTCTACCTTCCCTTCTTTGAGCCCCACGTTGGGCACCAGATGTCACGTCCTGCGTGGCAAGAGCAAATAGGACACGAGAGGCGATGCAGATTGAATAAGTACAAGAGACAAAAGTCAGATAAGAGCGAGACCAAGTGACCCAGCCTGGAAGACTGAGCCCCGAATCGGGTCAACGCATGGCTTTTATTGAGATCTTACAAGGAAGTGAAACTGTATTTTTCAAAGATCCGTTGCTGTGTGCCTTAAGGCTATTTTCCATTAACCAGCTCCCATTGTATTCCAACCAATGCTATGCCTTCATACAGCCTGCACAGCCCCAGGACACTTTGTTACTGTGGCCTTCCATATAGGGGAGGTGACCGATATCATTCCATCGGGTCCCAGGACTGCCGGGACACTCCGCGAGACAGCTTTACCGATATCATTCCACTGGGTCTCAGGAATGCTGAGACACTCTCTCATGACCGACTGGGTCAGGGGCTAATGCAGTGGGGGCGGTCGTGGAGGTAACTGTAAGGCAACACTCAGACATTGGGTGGCTTCACTGTGAAGATTCACACGGACCCAGGTTGTAGTCACGTTGCCAGGCCTGTGGGGACCCAGGCACAGTCCTGCAGCCAGGCCTCACGAGTCTGGAAACCAGTTCAGTCCCTGAAACGTCAACCGGGATGCCTGGTGAGTCTAGTGGCAGAGCCTTGTCTTCCTGCAGTATCAAGACTTCACTTAAATCAACTCTAGTTCTCTGCTGTCCCCGGCATCAGCTACTCTTGAATTCTCTTTGTTTAGATTGCCTGTGACTGTCATTCTGCTTTTACACCTGCTACTAACTGCTCCTCCTTTCTGCAGACTTTTTAAGAGGGAGGATTTTAGGGTTCAGCCACCACCCATTGGGATTCCCCTCTTGCGCTGACATTGCCCTATGCCAGCTTAGAGGTTAAGATGCCACTCTGATCCAGTCACCAATGGCCAGTAAATATGGTAACCTCACTGAGAAAGGGACAAAGAGCAGGTTTCGTTGTGACTGGAAGGCAACGAGCCTCAGTGTCATGTCCAGGTCAGGGTGACATTTATCACATGTAAAGGACTAAGAATGGCCATGATGCCACCCCATCCTGCTATTCATAAATAAACTCCGATAGCACAGAGGTCACGGTCACACATCACGTGTCTCCCTGCACATCTCTGGGCCTTAGTCCGGATCATTCAAATGCTGCTAAGTAGATGGGCAGCAAAGCGAGATGAAGAGTGTCTTTGAAAATAGCCTTGGCTTCTAATCCCAGATCTGTGACTTGCCTTTCTATATTGTGATCTTGGGAAACCTGTCTATGCCTCAGTTTTCCTCACTTGTAAAACGGGTACATGAGCACATATCCCATGAAGTCATAGTGAGGTTGGAGGAGAGAAAGTATGTGTCTTTCATGTTCCAGGCTCCAGCAGCATAGTATAAAACGTACGGTCTTCTGCTCAGTGCCTCTGATGTCACCTGGGCAAGCCCTCAGGCCTCCCTGTTCTTGTGGGCATTTTGGAGTCCCCTGGCAGGGCCTGAGGTTGTCATCCGCCTTATCTAGGATACTGCTTGGGAATCTGTCATTTTTTTTTTGAGAAGGCAATTACTTGGCTGTCTTTCTTCCAGCGCCCTGCCCGTCTTCCCACTGAACTTTCCCTCCAACCAGGAGGAAAAGACCCTTTCCCTGTCTGTCCAGTTCTAGCTGGGAGAGGAGCAGGCCCCATGGTGACAGAAGCTTTCATTACCCACCTCTCCTTGGAACGGGGCACTTCCAACAGCATGGGTTAAGCTTAGTAGCCCAGTTTATTTTTACTTTCACCCCAGAACCCTTCCTTTCTGGGACCTCCAGATAGTCCTCAGAGGGCTGGTTTTCCTGTATTTCTTCCTTATTTAATGGCAGTCTCCTCTTGGTTCTCACCCTGGTTCACTACTCATATCTGAATACAAGTTATGGGCCGGGACTCGGTTCTCTCTCAGATAGCTCAGGGAAAACCCAGGAGACGATTCATACAGCTGAGGGGGCTTTGGCTGTGTTGTGCTCCCAGAATGCTTGAGGGTGCTGTTTGAACTCCATAGCTGGCACCTTCACACCTGCTGTCCTGCCCAGCTGCAGCCTAGGGCGTGTGTGTGATGTGCTCGGCCGGTTCCCCATCCATGGGAGACACTCAGTCAAGGGCTGTTACAGCCATTCGTTCTGTTGCTGCCCAGGCCTGCTTTGAAATTATTGCTCTCTGGTTATAGCTACCTGTCTCTATATCTATCTATCATCTATCTGTATTAATCAGGGTCCTCCAGAGAAACAGGAAACCAATAATATGTGTGCGCATGTATCCATATATATTTGTATGTGAGATATATATATATATCACAAGAGGGATTGAGGTTGATTTATTTATTTACTTATTTTTAAAAGATTTTTATTGGGGAATTGGGGGATGGGAACAGTGCTGGGGAATTGGGGGAAGGGGAACAGACAAGTTGCTGTCCTTTTGTTCTTCAGTCTAGTTGTGGAGGACGTTGCTTCACTGGCCCCAGTTGGCACCATCATTGCGCTCTTCCTAGGCGAGGCAGATCAGTCGCTGGCTTCTGGACGGCTGCTCACTGCGGGTGCTGGCCGCTCATGCTGGCTGCTGACTACATACGGTAGTCCATGGCAACCCACAGCCACAGGGTCTGCAGCCTATGCCGTCGCTGGCGACTCACGGTAGCCCAGCTCCAGGTTGAGCTGTTGTTCAGCATCTTAGCTGTGGAGGGCAGTGTCACTGGCCCTCATATGTGGGATCCGAACCGGGGCCCTCTGGCGTCCCAAGCCAGTTCTTAACCATCGCGCCACTCGGCCGGCCCGAGGTTGATTTATTAAGAGGAATAGGCTCCCATGATTATGGGGGCTGAGAAGTCAGCAAACTGGAGGTCCTGGAAAGCCAGTGGTGTAATTCTAGTCTGAAGGCCTGAGAACCTGGGTTGCTGTTGGTATAAATCTTAGTTCAAGAGCAGAAGACCAATCTCCCAGCTCACAGGCAAACAGGAAGAAAGTGGGCAATTTTCTCCTCCCTCTGCCTTTTGTCTTATTCATGCCTTCAGTGGATTAGACAATGCCCATCCACACTGGGGAGGGCAGGCTGCTTTACTGAAATCACCAATTCAAATGCTAATCTCACCAGGAAACACCCTCAGAGACACACCCAGAAGTAATGCTTAATCTGGAGCTCTGTGGTATAGTCAGGCTGACACAAAATTAACCATCACACTATCTATCTGGTACATATATCTAGACATATCTCTATATCTCCAGCATTTTATATTTTCCTTCTCTCTCTCTCTCTCTCTCTTTCTCTCTCTCTCTATGTGTGTGTGTATATATATATAATTATATGTATATGTATATGTATATATATAATTATATGTATATGTACATATATATGTGGTGTCAAACTAATGAATATACATTTTAAGAAAGGAAAACTATATTAAAATTGTAATAATATAAACCGATAACAAAAGATGAATACAAGTCACATTTGACTTCTGCAATTACAGGAGGTGCTCAAAGTGGTTACCATTAGTGTCCAGACACTTTTGATTATAGCGAACTTGTGCTTGAGCATAGATAACATCACTTAAAATGTGTATACATTTTTTTGGCACCCCCGGTGTTTACACACACACACACACTCACCCACTCACACACACTCAATGCCTCTTTAAAATAGTTGCCACTCTTGCTGGTTGCTTATCATACTCGGTATTTTCAAGGCTTTTTAGGTGGCCCAC
This sequence comes from Hipposideros armiger, assembly GCF_001890085.2. Taxonomy (NCBI): domain Eukaryota; kingdom Metazoa; phylum Chordata; class Mammalia; order Chiroptera; family Hipposideridae; genus Hipposideros; species Hipposideros armiger. The sequence goes on from NW_017731568.1 coordinate 500,303, forward strand.
ATTAAGCTTTTCTTGCTTTCGCAATGAAACACTTTACATGAGGCTGAAGTTCCTGAAGGAGGGATGAAGTGAAAGATTGTCATTTATTTTGGGTGTGTATGTGTATGTAGCTGATAGAATTTCTTCTGACAGCACCTTGCCCCTTGTGGTTTCAAATAGGCAGAAGTTTTGCAGGACATTCGGATTTTCCTCTTTCCGGTCCCCCCTTTGTACACAACTGCACATCTCCATGGAAATGTAACGCAAGTGAAATGCTGAGCCCTTCGCACACTGTAGCCTTTGCACACTGATGATCACAGGGCCATTTCTTAGGTATATGAGGCACCAGAGAAAACATGAAACAAGCAAAGGGGCAGCTGGCTGCAGTTTGATGCCTGAATTTTCCTGTGCTGACAACATATTCCTAGTGTTTGGCTTTGTGGAGTGGTTGCCTTTCGTCTGGGAGGCTGCCAGCAGGCCCATTGATTATCTAAATATGTTTGTGGATTTGCTTCTTCCTGTGTCACTTCCATGTCACTCTACAGAGGAGATGCTTTTCAGTAAGTGGGACTCATAAACGCTGTGTCAGGGTCCACAGTGGCTCTGTGAAAATAAAGACTTCTGGTGAATGAGTAGGGCTTCTCTTTGCAAGAAGACATCTGCTTTTATACCTGCACCAGCAGTTCTAGAATTCCCTGCTCTCTGATGACTTGTTGGTAAGAGTTTCCTTCATGCCTGACTAGTCATGAAAAGAAGTGTGGTGTCCAAAGGCTGACTTGCTTGGGCATATATGAAGGTGGGATTTGCTGAGTTTTCTTACAGTCTGGCTCAGGGAGACAAGGATGGCTCCGGTCGCCTCAGGACAGCACAGCCCTGACCTGAAGGCCCGCTGGCCTGGAGGGGGGCCGGGTGGCTGGAGGGGTAACAAGACTTGAGCAGTTTGACTGGGTCCGCTGGGGGCCTCTTCAGTCCCATGCTTTTCAATCCTATAGTTTCAGAAGCTTTTACCTAAGGGAATGTTAAGGTGATGGCTCCCAAACCTTGATGCTCACTATTCACTTATCATCCTCTTTTTCTTTCCTTTACAATGAAAATTTTGGGCGGCTGGTTAGCTCAGGTGGTTAGAGTGCAGTGCTCATAACACCAAGGTTGCCGGTTCAATCACCGCATGGGCCATGGAGCTGTGCCCTCCACAACTAGATTGAAACAACTGCTTGACTTCGAGCTGATGGGTCCTGGAAACACACACTGTTCCCCAATAAAATTTCTTTAAAAAGGGAAAAAAAGAAACTTCTTATTGATTTTTGAAAACATGGCATATAGTTTGGACATGCAGAGAGGAGAACATAGCCTGAAGTCATATGGTAGGATGCTGGAGCAGCTCTTTAATGAGAGTGCATGGGAACACCTGGATTCAAAGGGAACTGAAATCGGAATATTTAAAAGCCATTGGGGAAAGGTCCGTTCATTTCGCTCATCCCTGGGCTTTTATTATCTGGATATATGTGGGGTAAATAATCAACCTGAGGAACTCTCTGTTGATTTGAATGTGGGGTAGGTGAGGAGTTGGAGGAAGGAAAGAAAACATCAGGTGAGAAGGGTGATTGATTGCTTACAGAGGACAAACAGCAAAGGTCTCTTTGATGTGGGAGCTTATTTCTACTTTTTGAAAACTATTATCCTTATTTTTACCAGCTTCAGATTCAAAGTGGCGTCCTTTACATAAGCCATGTATTAGAAACCCGAGCTTCCAGAGCTCTGGAGCCAAAGGATTGTCTCCGGGGCTGGGTCTGCTCTGATGTCAAGCATCAGGGCTGTCCGCCACCAGACATTTCTCTGAACTCAGGGAGTCTGAATGCCAGGGCTCCTAGGCTGAATCCTGGTCTTTGTTGAGACACTACAGCAGGCTTTTGATGTCATGTCAGGATTCAGAGTCCATGCCAAGGCAGATACACGGGGTATAGACACTGGCAGATTTGGCTACATGGACAGCCAAGAGAGAGGTGGCAGCTGGCACCCATTCATTACCCGCATGCAGACCACATGGGGGTGGTCACATCAGAGGCTGTGCCAGGAGGGAGGCAGAGCAGATCAGAGATGACACCTGAGGAACGAGAAAATTGGTTGACTTAATTCCTTCCCTTCCTGTTACTACAGCTTGGGACATTTTGTGGCAACCCAAGAGGAGATGTTTGAACTGGTGCCTGCACAGAAGCTGGGGAGCGAGACTTGCCTTCCTCCCTGGAGGAATATGATTGTGAAACACGCAGGAAGGCTGTGCCTTTGACCCCAATTTTTAGCAGTTGGTAGAGGTGCAGAATGGGGCACAGAATCTTGCTTTACTCTCTACGGAATCTTATGCCAACACCCTAGAGCATGTGTCATGGCTGCAGCAGGCTTCTTGAATAAGAGAGTGACACCAGAGTATTTAGAAAGGTCTCAGGTGCTCTTCGATGCAGCCTCAGAGAACCCAAGGATTGCGGTGCTGACAGGCTGGCTCCTGGGTTCTTGTTTGTGAGAGCCGCTCCGAAAGGACCCAGAACACCTGGTGGCTGAAAGGCCTCCACTGGGACCAGCTAGCAGTCCCCTGAGTGGGTGGCAGAGTCCTGCCCTTGTGGAACTTACAGTGCACTACCTATTTGTAGCTGACGTGCTCTCCCACCCTGTAACGAGCACTTTCATGGATTATGCTGCTTAATCTGCACAGCAACCTTATGAGGCAGGACAATTATTTTCCCTTCCTAGAGATGAGGAGATTGAAGCTTACAGATATTAACCCGCCTGCCACACAGCTCATAAGAGATGAGACTGGAATTGCATCCAGGCAGTCTGGCTCCAGAGGCTGCTGTGAATTAATAATATTTTTACTACAGACATTAGTAACAACCTCTGTAGTATTGAATAGCTCTTCTTAGTTTTTCACCAATGGGAAGATATAGTAAAACTAGCCGTCCCTATACAAAGTATTCTATGACAAATCCAATGACACTTTCTTACCTTGATTCTTATCCAGGATGTCCAAATCTCGGGAAAGACAGGAACAGGCTACAAATCAAATGACTCTAATTTAAATCAAGGAGGCAAAAGAAAAAGAATTACAAGAAGGGAGCGGACAATAATGTTAAATGTTACAGACAGAATAAGCAAAATGGGAACTTAAAAGATTCCACCAGACTTGTGGTTAGATTTTGTGAGCTGAACTATCTATTGTTTCCTTGTACACTAAAGAGAGGTCTTTTTTTCCTCCTCTTAGTTTTAATGAAGTAAATCCAATATACATGGTACTAAATTTGAAATACATAAGAAGTATACAATGAAGAGCCTCTAGGTCTCCTTCCCATTCCTGTCCCCCTGGCACCCAGTTCCCTTTCCAGGAAGCAAACAATATTACTGATTTGTTGTGTATCCTTCTTGAGATATTCTATACTCATATAATAAGTGTATATACTTTTTTTAACTCATAAAGTATCATACTATATGCAGTGTTCTGCACCTTTTTTTGTTGTTAATTTAACAATATATCTGTAGTCTTGTAGACTATCCTGTAACAGTTCAGCAAGTGTCCTCACTCCTTTCAAGGACAGAAGTATAGCTCTCTGGAGCAAGTAGATAGAGCTGAGGACCAGTCATGTGCCACGGGCTACCTATTCTAGGTCTAACTGAACTCAGGAAGGACTAGCTTACTTCTGAGGAGCCATCTTACAGCCTACTGCCCTGCATTATGCTTGAGAAACTTTATTTTTATTTATTTTTTTATTAAAGATTTTTTTTTTATTGGGGAATTGGGGGGATGGGAACAGTGCTGGGGAATTGGGGGAAGGGGAACAGACAAGTTGCTGTCGTTTTGTTCTTCAATGTCGTTGTGGAGAACGTTGCTTCACTGGCCCAAGTTGGCACCATCATTGCGCTCTTCCCGGGCGAGGCACATCAGTCGCCGGCTTCTGGATGGCTGCCCACAGCGGCTGCTGGCCGCTCACGCTGGCTGCTGGCTACACACGGTAGCCCATGGCAACCCACTGCAGCAGGGGCTGCAGCCTATGCCATCGCCGTGACTCACGGCAGCCCAGCTCCAGGTTGAGCTGTTGTTCAGCATCTTAGCTGCGAAGGGCAGCGTTACTGGCCCTCATACGTGGGATCCGAACCAGGGCCCTCTGGTGTCCCAAGCCAATTCTTAACCATCACGCCACTCGGCCGACCCGAGAAACTTTATTTTTGAAAATGGTGTACCTCCTTATATTTTGGCTAGAAGCAGCCAAGATACCGTTGTCGATCTTTTGGGAAATGAGGGAAGTAAAAAATCTGTCTTTTCATCTTTATAACTCTAGCATCCCCTGGCTATCTTAGTATCTTTTTGTTTTCTAGCCTCTAATTCCTCATTTCCAACGGATCTGACCAGTTCAAAATCCATTACTTACTAACTGAATGGCTGAACTAGGACCTTGTATTTCCTCACCTGTAAAGCAGGAATTGTATTACCTGTTTTCTTAAGGCTTTTATCAGGATTAAATGAGGTAACATATAGAGCACTTGACAAAGTCCTTGTCAGAAAACAGAAGCTGAAATTGCTCATTTTCTCTTCTTTGCTCTCTGCCTCTCATAAGGTATGACCCATGCAATCGATCACTGCTGATTTTTGATGTATGTTAACTTATAAATTGGAGTAGGGTTTATAAACCAGCTTTCTGTGAGTTTGGTTGTAATCTTACAATAGAATAGACTCTTAGAAGTTTTTTTAATTTCTTTTTTAAGTAGAGGATATATGAAATTTATTTGTGTGTGAACTGCATAGTTTAAAAATTACAGAATTAACATATCAAAACATTTTAGCAAACACAAACAAAAAGCAGTCCAAAAACAATTTAATCAATTTTATTTTCACAGAGGTTCATAGTTGCAGACCTAGTGTAAATAATTGGTCAAACTTAAGAAAAATCAATGGTAATTCTGGTATCTAACAGACTAGAGATTTCCTGAATTATGGCTCGGATCCCATGGGCACATTTCAATTCTGAGTGTGTTCATGTCAGAATCAGTTTTAGCAGTCCTCTGAAAGAGAATGTGTTTTCTCAGAAGCAGTTAGACTGATACGGTCCAGAGTTTGGCAACTATTTTATGACTTTATTTATTTATTTTTTTTGCAAATGGCAGAAATTTCTCTCAAACTTTTGTAAACTTAGAAGTGAACTTATGAACTTATTGACTCAGGTAATTGAAAAAAAAAAAGCTTCAGGTATGTCTTGATCCTGTCAGTGTAAGGTTTTGGTCATAAAAATATTTAGGAAATATTTTTATTTTAAACAGCTAACTTTTGGTTAATTAAATCTAGACTGAAAAACTCAGTTCTTCTTATGGTTTAAGTACAATTAATAAATATTATTATTCTACAAATATATCTAGCAAATTTTTCATTTCAGATATTGAATTTCTTCATTTCTAGAAGTTCAATTTGGGCCTTTAAAAATGTTCTCTATATCTTAAAAATGTTCCAACTCTCTTCTACCTTTTCAAATATATGGAATATAGTTATAATTGTTTTAATGTCTTTGTCTATTCTATCATCTGTGGCATTGCTGGGTCTGTTTCTATTGAGAATTTTTCTTTTCATCATGAACTTTTTTTTTTTTATTTTTTTTTTTTAGCTGAGCCATCCTGCCACCTGTTGGCAGCTCAGTGGCTGCTCAGCTCAGGCCAGGACATGAACCGCTGTTGCTCAGAGTTCACACTCTTGAGCGAGCTCTTAATCAACCGAGCCACTCGGCCGGCCCTTCATCATGAACTTTATTGTCCTGTGTCTTGTCTGGTAAGTTTTGATTGGGTTGCAGACACTGTAATTTTTATTTGTGTTCTACTATTCTTGAGCTTTCTTGCATATGGTTAAGTTACTTGGAAACAGTTTGATCCTTCTGGGTCTTACTTTTAAGGTTTGTCAGGAAGGACCAGAAAAGCATTTAGTCTAGGGCTAGGTTTCCCCATTACTGAGGCAAAACCCTTTGAGCACTGTGCCAATCCCCATGAATTATGAGGTAATTGATTGATGGGAACAGACTATTCCTGGCCGTAGGTGAGCAAAGAAGATCAAGATCGTTCCTGCTCCCTATAATTCCCTAGCCTTGGGTAGTTTCTTCACACACACTTGCTCATCAGTATTTACCTGACACTATGCAGACCTCCAGAACTCTCTTCCTGTATAGCTCTCTTCTCTCCATTATTCTGCTCTGTGAATTCTAGCAGCCTTGACCTTCCCAGATGCCCAACTTTGTCTCTGAAATTCAGGGAGGCTTCTCAGCTAGAACTACTTGTGCTTAGCCTGAAAAAAAAAAATCTCTCCAGGAAGTTAACTGGGGCAATCGTAGGGCTTACCTTGTTTGTTTTGTTTCTCTTAGGGTTCACTGTCCTGTGATTCCTGATGTCCAATGTCATGTCTGAAAACCATTGTTTCTTATATTTTGTCTGGTTTGCATTTCTTTGGCTCTCTTGAAATGTTTAATTCATCCATTGGGTTTTGTATCTCTCTCAAGGGGGTGTCTGCATCTGGCTGCCACACTCAGGTTATACTAAGGATAGAACCGTGGTTCAAATGATGTCATTAGGACATCCCTGGAGTCTGTATTGGCATCATACTCAGGCATCTCATGGTGTTATCTACAGCCTCATGGTTAAGGACCTCCAGTTTCAATCTAGCAGAACAGGTAGTGGCCCACTTGTGCCTCTCAAGCAATGACTCCTCAGCAGGAGTCTAATTGCCTCTCATTGGCTGAGTTTGGTTACTTGTCCATCCTCAAATCACTATTGTTATCCGAAATAGTGTCAACTATGAGACATATGGGTAAACGAAGAGGAAGATCAGGGTGACAAAAAACAGGGGAAATGACTGGCAGGCAAATCAGTCTATGTTGTTACAGTCGCTTAGTTAAATCCTTCCTAGAGTTCACATGGCTGTATGTGGATTCTTAGGATGCCATGTCATCTTGGTACATAGAGCTTACTTTTAGCACAATCAGCTGTTCTTGAAATTGAGCCACGTTGATAGGGCTGATGCTTATAATTTTAATCATCCTGAAGTTTCCATTGTAAAAGCAGCTACAAATATTTAAAGCCTCATACACACTTAGCAGTCAGGAATGTCTTTGGATATCAATTTTTGAAATTCCATGATTCTGTTGAACCCAGGGCAGTTCAACAAAGCAAAGTTGACTTAGTCCGTAGTTCTCTCTGCTTAGTCTATTTTGATGTGGTTACTACAACAAACCAGAAATTCAGTTTCCAGTTTTCTTTTTTTCATATGTCACATCAGTACAGCCTCATAAGCCCATGGAGTCAGATTGCTTTGTGTCTTGTAATTTTAAAAAATCACGAAAAATTTTTTCCAAATGTCCACAATCTGATCTGGAGATATATGTGTGTGTGTGTGTGTGTGTGTGTGTGTGTGTGTGTATGCATCCATCTCTCTCTCTCTCTCTCTCTCTCTCTCTCTCTCTCTCTCTCTATATATATATATATATATATATATATATATATATAT
>NW_017731568.1:507844-539611 GCF_001890085.2 Hipposideros armiger
TACTGGGGAGTTGGGGAAGGGGAACAGCCAAGTTGTTGTACTTTAGTCTTAGTTGTGTAGGGCTCAGCTAGCTCAACTCCAAGTCCAGTCGCCATCTGGCCACCCGTCAGCAGCTCGTGGTCACTCAGCTCATGCGGGAGTTAAACCAGAAACCTTGTTGCTAAGAATGCACGCTCTAACCACTGAGCCATAAGGCTACCCATCAGCAGCTTGTGGCCGCTCAGCTCAAGATGCTGTGTTCAATCTTAGTTGTGGGTGGGCGTAGCCCACCATCCCATGCAGGAGTCAAACAGGCAACCTTGTTGTTAGGAGCACGTGCTCTCACCATCTGAGCCACCTGCCACCTGTTGGCAGCTCAGCTCAGGCGCCACTCACTGGCCCATGTGGGAATCGAACCGGCGACCCTGTTGCTCAGAGCTTGTGCTCTTAACCAACTGAGCCTTTTGGCCGCCCCCTGATCTGGGTATATTTAAATGAATTAAAATGTTCACACCCAGAGTCAAGTTCTTTTGAATATTATCTAAAACTTATAAATTTAAGGGCATGAGTTGATAATTCACAATTTTGATTACACTAGGATGTGAGTCTGTCTTGCAATTTGTCATGGTACAAAATTACTTGATGGTGATGAAATGAAAGCTTCCATTTCAGGGCAAACTTTTTTGACTTGAATTTCCTCTCAGTCCCATTTTTGTTTTTTCTTTTGCCTCTTCTTTCATTGAAGAGTCTCATCTATGCCAGGTGAGCTGACCTTTCCCATGTTTATGCCAAACGGCTTAAATTCTCTCAGACAGGTGACTAAGCCTGCCAGTTCGTGTGTGTGCGCTCGCTAGTACGGTGTTGGTTTTGTTGAACGCTTGAGCTGGCTGGTTCAGGTGAGCTGCATGCCCCTATTCTGTACAACTCATCACTCGCAGCAGGAAAAAGAGAGGTAAAGTGACTGACTCAGGTTGATCAGTGAGGAGCGGCTTGGCAGAACGCCACGCCTCCTCCTTCCTCAACCAGGCGATTTCAAGCAGTGGAAAGAAAACAGATTTGGAGCAGACGGATGTCCATTCTGTCTTTGGCTCCACTGCGTACCAGGTATGACTTGGAGCAGGGTACTTGACCCTCTGAGCTTTGTTTCCGTCTATAAAGTTGGAGCTGTATTACGTAGTTGTCAGGATTAATTGAGGTAACTTTTGTGAATCACCTAGCAGAGCAGAACCCTTTCCTGTTGACCTCTACCCAGGGCAGTAATCAATTCCTCTGAGGGGAATCACCCCTGGGGAGACAGATAAAACTGGTTTCTGAATCAGCCCAGCGTGGGGTACTGGTACAGGCTTGCTGAGCTATGCAGCCCAAGATACCAGCAACCATGATCCTGGCAATACTGTAGATGGCCTTCGAGTAACCCAAACCAGGACAGATGGGGTTCAGCTGTGGACGCTTTGAGAGGGCCACGGTTTCCCCGGAGAGCTTTTTTTAAAGGCCCCACATCTTTATAGGTCCCACGGAACGGTTATCTCAGAACCTTGGCAATGGCCTTCTTTTATGTGAACTTAAGGGAAGCTTTAAAAAAATTATATACATTCATTGGTGACATTATTTCTTTATAAAAATATTTTTAAAAATTTTTCAATTATAGTTGACATGCAATATTATATTAGTTTCAGGTGTACGACATAGTGATTAGACATTTATATAACTTATGAAGTGATCATCCTGATAAGTCTAGTACCCACCTGACACCATAAATATAATAGTTATTACGATATTATTGGCTGTATCTTCTATGGTGTACTTTACATCCCTGTGACAATTTTTATAACTGCCAATTTGTACTTCTTAATCCTGTCACTTTTTTCACCCAGCTCCCCAACCCCCCACTTATCTGGCAACTATCAATTTGTTCTCTGTAACTATGAGTTTGTTTCTGTTTTGTTTGTTCATTTATTTTGTTTTTTAGATTCCACATATAGGTGAAATCATATTGTTCTCTGACTTGTTTTATTTAGCATAATATACTCTAGGTCCATCCATGTTGTTGCAAATGGCAAGAGTTCATTCTTTTTTATGGCTAAGTAATAGTCCATTGTATATGTATTCCACCTCTTCCTTATCCATTTGTCTACTGGTGGACACTTAGGTTGCTGCAATGAACATAGGGTGCACATATCTTTTCAAATTAGTGTTCTGAGTTTCTTTGGATATATACCCAGAATTGGAATTGCTGGATTATATGGTAGCTCTATTTTTAATTGTTTGAGGAACCTCCATACTGTTTTCCATAGTGGCTACACCAATTTACAATGCCTGTGCACAAGGGTCCCCTTTTCTCTACATGCTTGCCAGCACTTGTTTGTTCATTATTGGTGATAGCCATTCTGAACAGGTGTGAGGTGGTAATCTCATTTTAATTTGCATTTCCCTCATGATTAGTGATGATGAGCATCTTTTCATATGTCTTTGGCCATCTGTATGTCTTTTTTGTAGAAATGTCTAGGTCCTCTGCCCATTTTTAATTATTATTTTTAGTTTTTTTTTTGGTGTTAAGTTGTATGAGTTCCTTATATATTTTTGATATTAACCCCTTATTGGATGTATCATTGGCAAATAATCTTTTTCCATTCATTAGGTTGTATTTTCATTTTGTTGAGGTTTCCTTTGCTGTGTAGAAACTTTTTATTTTGATGTAGTCCTGTTTATTTTTTCACTTGTTTCCTTTGTTCAGGGAGACATATATCCAAAAAAATATTGCTTAGAGTGACATCAGAGTTTACTGCCTATGTTTTCTTCTAGGAGTTTTATGGTTTCATGTCTTACATTTAAGTCTTTAATTCATTTTGAGTTTATTGTTGCATATGGTGTAAGAAAGTCATCTAGTTTCTTTTTTTTTTTGCATGTATCTGTGAAGTTTTCCCAATACTATTTATTGAATAGACTGTCTTTACCTCAATGTACATTCTTGCCTTTTGTCATAGATTAATTGACCATATAGGCATGGGTTTATTTCTGGGTTGTCTATTCTGTGCCATTGATTTATGTATCTTTTTATGCCAGTACCATGCTGTTGAATAAAAGGTGTAAGTGGACATCCTTGTCTTCTTCCTGATCTTAAGGAAACCACTTTTAGCTTTTCACCATTGATTATGATGTTAGCATGGGTTTGTTGTATATTGCCTTTATTATGTTGAGATATGATCCCTCTATTCCCACTTTGCTGAGAGTTTTTATCATATATAGATACTTTTGTCAAATATTTTTTCTGCATCTATTGATATGATCGCATGGCTTTTAATTTTCATTTTGTTTATGTGGTATATCATGTTAATTGATTTGTGGATATTGAACCAAACTTGCATCCCAGGATTCAATCACACTTGATCATGGTGTGTGATCTTTTAAATGTATTGATGAAGTTGGTTTGCTAATATTTTGTTAAGGATTTTTGCATCCATATTCATCAGGGATATTGACCTATAATTTTTTTTTTTTTGTAGTGTCTTTGGTTTTGGTATCAGGATAATGCTTGCCTTGTAAAATGAGTTTGGGAGCCTCCCCTTTCCAACTTTTTTTTGAAATAGTTTGAGAAAGATAGGTATTAATTCTTTGAATGTTTGGTGAATTTCATGTGTGACACAGTTGAGTCCAGGAATTTTGTTTGTTGGGAGTTTCTGATTACTGTATCATTTTTGTTAGTTATTCATCTGTTCAGATTTTCTGTTTCTTCCTGATTCAGTCTTGGAATATGATGTTTCTAAAAATTTATCCATTTCTTCCAGGTTGTCCAATTTGTTGGCATATAATTGTTTTTTCTTCTTTTCTTTTTTTAAAAAGATTTTATTGGGGAATTGGGGGAGGAGAACAGACAAGTTGCTGTCCTTTTGTTCTTCAGTCTAGTTTTGGAGGACGTCGCTTCACTGGACCATGTTGATATTATCATTGTGCTCTTCTCAGGTGAGGCAGTCACTCGTCAGCCATTGGATGGCAGCTCACGCTGGCTGCCAGCCACTCCAGTAGCTCACAGCAGCCCACTACAGCAGGGGCTGCGGCCTATGCCATTGCTAGTGACTCCCGGCAGCCCAGCTCCAGGTCAAGCTGTTGTTCACCATCTTAGCTGTGGAGGGCAGTGTCACTGGCCCTCATGTGGGATCTGAATCAGGGCCCTGCTGCTCAGAGCTGGCATCCCAAGCCAACTCTTAACCAATGTGCCACTCGGCCAGCTCTCACAGTCTTTTCTTATAATCTTTTGTATTTCTGTAGTGTTAGTTGTTACTTCTCCCCTTTTATTTCTGGTTTTATTTATTTGGGTCTTCTCTCTCTTTTTTTCTTGGTGAGCCTGGTTAAAGGTTTATCAATTTTGTTTATCTTTTCAAAGAATCACCTCTTGGTTTCACTGATCTTTTGTATTGCTTTTTTACATGCTATTTCATTTATTATTACTCTGATCTTTATTTTCTTCCTTCTACTCACTTTGGACTTTGTTGTTCTTTTTCTTGTTTCTTTAGGTGCAAGGTTAGATGTTTATTTGAGATTTTTCTTGTTTCTTGAGGTAGGCATGTATTGCTATGATATTCCCCATTAAAACTACTTGGGCTGTGTCCCATAGATTTTTGCATTATTGTGTTTTCATTTGTCTCAAAGTATCTTTTGACTTTTTCCTTGATCTTGTGGACCCATTCAATATTTAGTAGCATGTTCATTAGCCTTCATGTGTTTGTGTTTTTCAATTTTCTTTCTGTAATTGATTTCTAGTTTCATACCCTTCTAATTGTAGAAAATGCTGGGTATGATTTCAATCTTAAGTTTATTGAGACTTGGGCCGGCCAAGTGGCACATTGGTTAAGAGCTGGCTTGGGACGCCAGCTCTGAGCAGCAGGGCCTCGGTTCGGATCCCACATGGGTGCCAGTGACACTGCCCTCTACAGCTAAGATGGTGAACAACAGCTTGACCTGGAGCTGGGTTGCTGTGAGTCCCTGGTGACGGCATTGGCTGCAGCCCCTGCTGCAGTGGGTTGCCATAGGCTACCGTGTGTAGCCAGCAGCCAGCGTGAGTGGCCAGCAGCTAGTGTGAGCTGCCAAGAGCCGCTGTGAGTGGCTGTCCAGAGGCCAGCGACCAATCTGTCTCACCCGAGAAGAGCGCAATGATAATACCAACATGGGCCAGTGAAGCAACGTCCTCTAAAACTAGACTGAAGAACTAAAGGACAGTAACTTGTCTGTTCCCCTTCCCCCGATTCCCCAGTGCTGTTCCCCTCCCCCAGTACCCCAATAAAACCTTTAAAAAATTTATTGAGACTTATTTTGTGGCTTAACATGTGTTCTATCCTGGAAAATGTTCCATGTGCACTTGAAAAGACTGTATATTCTGCAGCTTTTGAATGGTATGTTCTGAAAATATCAATTAAGTCCATCTGGTCTAATGTGTTACTTAAGGCCCACTGTGTGTGTTGATTTTGTGCCTTGATGTTAATGGGGTGTTATTACTGTTGATCTCTCCCTTTCTGTCCATCAATATTTGCTTTATATATTTAGGTGCTCCTATATTAGGTGTGTAGATGTTTACAAGTTATATCCTCTTGTTGGACTGATCCCTTTGTCATTATGAAATGCTCTTCTCTGGCTTTCTTTACAGTCTTTTTTGGCTAAGTATTGCTTCTCCAGCTTTTTTGTAGTTTGCATTCACATGAGATATCTTTCCCTATCCCTTTACTTTTAGTTGGTGTGTCATTTCAATCTGAAGTGGGTTCTCTTGTAGGCAGCATATGTATTGGTCTTGCTTTTTTAATCATTCAGTCATCCTATGTCATTTTTTTTCTTCTGAAAATAAGTTTTATTTAAATAAGGGTTTAAATATATTACAGAATATTAAAACTAAAGGGGGAAAAACCCAAATCCGTTTACTTCACATGGCATCGGGCAGCTATTGCTGGTAAGTTGCAAGCTCTACAGCTAGCTACATGACTGACATATCAGTTTGAAACTTATTCCCTTGTCAAAAGTTCAACTCTGATGGAAAGTTGGCCTCATTCTGGTGTTTGGACAATGATTAGCTAGGATATGACTGGTCAAAAAGACCTTGGTGGCAAGCCAGGTGTCCTATCACCTCACTTGAGGGAAGGTGGCTGCCTTAAGCTCTGCCCACTAGGTCAGGTTGGAGACACCAGGGGATCTATGACCACCTAAGGCTCTCTCTAGTGGTACAGCTGCTGTTGCTGTCTTATCCCATCCTATCTCCTCTCAGCTTCACAGAAGGCTGTTCAGGTGGTGACAGTCTCTTAGGGCAGAGAATTCTGTAGAAGGAGGTCTGAGGACCTTCCGGCCAGACATAGTCGTCTTTGATCTTGGGGCTCTGTGCTTGGCCGAAACATCACATTATTGCTTTGTTTCAGGCTGGACACTGCCAGGTGCCTACTGCTTGACTTGTTTAAATGACGGACTTCAAGACTAGACAGCATGGTTCTTTTCAGTGTATTGCATGAAGGAGCTACACTAGTCCAAGTAAAAAGCAGACCCCAAATGGTTACATTATACACGCTGTGAGGTTTTTAAACTTGTGACAAGGGACAGAAGGGAAATTCTACTCATTGCAAGGAAATCCTCACTTAAGCTTCAGTGAGCCCAAAGCACTTAAAAACCCATGAACCTTCAGCTGGTCCCCCTTAGCCAGTCCAGTCTCTACGAGGAACTGGCATATGTTCTTGTGCTGGTCACCCTGAAGCTGAATTACTTCTCCATAGTCTGGATGCTGAATTACAGTACCATTGCAGGTAAATTTCTTAAATGCCTTTACTAGTTTCTTTTTATTGAAATTATCAGCGATCCCTCGGACAGTAGTAAGGGTCTTCCTGCTGCTTCTCTGTTGAATTCTTATATGGATATAATCCTCAGTGCCAGCAGGAGGCAGATCATCACCCTTACTTGCATCAGCAAAGGGGTTGAAAGAGTGGCTGTGGATAGCGGGCATACCATAGATTCCTTTTCCTCGGTGAAAATGGCCTGTGGAAGGTGGTGGGTGGAGGTGGACATGGGTGATGGAACATTGGGAAGCGAGGCTGCTGAAGCCTCAGCGGCAGCTTGGTGATTGGGGCCCACCCTATGGTTTTTGTTCGAAGAATTTAATCCATTTACTTTTAAAGTAATTATTGATAGGTATGTAGTTATTGCCACTTTCTTAAGTGTTTTCTGGTTATTTTTGTAGTCCTCTCTTCCTTATTCTCTTGTATGTTGATGACTTTCTGTAATGTTTGGATTCCTTTGTCTTTATTCTTATATTCCTATGCATTTCTTATAGATTTTGGGTTTGTGGTTACCATGTGCTTCATATATTCCAAGCTATGTTTGTAGCGGTCTTAAATATTTTCAGTTAATGATCACTTAAGTTCGAACACATTCTAAAATCAATAGAATTTTTACCCCTCCACATTTGTTTTTTCATCATTTTAAACTTCTTTTGTGTGTATTTGTGTGTATCCCTTAATTTATTGTTGTAATTATATTTGATCTTCCTACTTTTGTTTTTTAACCTTTGTGCCAGCTTTATAGTTGGTCAATGCACAGTTTTTACTAAGTGTTTGCCTTTGACAGTGGGAATTTTCTTCAGTCCTATATATTTTTAATTCATATTTTGACCATTTCTTCTTAAAGAAGTCCCTTTCACATTTCTTATAAAACTGGTTTAGTGGTGACAAACAGCTTTAGCTTTTTCTTGTCTGGGAAGCTCTCTCTCTCCTTTGATTCTACATGATAGCTTTGCTGGGTAATCTTGGTTGTTTTTCATCACTTTGAATGTTTTGTGCCAACCCCTTCTGGCCTGCAAAGTTTTTGCTGATAAATCAGCTGACAGTCTTATTCCCATAAGAGAATAACTTGTTACCTCTCTTGTAGTTCTCTTGCTCCTTTTAAGATTCTGTCTTTAACCTTTGGTATTTTAATTACAGTGTCTTGGTGTGGGTCACTCTGCGTTCATCTTGTTTGGGACCCTGCACTTCCTGTCTATTTCCTTTGCCAGGTTAGGGACATTTTCTGTCATTATTTTTTTCAAATAGGTCCTCAACCACTTTCTCTCTTCTCCTCCTGGTACCCCTATGATGCAAATGTTGACACATTGGATGTTGTCCTAGAGGCCCCTTAAATTATCCTCATTTTTTTAAATTCTTTTTTCTTTTTGCTGTTCTGGTTGGGTGTTTTCTTTTCCCTTGTCTTCCACATCGCTGATTTGATCCACTACTTCATGTAATCTGTTGATTCCCTCTAATGCAGGGGTCGGTCGGCAAACGGCAGCTCGTGAGCCACATGTGGCTCTTTGGGTACATTTCATCTCAAAAAGTTTACCCTGGAAGAGCCAATCCTGTCCCTCACAACAATTTAAAAATTATTTGAGAGCCATAAATGTTTTTACACAATCACCATTATATGAATATCCTTTAAAAATTTTATAAATGAAACTGATAGTTTTATTTTCATTTTCAATTTTACTTCATAGTCACATGTCTGTACCTAAAGAGCTGCATGTGGCTCGTGAGCTGCAGTTTGCCGACCCCTGCTCTAACATATTCTTCATTTATGACTTTTTATGTTTGCTACCTACATTTTTATGTTTCCTGTCTCTTTGTTGAAGTTCTCATTGAGTTAATCTATTCTTCTCTTAACTTCATTGAGCATCCTTTATAACCAGTGTTTTGAACTCTGTGTCTGGTAGATTACTTGTCTCCATTTTGTCTAGTTTTTTTCTGGAGTTTTGTGCTGTTCTTTCATTTGAGACATGTTTCTTTGTCTCATTTTTACTGCCTCCCTGTGTTTGTTTCTGTGTATTAGGTAGATCTACTATGTCTCCTAGATTTGGCAGAGTGGTGTTATATAGTCATGTCCTGTGGGGTTCAGTGGTGCAGTCTACCTGCTCACCTGAGCTGTGCGCTCCTAGGGTGTATCTTGTGTGTGCCCTCCTGTTGCAGTTGAGCCTTGATTGCTGTTGGCACATTAGTGGATGGAATTAAGCCTCAGACTGACTGGCTATGAGGGTTTGCTGTGATTATAGCAGACGAGCTGTTATGCAGAAGTCACTTTAGTGGGGCTCTAGTGCCAGCTGAGTCCACCCTTTGGGTGTGTCATTTGTGGAGCTGGTTGGGTGGTGCTCTGGTGTGGTCTGAAGCTGGCCACCAGATGTGCTGGTTCTGAGGCTTCTTGGGAGGGGCTCTGGTGCAGGTCAAATTCAGCCACCGTTTGTGCTCAGCTTTGGGCCTTCTGGTAGAAACTACAAAGCGATTTGTGGTTGACTGCCACTTATACTGGCCTTGGAGTAACTCGAGAGAAGCTATTCTGCAAATTGAGGCTGGATGCCACGAGCGTTGGGACCCTTTGGTGGTCACCATGATGTGAGCTGAGGTCAGAGTCTGTGGCTGCTTAGTTGAGGCTACTTCCTAAGCCAAGACTGGTCGCTACTTGTACCTGGCTTAAGGCTACCTGATGGGAGTTACAGTGCAAGTTGAGAATGGTTGCCACTTGTGCCGGGCTTGGGGTAGCTTAGTAAAATGACAGGGCACACTGAGGGCCTGCCAGTTTTTGAGCTGCTGCCTTTGTGCTGGAGCCCAGAGCAAGAGTTTGTGAGTGAGTCTGTGTGTGGGCCCTTTAAGACCTTGCACATAGTTTTAACCTAATCAAGTTTTTCTGAAGGAACATTAGTCTGACATCTCATAATTGAGGAAAGAGGGACACTGCTTTATCTCCTGTAGCTTATCACCTTGATGAGCCTTGTCTCTGCATAATATTCTCTCTTTAAGACCTGGGCGTGAACCACTTGGACAGATGACGTGGTCCTATGGACTGACTCATTGTGTCTTCCCCGCAAATTCACATGTTGAAGCTCCAATCTCTGATGTCATGGTATTTGGAGGTGGGTGCTTTGGGATGTAAGTGGGTTTGGATGAGGTTGTGGGGGTGGAGCTGCCACGAAGGGGTTAGTGCCCTTAGAAGGGATAAAGGGACCAGAGTGCATTCTGTCTCCACCATGTGAAAATACAAGATGGCTGTCTGCAAACCAGGAAGAGGATCCTCCCCCGACACTGGACTTCCCGGCCTTCAGAACTGTGAGAAATATGTTTGTTGTTTAAGCCCCCTGGTCTATGGTAATTTGTTATAGCAATGCAAAAAAACAGTTCTGTGAATCTTTTATCTAATTATCAGGATGTTGTAATGTTACAGATTTCTCTTGATGAGGCTCATTAGGAAAAAAGTTCTCTGGCCTTTATAATAGAAACATTTTTTTTCTGTGGAGCAATTGGCTTGCTTTTATCTTATGGTTGCCTTGAGTTATATGATTAATATTCCTTCTTGGTGCTGCATACTGGGTACGCTGGAACCAAACTTAACACTTTTAACGTATTATTTAGAACTTCATGGGATAAATATTTTGTATATGTCTATTCTAGATATTGTTAGTGTTTGTTGCTGTTATACAAAGAAAGGATTTTGTGATAAAATATACATAGGTGTGCTAGGGGGAGAAGAGACATTAAAGTAGCTTTAAAAATCTCTATTTAAAATCTAGAGGCAACCTGGAAAGGTGATTTTGTAATAAAAATGCATACATGTAGAAAATTCATGAACCAATCAAGTAACACTTGTGTATTATATTCTTAAACTTTCACTAGCTTCAATAACATTAGTTATATTAATATAGTTATTATATTAATATATTAATATTTCAACATTATTCAGACAGAGCTTTCATTCTTTCGAGTTCTTTCCCATTTGTCAAACATAACAGGAGAGAGAATGTACAATGTTAAAAATTTATTTCTGAAATGCTTTATTCTTTTAATCAGTATACATAATATTAGGTATAGAATTTCCTTAAAAATTAACAAATAACTAAGTTTCATTGTTAGGACATCGATATAGAGAAGGAAACATCTGGCTGGCTCTTTGGACTTTTTACATTTATCAAAGTTACAAGTAGATTCTCATGTTATTCTTCTGTGTTACTTTTGTCCAAGTTGTGACAGCTAAAAACAAAACAAAATCATAAATATAACTTTTTATTAATCGCAAAAGAAACATGCATTCAAATATGCATTCTAAATGCACTTTCATCATGGTAAAATTTAGGCTTCCTATTTCATTCACTGCATTTCTAGAAGAATAATAAATTTTCACTCATGTTCACCACTAACTCAAATGTTTAAGATTTGTAGATATTTTAATATCATGAAGCAATAAACAGTATTGGCAAAAAATGTGTAAAACAGTATGGGTACAAATTCAACTAATGGAAAACAAAGCCCTGAGAATGAAGAAATTACTGTTATTTTGCTGTGTATAATGCGCTCCCACGTTTTTAGCCCAAACTTTCAGGGAAACGGAATTAGTGCTACCCATGTATAATGCGCATCCTTATTTTTCCCCTCACAAATTTGGGCAAAAAAGTGTGCATTATACATGGCAAAATACGGTAGTAATAACTCGGTATGAAAATATAAAGAAAAATGTTCTGTGGGACTTCACTGCTGACAGTTCACTTCTCCATATATTTTAATTTTATATTTCTAAAAGGTCATTAAAATGAAAAAGTTTTCCATTTTGGAAGGCTGGGTAAACTCCTGCTGGACCAGTTCTCCAGAGACAGCAATTATAACCTTGAGACAAAATACAAAACCAGCTAGCTTCCTGAAGGCAACTGAAAGCAGGTGGGTTGTGGAGGACAGTCAGCCCCTGGCAGGAGGGACTGGCACTGGCTGAGTTCCCTGCTCTGTGTCTTAGCCGGAAGGCAAGGTCCTTGCTGGTGCTACACTGGCAGCTAACACTGACAGGAAACCTGCAGTCTTTCTGGCCTGAAGAACCAGAGGAGTGTGGGGGAGAGCCTGGAATGGACAGAGCCAGGGTAAGGGAGTCCTCAACTGGGTTTATTGACTTTTCTTAGATCTATAGTGAAATTCTGAACCACCTGTGAATGAAAGAGATTAAGTGAAATTTGAGCTGCTGCTCAAGAGACAGAATTTGAAATCTGAGTCTAACCAAGTTGATTGCCTGCTAAAACCACAATTCAACATTCTTTAGAGAAACAGAATGCAGTTTCTAAAACATTCACAATATTAAAGAGTTTAAAATTAGTTAATATATGAAGAAACAGGAAAATGTGACCTGTTCTCTAAGGTGAAAGACAATGGAGAATGACAGTAAGATGATCCATATGTTGTAATTAAGAGACAAGGTTTAATTTAAAAAAAATTTTTTTTAGCGGAGCCATCCTGCCACCTGTTGGCAGCTCAGTGGCTGCTCAGTTTGGGCCGGGAACTGAACCAGCTGTTGCTCAGAGCTCAAGCGAGTTCTTAACCAAGTGAGCCACTCGGCCGACCCAAGAGACAATGTTTTAAAAGCAGTTATCACAACTATCCTCAATGAAATAATGGAAAATATGCTTACAATGAAAAGATAAGAAATCTCAGTAGAGAAATACCAACTATATAAAAAAACTCAAATGAAAATTTCATAATTGGTAAATACTATTCAAACAGGAGAAGGGGGATAACAGAGTAAAGACTTAGTGAATCTGAGGACAGAGCAACTTAAATTGTACACTCTAATGAACAGAATATTCAGGGATCTGTGGGACAATATAAAAAGTGGAACATATATTTAAATAGAGTCCCAAAAGGGGAAGAAAGAGAAAATTGGGCATAAAATATTTGAAGAAATAACAGCTGAAAAATCCCTAAATTTGGTGCTGAAAAATCCCTAAATTTGGTGAAGGTACATAAACTTATAGATTCTGGAAGCGTAGTGATCCCCAAACAATAATACACAAAAAGTCACACAAGATAGATAATATTTAAACTGCTGGAAATCAAAGATAAAGACAAAATTTGAAAGCAGCCGAAGAGAAATTACATATTACACATAAAGTTACATCAATCTGAATGATTGCTGACTTCCTATCAGAAAGAAGATTGTAGAATAATCTTTAAAAGTATTGAAAAACTGTCAATTCAGAATTCTTTATCCAGCAAAGTCATCATTTAAGAATAAAGGTGAAATAAGGACATTTCATATAAAAGAGAATTAAGGGAATTCACTGTTAGCATACCTGAGCTACACTGAATACTAAGAAAAGGATTTCAGTCAACAGATAAAAACGAGAACCTATTCTAAGTAGGGATGGAGTAGTACTGGGAAATCACATCTGTGTAAATGCAAAAGATGTCATTTCTTTATATTTGAAGAACAAATGATATCATCCACTGTCTTATGAGGTTAATTATGTACACAGATATAAAACATGATAATCAGCATAAATGCTTAGAGAATAGGTCTATACAGTTGAAGGTTTTTGCATTTAATTCAAGTGACATAACATTAATTCTAGTCTACAAACAGTTAAAGATGTATATATATTGTGATCTATACAGGAACTGCTAAATAAATAATGCAGAGATATAGCTAAGTATTAAGGGAAAAATGTACTGATATCTATAATTTACTTAAAAAAAGTTGGAATGATGAAAAGAATGAACAATGGGTAGATGGGTAGGTATCTTATAAAGTACAGTGAAATGTTAACAGGAGTGTACACGTGTTCATTGCAAATTTTCAACTTTTCTGTGTATCTGAAATTCTCACAATACCATTAGGCCACTACATGGTGGTAAAAAAAATACAAGAACCACATAATGGGGGTGAAAGTTGTGCTGGAAAATGATACTAGGAACAGTTGCTGTAAATGAGTACAAGGTGGTTATGATTTTGGTGGCAGCCAAGGCAAAGGTGAGAGGACATTACCGGTCTGCCTACTGAGCATCCCAGGTAGATGGGCCTTCAAAGAGCTAAAGTTAATGTGATTAATGTAGTTACTGAGAACACTGGGGGGAAACAATACTAAGGTAGAGACTGTACACCTCAGATACTGCTGTCATTAACTTTCAAGGTGAATGTCATTCCACTGTGTCACCTGAGCACATCTGGTAGTAACCACCCATGAAAGTTACTTTATTTCTCAGCCGAATTTGTGATATGCTTGACATAGTCAGGAATGTGACAGCATGTTTAGAAGTTAGGAAATGCTGAACTGAATTTTGCTTAATTACATACATTACTTGAATTTTACTTACTTTTACTATCTATCTATCAATCAATCTATCATCTATCTATCAATCTATCATCTATCTATCTACCTACCTACCTACCTACCTACCTACCTACCTACCTACCTACCTACCTATCTATTTAGCTGAGCCATCCTGCCATCTGTTGGCAGCTCAGCTTGGGCCAGAACTCGAACTGCTGCTGCCCAGAGCTTGCACTCTTGAGTGAGCTCTTAACCAACTGAGCCACTCGGCCGGCCCACATACTTGAAGTTTAAATTTTCTGAACTTACCTTTTCATGGACTTGGGATATTAAATGTTACTTATCATAGCTTTATTTATAGTTGTCCATGCAAAACCTTACATTCTTATAGCTCTATGGTTTTAGCTGGTTCAGATGAATATAAATAGTTCTCTTGCTCTCTTTTGAAAAATATCAACAGCAACTTAGGGTATGTGAACAGAACCAAACTAAAAAGGTACCATACCTGTTTTATGAACTGTGTAGCATTAAAAAGTTCACTGCAGCCATATAAAATGTGTTTGCCTTGTTTCCCCTGTAAAAAATCAGAGCCAGAACTCAGATATAAGTAAGTAACAAGTAATATTTTCAATATTCCCAAGAAGAGGGATTAAAGCTAATAAGACTTTTTGTTATTCTTAAAGGGTATTTTTTGGGTGGGTGGGTCGGGGGGGGTTGTTGGATTTTAGTGTACACATGTGTATCCTGAAACTGCATGGAATGAAGTGAAGTAGCATAATATTTAAAAACATACGTATTATGGTACGCTGCTGGTGTCTTTTATACTGAAAACATAAGGACTCCTATGAGTGCCACATTTCATTGGAGCAACAATTATCTATAAAATCTTAGGCGAACATTCTTGCAATGGAGGACCTGGAATTCCATGAAGAAAACATTCTTAGAGTTCTGTTACGTAGAAAGCAAGATATGGTGCCAGTAGCATGGATTGTCATTTTAGTTTAATTTGTGCAATACGGTATTTTCATGTTAATATAACCCCTTCCATTTTGTAACTCTATGAATTTCATCCCTAATTTTGACAGAATGTTGGAGCCCAGTTACAGCAGTCAAAACTTTTCTACTGGAGAATTTTGGTAAGTCCTTAATGCTGAAATGTATTGTGAACTTGAAGGTAAATTTGTAAGATTTCTTTTGTAATGTAAAAAGATTATTCCATCACAAGGCAATTATGGTAATTCATCAAGGAACAAAAGAATTATAGTTTTGTAATACAAGAGAAGGACATTTCTCTGTGATGTACATAAGCTGAATAAATGTCCTAGAGCTCGCCATTTCTGAGAGCAAATAAACCAGTCGCATCTCACTCCGTTTTTCTCCAAACGAGATGGCACGTGCGGCAGTTATGCAGGGTCATATAACTGGGATGCTTGAGGCTACACAGGATATACTCACATAGGCACTAACAACAGTAGGGGTCACAGCATGTAAGGATAAAGAAAACACAGGGAACATTCGAGGGCTCCACAACTTCTAGGCATGCTCCCTGGTATGCCATCTCTGTAGCTCAGGACACATTTCATTTTCAACCGTGAACGACCAAGATGCAGTGGAGACACCTTGGTGGCAGGGGAGCTCCAAGGAGGATCCTTTTAAACCTCTATGATCACATGGACAAAATCAGGACCAGGCTTAATAGTAGCAAGAGGACAATGTGACGGAAACCAGGTGCAAACCATTAGTCTCCACATTTCTTGTTCAACAATGCTGACAAGCTGGTGCAAGTTGCCCCCAGCCTACCTTGGACACTAGCACAGGACCAGATGGATCACTAGTTGGTCCATGTCATTCAGGGCTGGCCAAATGTCTTTATCTATTCACCCACTGATGGGCAATTAGGTTGTTTAGGTTGCTTCCATATTTTGGCTACTGTAAATGCTGCAGTGAACACAGGGATGCATATATCTTTTCAAGATAGTATATTAGTTTTCTTTGGATAAATACACAGACGTGGAACTACTGGGTTATATGGTGGCTTTATTTTTAATTTTTTGAGACACCTCCACCGTTTTCCATAGCAGCTGCACCAATTTGCAGTCTCACCAACAGCACACAAGGGTTCCCCTTTCTCCATATCCTCACCAACACTTGTTATTTCTTGTCATTTTGATAATCGCCATTCTGACAGGTGGGAGGTGATATCTCACTGTGGTTTTGATTTGCATTTCCCTGGTTATTAGTGATTTTGAGCATCTTTTCATGTACCTGTTGGCCATCTGTGTGTCTTTACAAGTTCTGAGGAAAGGAGCTATTGCAAACATGACACAATGACCACACCTCTAAATCTGCCAGAGGAATCATGGAAGGGGCTGTTCCTCCTTTTCACTTAAGTGAGATGAGTGGTTTCTGCATTCTTTCTAACCAGTGGACAAGACAGTCCTGTGCGCTCACATTTATCCAACCTTCCTTCACATGACTGGGAATGGACGAAGGGGAAAGCCCTGGCCAGCCTCCTAGTGCCACCAGCTCTAGAAATCAGTCATCTTGCTGAATCTGATGGTCTTTAAACCAGGGGCCAAGTTCTGGGTAAAAATGAATGACAAATGAAAAGAAGTCTTGACTCTCAGAAAGGAGCCAATAAGTGAATAATACAAAAAGGGAACGCTAACATTATCTTGGTACCTTGTAAGAGGCTGAGAGCAAGAGAATACTCCTCTTAGCTATATTTACAGAGATGCCCTTAAGGCCTGCAGAAATCACCTCCTTTGGAGGTCGCCTCGATTTGAAGCTGAAGGTCGATTTACTCTGCAGTGATTCATGTGATATGTCTTGATGTTGCTAATAACATCTAAGGGATAAACACTTAGAATAATTTTAATGTTTCTCCTTCTTTTATAGGTTCTCATTTTGCAGGTTTTATATATTCTAAAGGATCCCTTTTGAGAGGCAAAATTAGGATACTGTTGCCACTCAAATGCATACAAAAGAATCTGTTCCACAACAGGGACCACCGTGTAACTATTGATCTACGTGGGGTCTGTTCAGAAAGATGGCCGGATGCAGGGACATTACAATAGCTGCTGTGTGCCTGACTAGTCACAGTTTGCACTGGAATGTTTGGTAAGCTGCACTGTTTCTTTAAAGTTATACCTGCACTGACGTCACTACACTGTACAAATGATTAGTATTCTGACATTTATCCTTATTTTTCTGTTCTATAAATGTAAAAAAGAAATGCAGAAAGGAGAATGCAGACAAGTGTAACTAAGAAAGCTGAACCAAGGATGGGGTGTGTGGAATATGTAAGTATGGGATTAATTTCAGCTGGTCTGTGGCAACCCTGTGTTTATTCCGGGAATGCTTGGAAGTAGTCATGTTGTTGGACCTTGGTGAAACCTGAATGAAACAGACCAATGAGTGCTTAATACAGTCCTGTGCATGGGTCACAGACAGACCAGGTGAAACTGGCACTAGCTTGTCAGCACTGTTTATAGAAATTGGACAGACTGACAGTTTGCACCTGGCCATGCAGCCTGATTCTGGCTATATGACCAGAGAGGGCTATGAAAGACCCCTCCTTGTGCAAGACGGATGCTCCCCGGTGTGAGGTATCTTACACAGATCTTGGTGGTTTACATTCTGAAGATGAAGCTAGTCCTGTGCCATAAAGACAGGATCCCGGGAGTTGTGCCTGGGAGGTTGAAGCTCTGTGGCATCTGCCTGTGTTTGTTTTTCTCTTGCTGTACCCAAATCTCTACCTTTATTAAAGCCTTACATGACACAGGACATAAGGAATGATCATTATTTCATGTTAAGTGAATACATGAAGATTACAAAATGTCTTTCTAAGAGTCACTAATTCTGTTGGCCCACCATTTTAAATGGCATTTTTGCTCTTCAGGTTACATCCTTTCCTTCACATCCTTCTGCTTAGCTGTCTATCACTCTCCACGTCTGTCAGCTTTGAATAGTACTCGCTGCTAACTTGCTACTTCTAAAGCTCTTGTTTGCTGAAAAAGCAGACACTCTAAATTTGTTAGAAGTATGTTGCTGACTTAAGCCAACAGAATGGGAGAAAAGTGATTATTGTTCAAGTAAATGTGTTTGGTAAATCATTGACCAAGGGAGACTCTTTTGGCAGAGAGGCTTACTTGAGGTCTCTCAAGTCAAATTAAGACAGATAGCTGCAAAGTACATAACCTTAATATGATACATTATTTTTCAGATCAAGTACAATTTCAGGCCAGAAATGAATGTGATAGAAATAAAAAAACAATGATCATATGGACATTTCCCCCTATAAGCAGGATTTTTAAACTACCTCTGGAAAAGGGATTATGTAAGAAGCAGGAGAGCCCCCAGAGAATGCTGGTATTCTAAAGACAGAACAACTGTGAAAAGTCAAATGATAAAAGAATAAAAGGGCCAAATGTACCTTTATGTAGTCAACAAGGTTTTGATATTCAATGTAGTTACCTCCTCCCACCACAAAAACAATTGCCTAAAAATGCAAACAGGAACAAAATAAGTATGTTAAAATAAATAGTTAAAACAGTATTTTAACTTTCAAGCATCATGGTTTTTAGGTTGGCGCATATTCCACAACTTAGGTGTAAAAAATACTAGCTAGCAAATGGTCACATCCTACGTGCCTGATGCTATTTCAATTATAAAGAAATTTGTTTCTAAAAAGTCTATAAATATATAAATTTCTATTGTCTATTGAGTGGTAAGTGAGGTAGAGATTTTTCAGCAACAATTTAGAGGAAAATAAACCTCATTATTCACATAAGAAATTTTAAATAATCCAAATGGCTTTCTCTAAATGGCATTTTTGAATCTGAGATATTTATTGTAGGTAGAAAAAACAGAAGACTGAAAGCTTAACATTTTATAATTTCCAATGTATGTTCTTTACTGTATTTTTATTGAGAAACTTCTTTGTATTTCAAGTAAAAACAGTCATCATATTTTCACAAAAGTTTGGAATCCAATTTTAGGAGTTCCATACATATAAAACTTTTGCTGCAATCTTACTTTTTTTCCTATGAATTACTTAATTTTGGGTCAGTTATTTTGAGCTTAAATGATTATCAATATAAGCAGCTTTATAAATTAGAAAAATACAGTTGCTAAGAATTTTTTTTTAAACAATCGAGTGCACAGAATTGGATTTATCAAGGTCGCCATACAGTTATCATAAAAAAGCCATGTTTAGGACAAAGAAATTCTTGACTGCTTGTTTACCTTTTCATCTTTTGTTTTCAGAGGCAGAAAATTTTTATATGGAACTTACCTCTTGGAATGGATTTTTGTTCCTTGGAACTGAGCTATAACAAAGAAAAACCATAATGAAACTTTCACCCAAGGCTTTTCTGATGGATAAAATAGGCACGGAACACAGACACACACACACTCTCTCTCTCTCTGGAATATGTATTTAACATTCTCCTTCCTTCACTCTTCGAGGGTAGGTCCTTCAGTTTTGTGTAGCCAGGTAATGAGTTGGGATGCAGAGGATGAAGATAGAAGAGGTGTATGTCGGATTGAGAGGGAGAAGGAAAGACTGAGCAGCAGCCCATAAGAAGTGGAAATGAGGGTATAAGGTGAGTTGATAAAGTATATATATTTTAGTGGTAAATTATGTAAAAGTTTTTATGATACTCAACATAATAATTTGTGCGTATTTACATTTGTGAAAAACTATGTAAACACATAAATGAGAAGGATAACAACAATTTAGGAAAGGGGGGGATGGCAGGAAGGACCTAGATTTTGCTTTAGCGTATTTCTTTATGTACTATGTCATTATATATTAATATTACATATATGACATATTTATTTATATATTTATAATTTATATATTAAAAAAATACTTCCTTGGTGTCCAAGGTCTTTTAGTAAAGACATTTCTCAAAGCTTTTGTGAGATAGATATATATTTGTTTTGAGTGCTAAAATAGGTTGTACAAAGACAACTTAGTTTTCCCTCAGAAGCAATTTTTAAAAATCTCACCCAAGAGAAGAAAGCTACTATAACCTCCCTTAATTATTCAGAGGCTGATTCCATAGTTCTATTATCTTTCCCTCCTTTCTATGGCCTGTCTGAATATTCCACAGAAGGGACCAGAAACCCACCTGCTAGAAATACATCATCAGTATTTAACTTTCTTCTAGATTGCTTTAAGTTCCTCTAAGAGTAGACATGGAAATGAAGACAGGTGAGACTTAAATAGCACAGTTATTAATAACCAAGATCTACTTGTAATGAGATAGCTCAGAAGGATGAATCTATTAAAAATGAAACTCTGAGCTCCTCTGTATTATCAATGCTAATATTCTTCCTCGTTATCATACATCATTATCATACATAAACTACAAGTAGGATTAAAAGAGTTCCTCAGTAAGTTTCTTCTTAGAAACATATATCTATTTGTTAGCCATATGCAAATGGTAAGGAAGGAAGGAAGAAAATGTAAGCTGCAGAATAACAAGATAGGAAAAGAGTTGTAAAACCCACTGTTTTAAAAAGTACATACACCCAGTGGTTTTTAGTATATTTACAGAGTTGTAAAACCATCGCCAGTGTCTAATTCCAGAACATTTTTATCATCCCCAAAAGAAGCCCCACACCCACTGGAGTTGTTACTCCTCATTCTTTCTATAATTTATTCTTTATCAAATTCCCTTTTGCCAGCTGCAGCTGCTATGAGCACCTTCTTCCGCAACTTTGGTAGTATTTCCAGTAATAACCTTTTAAGTTATCGAAACAATCTAATAATCGACTACCTAGTGATTAGAGTATCGATCCTGACTACCTACAAAAATGTGAAAGCCTGGGTTAAGCAAAGACAAAGTTCAAAAGGTCCCAAATGTAAGGTAGAGGCAAGAAACCAGCTTTACCCAACCAATCATTTCAAGAAGGGTTTTTCCTCAAATTTCTGCCTATTCTTTCTCTGTATCTTGTAGGCTATTTTTCAAACCATCATTAATTAAATCTTCAAAAATAATATCCATAATAAACAAATACCTTACCACACCATTTTTATCATAAAATATAAATTATTTGTAGAATGTTTCATTGCCATAAAGAAGTATTTATAGCGATCCACAGCAGCTTTAATTATATGGATCACTTAAGTAAAAAAGAAAAACAACAAAATAACTGGTATCTAACATAAAGGTCCCATCTTTTCAGTTGGTCCAATAAGAATATTTATTTTAAAACACACATAATCCAAATTCTCATCTCCCACAGATAGTTTCTAATACTGCCATCATTTCATTAAAAACAAAACAAATACCATTTAAAGTTTTTTTGTGTGTATATACTTGGAAGAAAAAATGCCAAAATGTTAAGTATAATTACCAGTGATTATCTCTGGGTAATGAGATTATACATAGAGTTTACTTACCAGTTTTCTATATAGTTAATTTTTTTAGTAATAAGCAGTTATTTATTTGTAATAAAAATCTATTAAGTTATTTATTCTTGGCAGGGGTGGAGAAGTTTACAACAAATTACACAAGAGTTGCTTACCTGTCATTGCCCCGCAGCATTTTGGGATCAAAATATCTATAGTCATCAGTTTCCTATTAAACAAATAGAATTTTACCATGATTATGGAGTTTCTCTTTAGAAAATTACAGTTTGGCTTTGAGTAATTTATTTTAATGACCAATTAATTTGGTAGAATGTTTTACCACCATCATTTACTGAGCACTTATGTGTTAAGCATTATTCTAAGTGCGTTAGATGAAACTACTTAATCCCCATAACATCTATGAAGTAGTTACGGTATTATTATTATCCCTATTTTTCAGATGGGCAATCTGGGGTATAGAGAGGTTATATAACTTTCCTAAGGTCACATGACTAGTAAGTATGTTAATTCCAGGATTTGAGCCCCAATAGTGTGGTTTTAATGCCCCACCTCTTCACCACTATGCTACACTGCGTCTTGAAAATATATATTTTATAAGCTAATGTACTTAAGTATTTTTGGTTTTAGAATTTTATTATATCTTTATATGTCCACGATTTTATTGAAAATACAGAATACCTAATACAGGTTCACAATCTATTTGAAATGTTTGCAGTTAGATGTAGTTTGGAATTGTGAATTAAAAAAAAATTTAGATATCATGCATAAACCGTATGTAATGTACACTCCCAGTGGGCAGCACCCCATCAGCTAACACATTAATATTTCTGTGCCTGAATATTAAATAAGGTAGGATAAATAAAAACTATAAAGAGCCTCAACTTGAGTTAAGGTTAGGTTTTGCCACCAAATAAGTTATAACAAATCTTTTAGTTTTCAGAACTTTTTAGATTTCAGAAGTGGTAGAGAGGGGGTTTTGGACCTCTATTCTAAATTGGAAACTAGCTCATTCATATTAAAGGAGTTCGAAAGTACTGCTTTCCTGCTTATGATGTAATCACTTCCTAATCTCTGCTTCCCTTCCATCCATCACAGAAACTCATTCTTTTCTGGAGTGTGGATGGCCCGCCCCAAACCTGACTGATGACGAACTCCACAAGTTGCCACTATCTATCTAGTCCTGTGCTCAGTGGTGGACAGTGCTAATCAATCATGGAACCCAAATGTAGTGTCAGAATCCCTTAACACTTTACTCCAGGAGAACACTACGGGCTAGATTTACCAGGCAAGATAAAATTTATCTGATACCTCCTTAATCCCTTTCTTTCAATTTGTTCAATCAAGACAAATCAAAGGAGAACATTTAATTAATAAATGTAAATGATAAGAATGCACCTAGAATTAGTTTACAGCGTTTTTGCCTTTAAGATACATTTCAAGATTACCAGCCAGGTCTAATTTAGTACACTTTGCTAATTTTGTCAATGCCTCTAAATCAATTTATCTATCTGCAAACAGGAAAGAGACCAGAGAGAGTGTAAGTAGCTGCTTCATCCAGTAGATAGATGCAAAAATGCTTCCAAAGCAGAAAAAATTTACTTTTTCTCATTGATTAACACATATCGTCTGTAGTAATGTTCCTTCAGTTATAAAGTGAATGTCAACAGAACTGACAA
This sequence comes from Hipposideros armiger, assembly GCF_001890085.2. Taxonomy (NCBI): domain Eukaryota; kingdom Metazoa; phylum Chordata; class Mammalia; order Chiroptera; family Hipposideridae; genus Hipposideros; species Hipposideros armiger. The sequence continues at coordinate 530,946 of NW_017731568.1, forward strand.
ATGAACTTATGCAACTTGGAGAAACATCGGAGTAAGACCTACAATTTAGCAAATCCCTGTGTCCGAGAGACAGCATGTGTGTGGGATGAGCAGTAGGCAGGGATACAGAAGTAGCAGGGTTTGGGTTCCGATTCTGCTACTAATAATAGTGTGACGGGAAAAGTCACTTAACATCTCTTGGTTTCCTCTACTCCATTGTTAAAATTACTTGTAAACTCTAAAGTTCTGTGATTCCATGAAGGTCATGGTTCTTGCCCTCATCAGTACAGCACAATGGTGAAAAATGTGGCCTGCCCAGTTCTGACATTGATTAGCTGTGTCCTTGGGCAAATTAACTGACCTCATTGTGCCACAGTTTTTTTCATCTATACAATGAGAATAATAAAATAGTATTTTTTCTTAGAAAATTCTAATAAGGCTTAGATGAAATAGTATGTAAAAAATGCTTTGTACGGTTCCTGGCACCTTAAGTATGCAGTAAATGTTAGCCATTAGCATTTTTGCCATTTTCATCATCTCAACTTCAAGACTGGGACAGCAACAAAATACACCAAACTTCCTTAACCCCCTGTAGATATGGCATCTGTCTAAAATTTTGCACTTATTTATACTTTTATTCTTTATTATTGTTTGGGATAATATCTTCCAGCTATTTACTACTTATTATGAAGTAGTAGTCTATAAGATAATTAGTCATAAATATATACTTCTTGCAGGCTTTTCAAGCGAGCTCCTCCTCCATCGAGTCTAGGATGCATTACCAAAGTCTATTATTACTACATTGTATTACTACACTGTATATACCAACCACTTTCTCTCTATCGATTCCCAGGCAGAAGAATCCAATTCTTTTTAGCTTATTATTGCAGACAATTTTCTCATTCCTTTCATAACTGTAGCTGCCCCTTTTGGGGATCTTTTATTACATATATCTTTGTTTTCACATGGGCAGATTTTAAAATTGCTTTTGTTAATTTCATTATAATCATGTTTCAACAAACAAAAAATGACACAATCTGAAGATTCTGCTCTCACTCCTTCTCAACCTGGGATCTTAAGCCTCGCTGCCAAGTCTGTAATGATCCACATCAACCCAAACTGGGGTTTTGCTGGGAACAGGATCATGCAGCTTTCTCGATTCCAGACTCCTGACGATACCCACGCTCCTGTTGCCACAGCAACAAGCTGGGCTGTCTTATGAAACAGATTGTGATAATTTTTACACTCCTTTCTTGAATTGCAAACATAGTTTGGAAGCCCATTCCTTAAGTAAATGCTAACAATATTTACTCATTTGTCTATTTACCCAACAATTTATCTCTCACAACTTATTTTCAACTTGAAAGAATTGTCACCTGACCAAATGCACTTAAAAATTGCATTATGCGCTCCTCTCCTAATTTAATTTTCAGAAAACTAAATTGGTCTGGTACTCTTATACCAGCTGATGCTTAGTTACTAGTCTTATTCATTTACAGAAACTTGCTCCTCAGGGTACATTTTACATTTAATTATACATATAGAATATAATCTACACTTAATTTGTATGAGAGCTGGCCAGAGTGGTTCCAGCAGCTGAGAAAACCAATTCCCATTATCTGTGATAATGGCTAAAAATTGCTCTTTGAGAACATGGACTCTCTCCTTTCCTTCTCGTAGTCTGCTGTGATTACGCCCACAACAATCTCCGATTTCATCGCCTTTCATACAGTACGATAGGTTTAAGAATTTACAAATATTATACAATGTTACATGCTACTCACAGGGTTTGACTTCATCTCCATGAGATTGTCTAAAATACGAGTAACAGGTAGATTCTGTGGAAGAGATGAGTATTTGGTTAAATTATCAGAATAACAAACTAAGTTCTCTATTATCAAAACAACCTAGTCATTCTACAGTTAAGTATGCTTACCTCTCAAACACATTTTAAGATTAAGTATTCTGTGAATGGTGTCATAGAGGTAAATACCCTTGGTACTCACTACTCAAGTTTCCACAGAAAAATACAATTCTAAATCAAAAGGTCCTTTCAATATGTGGGTGTATCCAGGTTTTAGTACAAATACATGTTTCAGTTTTTTATTTTGTTGTATATGTGCTTTTTAATACTAGTAATTGCAAGTTTTTGTTTTGATCACCTAAGATTCCCATTGTCATTTTTCTTCCATTTCCTGAGAATTGTAAGTTTCTTTAAAAACAGAGTAACTTAAAGTTTGTGAAAATGTATGAGATTAAATGACCTAACAAGAGTTCTTTCATTTCTAATGCATATTCTTCTAAGCGAAAAAGATACTTGTGCTCTTTAAAAAGTGGGAAATGAATACATACAAACTTTAATGACCATTTTTATTTTGCCTGGGATAAATTCTAAATTTTCAGTGACAGACTGCACTGTCTTCTTACAGAACAAATTCCACTCTGAACACGAAATGTGTAACACTGGTGTTGGCAGAAGACTGCCTTCTGACATGCTTACACACCTTGGGAGAGGAAATACTATTGTTACACTTCAGTCTGATGGTTATCATTATTTTGAAAATAACACATGGAGTACAGAAATTTTACTACATGACTACTCGTATTATACCTATTCCAAGTGCATTCCTACTGGGATGGTATTCTGCCCACTTTGAACTGATATTTCCTTTGTGAACTGTACGAGATGTTCTGGAAAAAATAGTTTTGTATCTTAGAGGCTTCATACAACAAAGGCGACATTAAATCTGATTATTTAAATAACTTAGATAACACATTACTATTTAAAAAAGAAGTTTTACTTTCCTTAGGTCATAGGACATTTTACTGTTATTAAAATGGACTATCACAAAGGAAAATGCTGCTTTTACACATTTCTTTCTTTGTCTAGATTGGCAAGTAAAAACTTTTAAGATGATCTGAGGAAAGTAAAATTAAAGCTGTTTCATTATTCTGATATTTGTGTTGGCTAGGAAATTTTTAATATAAACACAAGCACCAAATGTTCAAGTTGACTGAATGTACTTCCTGAATTCTATTTAAAATTTAAAAAAAAAGTGTCCAAAATTTTACCTTTTAAGCTTTGTTTCAAATAAAATTGAGTTTTTCATATGTCTAAATCATGACTTTCTCTAAAGAATAATGGTACAGACTTAAATCTATGAAAGTGCTTTATCCAAAATAAAAAACTAGTTATATTTTTGTTCCAAGCAACACTAACAGAAGATGATGAAGTACTTTACAACATAACAGGGGGAAATAATAAAAAGAAATCTGGGTCAAGGCAACATTATAAATGATAAGATTTTACTAAAATTAATTTTATAGTCATTTCTCCATTTATATATAACTCTTTTAGCTCCCTAAATTGTACTATTAGATCTGTGCAATGCAGAAAAATTCAGAAAAGATTTTATAATGATAAAGCCTTAAGGGTCATATTACTTTTATTACATTTGTGAAAATAATTGGAAATTTGAATACTTATATCAACATCTCAGGATACATCTTCATTTAGTATAAAAATAAGATTTTTCTAAAAGATACAATTAAATTTTGCTTTGTATTTTATAGCTCAGCTGTATCTGAAGGCACACCTGCCAGTGAACAGGTCATTAATGAACCTAAGAAAAATTTCTTTCTAGCAGAATAGTTAAAAAGCTCAAGAGCCCAGAGACAATTCTTCATGTTTTTGTCTTGTCTTTACAACCAGATGACACCACAAGAATCATCTATCACTGCCCCACCATACAGTATTCACACACTGTAAAAGATTAAGGAAAACTTCAAGTGTAGAGAATGATAAAGGAAATACTATCTTTGAAGGTATAAGAGAGAGTTCTTCAGAAATCAGCTTCTGAGCTCGCTGTCACCAACTAATGTTCTACCTAGTTTTTGTTCTTTGCCGAAATGACAGCTTGAATTGAGTTAATCATTTTAAAGCCAATTTTACGTTAACAGTAATTTATATACAAGATTAACAAACTTTTAATTGATTGAAAAAATTGAACCCTGGCAGGTAACACACCAGTGAGAAAACATCAGAAGAAAACCACACAATTTTCTTCAATAAATACAACTTATCTGTAGAAACACAAAAAAAATTGTGTACCTTAATAAAAGAAGTGTAAATAAAATTTTAATCAAATGAAAAACCCATTGTTTAAAAAATTCCCAAGCATATTTTTTATTGTTTTTGGAAACTGTTGTTTGGTTAGTAACTAAATTTTTATTAGAAAGCCTCTATAAATATATAGATTTGGGAGACAAAGTCTCATATCTATGAATATCCTAAAATAAGGATCACTATTTCTAAAATCTTCAAATTTCAAATACATGAACTAGAAACTTTTCCTGGAACAAAAAATATGAGAAATCTATTTCTAAAAACCCTTACTGGTTTTATGACCACAGTCACGTTTGGCGATTTTAGTCACTAGAAAAATTTAACAATGTTAATTTTGTCGCAAAAAAAAAAATTGAAAAAATATGCACAGAAATTAAAAAACAATCTCTGAAAAGTATCCCAGTCCTATACCCAAAAGAGTTAAAAATTATTTCCCCCTCTAGTTCCCCTGGGATTAGCCACTTGCTCTATACTGCTGTGGGGTCTAAGGTGACTATTTCTAACTCTCCCCTTGCAGCCTTGGGATGGTAGTCAGATGAAGTCACAGTGAGGTTGGGACAGGAGTTGCTGCTGTCCTGATTATCAGAGCCCGGAAGAATAAAGCCGTATATGGGCCTCCTTGAAAAGAATGCTTATCTTTAAGACTGTATTAGCAAGTAAAGAATAAGATCAAGTGTGCGATGCTGGAAATATATTGGAACTGAGGGGATGTACCACTGATAGAAGGGTGGAAAGTTGTCAGTGAAGTGAAGATAGGAGGAGGGGGAATAAGATGGATCATCTATTTCCAAAATTTTAAAATTATAAATCAGAAATGAATCTACAGATGAATCCCAATACCCACAGCAAAATCCACAGTTGAGGAAATAAAAAAATATATAAAGTGGTACTTTTTCTAAAATAGCATGTTAATAAGAAAACAGATTATATAAACCCAATAAAACACGTTTGATCCTCCATCACCTAGCTTCAATAATTATCAACTTCTGGCAAATCTTATTTCATCTATATTCTCACCTACTCCCCAGTTTCCTAGGTTGTTTTAAAACAAGCTCCCAATATCAAATTATTTTAGCTCTAAATATTTCAGTACTTACCTCCGAGATATAAGAACTCTTAAAAAACAAACTATGGCAATAGTTTAACAATAATTTCTTAATACAGCTCAATACCCAGTCAGTGTTAAAATTTTCCTGTTGCATCAATTTATTCTTCACAGTTTTCCTGTTTAAATTATAATCTTAATAGGGGCCATATATTGCAATTAGATGATAGGTCTTTTAAGTCTTCTTAAATCTACTGAATTCCACTGTTTGCAATTTACTTGTTATTATTTCATTTTAAAAGAGGGATTATTTTAGCAAACAAACAAAAGAAAGTGCAATAGAAGACTGTTAAATTATGCAACTTTGTGCTACATTATTCATCATCACATTCTTGTACAATTGTCCTAAAATCTGTGAATATCGTTCAAATGGTTTTGTGACAGCTGATACTTGTGATGCATAAAACTTATGCTGCCCAAGAAACAAAGCATAAAAAGCTCTTAATAAGTGACCTAGAAAACTGGACATGACAAGACATCCTATTCTTTCTATTTTATTTATAGCTTCAACTGTTTATTCAGATAAAATAATCCAAAACAATATTTAGAGATTTAAGATGCATAAATTACTCAGAATTTTGTTAAGTGTGAAGCAGAATTCATCTCTAGCAGTCTCTTCTCTGACATCTCTTTCCTCTTATTTCCCAAACTGCCCCAGATCTCCCATCACAATACCTCAAAATTTTAGAACACTAGGACAATGTTACTTTTAAAATAGATTTCTATTAGTTTAAATATTTCTAGAGCAAGAGACTCTTTTTTAAGTACTGAATTGACAAAGATTACAATCAGATGTGTTGAAATTTGAGACGATGTAGAGAAGCAAGCACTATTACTGCAAATTGGTACAACTTTTCTGGTAATATTTGGTAATATTTATTAGAAACAATTAGAAATGTTCACTCTTTTGATTCCATAATTCAATCCTAGGCATTTATCATATGGAAGTAATCAGAGAGGAATACTCACCCAGAAAAAAAACTTAACAGTTAAAACTCATGTGTATATCCTTCGGTTATTTTTTTCTTTTTTTGAAACAACAAAAGATCATCTTGGATGACTTATTTTTGCTTTACAATGCAAAACAACACCCCCCCCCCAAATCAATAAATATTTCCTCTAATTTGAACCTAAGAAGTCTTATTAACATCCAGTTTTTAAAAAATGGCATGGCTTTTCTAGTTGTGGTGGCATAAATGTATAGAGATAACAACCAATCATTTCAAATTTTACTTTTGTAAGTGAGAAACTGCCTATATCAAAGCAGTTTGTTATTTGTGATGTTAAGAAAAACAAAAGGGGGGACTGGTCGAGTGGCTCAGTTGGTTAAGAGTTAGCTTAGGAGCACGAGCTCTGAGCAACAGGGCGGCTGGTTCAATTCCCACATGGGCCAGTGACACTGCGCCCGAGCTGAGCTGCCAACAGGTGGCAGGATGGCTCAGCTGGTGAGAGCATGTGCTCCTAACAACAAGACTGCCTGTTCAATGGTGGGCTATGCCCGCCCACAACTAAGACTGAACTCGGCACCTTGAGCTGAGCTGCCGTCCAGATGGCTCTGTGGATAAAGCGTGTGCTCTCTTAACAAGGCTGCTGGTTCAACTCCCGCATGGGATGGTGGCTATGCCCGCCCACAACTAAGACCCGCCCACAACTAAGATTGTAACACAGCACCTCGTGCTTAGAGGCCATGAGCTGCCAAGGGGGAGCCAGATGGCAACTGGTGCCCTCCACAACGAAGACTGAAGAACAACAACTTGGCTGGTCCTTTTCTCCAATTCCCCAACACTGTTCCTCTCCCCCAATTCCCCAATTAAAAAAAAAAAAAAAGCAAAAGGATTTGAGGTCACAAAGGATAATTCATTTTTACACTTTAGAACTCAAACAAAATTTTGTGTTAGAACAATAAAATAATTTGATTAGTTTAGACACCTCTTACTGGCATCATTAGGGGACACAGATCATGTGACTATAAGGTAATTAAGTTCAAAAAATAAATATGATCATTCCAAAGATTTAAATCTAATTTCTCAATGCTATGAGTTATCTGTGGTAAGGAATACTTTGTTCAGGGACTCTTACTAATTGGGATTTCCTTTTAAAAGTGACATGTTAAGAAAAATATGAAATTCTCCTTAAAAAAAAAATTTAACTACATGTGGTTATACAACAGCCAGTCTATCCAACAAAAGGTAGATAGTATCTTAGGAATTAGTGGTTTCCCTTCTGTCTCATGTAACAAAACCATCCTGTCCGGAGTTGATAATAAATAGAGTGGTGTGACAAAGATGCTCTCCTTGATGAAACTGTACTCAGGCTCTTCTGAGCTCTCTTGCAGCTAGGCCTCGACTTTTGGACTTCTGTGTCTGTCTCTGCATTTTCCAACTTTAGAAAGAATCATGCTAAGTTTAGCCAGAACCTCCCATCCTTGCTATCTGATCAGGTTCCTTACCCTCCACCATCTCCCCAGCAATGTGTGACCACACTGCCAGCCTTCAGCAAGAATCTTCTTAGGTTGGTTTAGCCAGGATCCCCCTTTATCTCTGATGTTTACTTTTAGTAACCTTCCATCCATTGACCCTACCCTGCTCCTTGACCATAAATTCTCACTTTTTCTAAATGTATTTAGAGTTAAGCCCAATCTATCTCTCCAACAGCAAAACTCAACTGCAGTGGTCCCAATACCTTCGACGATGGTCCCCCTGTATAAAGTCTGCCTTACTGTTCTTTAGCAAGTGTCATGAGTAACTTTTTTCTTTAAGAGGTGTTATGTTAAACTGTAAACAGTTTAACTGTATACAGTATGTTGGTCTCTAATGTGCCCAACTTCCTATTTCTGTGCCTTTTCATCTTTTTTAGCCCAAGAGAGTGAAGATAAACTGACTCAGGAAAGTACTGTGAGCCAGTATACAGTAAGTACTTATAATAACAGTAGCTCCTTACCAGGAGAGAGGGAGAATGGGAGGGGCTGAGAATAATTCCTAAGAGGGGTAATGAAGCTAAAAGTATTCCCAAAGTCAAGGGAATTGTAATAGATATGTATGATATTGTGGGGGAGGGGAAGTGGGGTGGCAGATTGGGGGAGGGGGGTTGTCACTTCGAGGGGTAAAAAGTATAACTATTGCACTGTGTTGTACAGCTGAAGCTAAATTTAAAAAATGTGTATTTCACAATAAAAAAAAAGTATTCCCAAGTACTTAGAAAATAATGCAATCTGGAATGTATGGAAAGTTTGAAAAGACATCAGCCTTTTAATTAAATAAACCAAATTAGGATTTTTCACTGTTCTTTGTTAATATTATATGGATTAAAAAAAATGTTACTCACTTATTCAAATAAAGAATTAAATGCCTACTTCAATGTAAAGTGCTATGGGAAATTCAAAGATGGGGGAAAAATTCCTTTCCCTCAAGGAATTCATCATCAAGAAGTAAAATACTACATGTCAATCATTGTGGC
>NW_017731568.1:540901-544528 GCF_001890085.2 Hipposideros armiger
GGGCAGTGTCACTGGCCCTCATATGTGGGATCCGAACCGGGGCCCTCTGGCATCCCAAGCGAGTTCTTAACCATCGCACCACTCGGCCGGCCCACTTCCTCTCTTTTCTTAATTTGGTCTTTACAAGGCTTCTCATTATAAATGGAAATATTTATGTGTGAAATACTATGTCTCAGACTTGCCTTAAAATATCCCAGTAAACATAAACAAACAATATGTGAGGAAGATAAAATAAGAAGGGAGCTCGGAGAAGGGGTCAGGAGAGTCTGATATACTAATGTACATTTGAAAATTTCCGTAATAGAAAGTAAACAAATTGTTTGAAAACAATCAAATCAATTAATGATGACTCTTTGAAGCAGAGTATCTCTATATGAGAATAACAAAAAACAACAGAAATACAAAAATCATTTAAAAATGTCCTATGTGTAAAACTAAGGAAGTGTGAAATCAAGTTATAGTTTCAATATCCCAAAACATAAATTCTACTTAAAATGTTTTCGTTTTGTTTTTTTTTAAATTGGAGAATTAGGGGAGAGGAACAGCGCTGGGGAATCGGGGAAGGGGAACAGACAATTTGCTGTCCTTTTGTTCTTCAGTCTAGTTGTGGAGGACATCGCTTCACTGGCCCATGGTATTATCATTGCGCTCTTCCTGGGTGAGGCAGCCTCTCACGGCGGCTCACGGCAGCTCACGCCAGCTGCCAGCCACTCATGGTAGCTTATGGCAGCCCACTGCATCCTATGCCATCGCTGGCAACTCATGACAGCCCAGCTCCAGGTCGAGCTGTTGTTCACCATCTTAGCTGAAGAGGGTGCAGGGTCACTGGCCCTCATGTGGGATCTGAACCAGGGCCCTGCTGCTCAGAGCTGGTGCTCCCAAGCCAACCAAAAAGCCACTCGGCCGGCCCTTAAAATGTTTTATTTATTCTAATTTACACAGGCCTTTAGAGTATGAAGTTCATTAGCTTATTCTGTTACTATATATTAAAACTTAAGTCAGATGCATTATGTAGCAGTTCATTATTCTAGATAGGTTTAGTTCATTTTTTTTCCCCAATTAATGCACTTTCACAAATCTGATGGTAGTCAAAGGAAAATAAAAGTGTCATCAAGTTCGAATGAGCAAATTAAAAAAAAAAAAAAGCAATGACAGAGCTCTGAACTACACACGTAAAATTACCCTCATATTCTTAAATATACCTAAAAAAAGAGACCCTTGATTTTATTTTATTCCTAATATTTATAACTTGAATGTATCTAGAAGTTGCTCTAGTTGAGCAATCAACTTGTCAGCATTTATGCTCAAAAGTTACCAGTATGTATTCTAACAAGGGCACGTACTTGCTGTTTCAATACCAGGTTCTTCACTCCTTCCATCACAAACTGTGATCCTGTATTCATGACTCGTGATAAGAGACTAGAGAGAGAAGAAAGTACAGTAAGTATAAATTATCTCTCCAACATGTTATAGATAATATATTTGCCTGATTACATACCACATGCTCATGTCCTCTGTACCTACCATCTTTGTTTTCACTAAACAGAAGTGACCTGAAAATTTCCACCGTTGCAATTTTATCAATAAAAAAGTAATAAAATACTCGGACTAGTCAATAATTATTAATAAAATGTAAAAACAAAGAGCTGCCCTTAAAATAAGTATTTTAATTGCTTAGCCTTATGGTTTTTAGGCAAATTATTATTTGAAGAGAACTGCTTCTTTCCTGATTGCCTCAATGCTAAAACAACAAAATTACAGATAGTAAATTAAGTTGCTTTAGGAATTCAAAACACACTAAGATATTGAAAATACATATGCCTATAAGTATAATGAGGAGGTCAAAAGTTACTCTATTTTCTTTATCATGGCAGCTAGATACAGACTGGCATTGTGTACTGTCTCCCCCACTATACATAAAATTTATCATATAAAGACGTGAGACAAAAACACACATAGTGAATTTTACCTCAACTTCGAAGAATATTTGTCTAAATTTTTAACATCAAAAACAGCACCAATAAATGAGTTGCCACGTTAGATTTATATTTGTGGCTAAAAGAGTCTCTCACTTGGGATCAAAGGATGCTTTGTAAGACAGGTTGGTAATCCTGTATTATGATATCAGAAAGCTAGACAGCCTTTAAATTAATCAAGATTTTCTTGTAACACATTTTATCAAAATTATCAACTACAAAATCCATGAGAAATCTAAAAGGCTTTTAATATTCAATAAGATTTTAAGACATAAAACTGGATAGTCTATTTATTACATATATCAAAGTCATTTTCCAATGTAATTTCCTTTTCCATATCTTGTCCCTGCTGCCCTCGGAAATGAAGGGATGGACAAGATGAAAATCCTTTGTTTAACAGAAACAACAGAAAGTAATCCTCAGGCAATTCTCTGGCACCAAGCAACTCTGAGGGAGTAGGTTATAACCTGCAAGCAATGCCTGAAGGTGAGGCCAGCTGGATTCATTCTGTCAAGCACTTACCAGGTCCTGCCTTTGGCCAAGTGCTTTTGTGTTTGGAAACTGTTTCATTAAAACTGGCAGCTCAGGGTGGGCTAGGATAAACCTATTTTCCTCTGGGCCTTACTCTTTTGTTCTAAACTATAAAGTTTAAAATTGGTACGCTATGGAAAAGAGTAGTTAGAATTACCTTGTTCAGCTCCTTTGAAATCATCCTACTCTACAGGGTTCTCTGGAGTCAGAAGTCATACCAGCTGAGGACTTCCTATTATTTAGCAAGTATGCCCAGGTCTATTGTGAAGCTAGGTCTCGAGTGCCTCACTTCAAATCTATATTAGTTATCAACACTGATGTAAAAATAGCTTTAACCTTCATATATCTTCTGCAAATGAAAAATGCAATATTTTAAGAAGCAAAAGTAGCCAATAGCTCATTTCATGTAAAATATATTAAAAGACATTTTAAAACAAGAATCTAAACCAAGGAAGCCAAAGGGATGTTGACTTTTATTCTGCATCACAATGAAAATATTCTGCATTCAAAGTGTCAGACAGTGTGTTTTTAAGGCATGAAAATCTAATTATGGCCTGGATTTATCCGATCAGAATTATTTGAAAATATTTACCCCATTGGTTTAGCGGTAGTGTTCCCATAGCTGGCAGGAGCTGAGGCCATCTTGGCAAAAGCCCTAGGAAATAAGAAAATTTTATTTTAAAGCTGACAAGAGATACATTCAGTATCATGGTATTAAACTGTCTATTGACTAACTTTAACTTTTACTATGCAGACATTTTCTGAAATGAAAAATAATTTTTGAACTAATATAACACAATGTCTCAGTACAATTAGCACAGAAACCATTATATAAACCTAGATTATATAATTTTTAACCATGTAAAATAATGCCCAAGTACAGTACAATTAGTACTGAAACACTGAGATTCTCTAAATTTATTAATTTTCCAAACTTCATGATTTTTCTTTTCCTTTTCTTCAATCCAATCATTAACATTAAACAAGATTTGTTGCCCTTAAAACAACCATCAGGTATGTTTACATTTATTCTCTTCACTGTTCCCCATTTTCCATACTCCCTCATTCCCAGAGACATGCCTTTGTTCACACTGTCCTTTGGGGGGTGGGGCCCAGGGGG
>NW_017731568.1:545164-559044 GCF_001890085.2 Hipposideros armiger
GTGAGCGGCCGTCCAGAAGCCGGCAACTAATCTGCCTCACCCAGGAAGAGCGTAATGATGGTGCCAACTTGGGCCAGTTAAGCAACGTCCTCCACAACTAGACTGAAGAACAAAACAACAGCAACTTGTCTGTTCCCCTTCCCCAATTCCCCAGCACTGTTCCCATCCCTCCAATTCCCCAATAAAAATCTTTATAATAAAAAAATAAAAATAATAATACTTTAATAATTATGTATTGTGCCAGGTGGGTACTAGACTTATGGGAGGGATCACTTCATACGTTATATAAATGTGAAGTCACTATGCTGTACACATGAAACTAATATAATATTGAATGTCAACTGTAATTGAAAAAAAAAGAAATACAAATGTTAAAATATATAAATAGCAAAAAAAACTATAATAATGATTTCTCAGTTTTAAAAAATATATGCAATATGCATATGAAAGGATATACACTAATGTTTTCTTACAGACTCTGGATGGTGAGATTACAGGTTAAATTTTTACTTTCTTTATACCTGTGTTTTCTAAAATTTTCTTCAACAAACTGGTATAACTCTTATAATTGGAAAAAGAAAGTTACAAACTAGAAATTAAAGGTTTTGTAACCATATAAGATGATGCCCAAGATTCTCTCTCCTCTTATAACACAAAATGTTTGATTGAGGAGTTCCCACATAAGTCATAATTGAAAAACAATGACACATGCCACACAGCCAAATGTAGAAGTGTATATATTATAAAAATTAGAAAAGACAGTTTTCAGTTTCTCTTTTTTTAGAAAGGGTTTGTTGAATATTTTTTTAAAGTGAAAGTAGTTTACTGAATAAAGATCTACTCCATAGTGAATATTTTTTTATTACAAAAACACAGTCAAATAAAAGAAAATTTGAAAAAACAAATGAAATTATAGATAATAAAAAGCACTCAAACTCACAACTCAGATAACTACTGTTAACAACTTCGCATATTTCTCTATCTACACATATTTTTGAAACAGCTGAGATCAGAAAGTGTATTCAATCTTGTAGTCTTAAAATGATTGTTTTAAGAAATGTTTTGAAAGTAACATTTGTTGTAGAAAATTTGGAAAATAAAGATAAATACCCAAAAGGAAAAAATTCTACCAAAGTAGGTCACTATTAACATTTAGGTGTGTCATTTCACCTATGTAATTATATGTATATATGTGTACATTCATACACAATGCATGCATACACACGGATAAATGAATAGATAATAGGGATCATACTGTAAAAAATGTCATCTCAGTTTTGGCTCAAGTATTACCTACCCATAGACTGTCCCATCTCCTCAACAAATTTAACTATCACCCCCAAGTTAAGATCTTATTACTCAGTTTTGTTTGCATTATGTCACTTAATATGGCTTAATATCATTCTATTCATTTGCTAGCTTATTTGTTGATTTATGGTTCCCACAACACAAATGTAAATTTTATGCCAGTATGCACCTTCCATAGCATGTTCACTATTGTATTCATGATGCCTAGAAAAGTCCCTAGGCACACAGACAAAGGAAATATTTATCACAAAAATGAAGGAATAGTGTGGTAAACTACTTTTTTCACTTTACAGTGTAACATGGACACTTCCCACTGTCATTAAATAAGTCTCTACAACATGACTCTTAATGACAAATTGTATTCTATCTTACGGAAACGCCATAATTCATTTACCAATCCTATTGTTGGGCATTTAGGTTGGTTTTCAAAATTTCATTATTACAATTGCTTCTAAGATTTTACAACTCCAAATACTTCTTTGGGATAAATTCTTAGAAGTGCTAGGTCAAAGGCATTTTATTAAACAAAACAAAACCAAGCCCTTTTATACCACCCAGCAAAATTGCAACAATTTACATTTCTAATAGCAGAGTATAAATGTACCAATTAATATGCTTGTATCCTTGGCATCATATTTTCTAAATCTTTGCATTATGTTAATCTGCATTTCTCCGATTTCTAGTGTAATTAAAATTTTCTTTTAATGTTTTTGAGACATTTGACCCAAAACTTCACCCCCTTTGACTTTCTTATTTTATCAGTGAAGAAAATATAAACATGTCTAGGAAAGAAAGTCATCACTATTTTATGTAATTTTAAGTTGTGGATAGGGTGGGCCAGATAAGAAAATATTTATATCATTAAATAAAGAAAAATATTATTTGGAACTCAATTTCCATTGTACTCTCTTAAATGATAAAAATTATAAAGAAAATAAAACTTACTTCCACTGTTTGATATATTGTAAGGGATTAAGGTTGCATCCTGCATCAGTTAAAGCTTTCTTGTATTGTTCCAAATCAGCCTGAAATAAACAAAGAATGATATGACAAAAATTTTACTTTCATGAAAGAGAAGACTATTTTGTTTGTTGTCATATGATTATTCAAAGAGTTAGACCAAAGGCATGAGTTTAAATTTGAGGGACCCAAGTACAGTGGGGTTGTATCTTAAGTGGGTATCTAAGTGAGCACCTGAGACAAAAATGACGTATAATGAAAATTACCTTGGACGGGCTCCCAAATCACCTATAAAGCACAGTATTTTGTAATCCCCAGTAAGTCCCATAGAGTCATTTTTGTTCTCCACTGTTGAAATAGATGGCCTTCCCTTGGGATAAGCATCAAATGAAAGGTTTGGCTTGACCAAGAATATTTCAAAATGAGAAACACCAGGGAATGACACTGACTGAGGGGAACGGCAGATTCAGGTTTTCCCATCTCACCTTCATTCTAGAGGTCAAAGTCATTAACTAAAAGTCTTACACTTTTTAAACTATTGTTTTTTCTTTCTTGCTCTTTTTATTTCCTGATGAGCAAGTCTATTGTAGTTGAATCTGTGTAATTTACAGGAGCCTATCATCATTGTAACTCCATCATAAAAATTTTGTAAGAGAGAAACTTTTAAGCGCACCTTCAGCCAGAGATGTTTACTACTTTGCATTTTTGGGCCTATTAATCTGATATCAGTGGTTATAATTTGCTTTAAGCCTCTTAATGATCACTTAAACTTATGAAAAGACATAATCCTTACCAAAAATAGATGAGAATAATGCGGTCACATTAAAAAAAAACAAAAACCTTGAATTAAGTTTTAAATTCATATATTCTTAAGATAATAGAAACAGGCTATTAGAATCCCCTAAGATACAGGTACATCCTTATTAATGATAGATATTTCTAAAAAGAAAACTATACTTTCTGACTGAATTAAAATAAAGATCAATAGATATATTCCTAGGATAAAGCAGAATTGACCTAAAACAAATAATTAGTTCAGTTTGCTGTTTTAACATGCCAAAGATTTTTGACCAAAAGAAGTCCTGCGATATATCAGACATTAAAAAATAAATGCTAACAGCAAAGGAAGTTTACAATAGTCATATCATTCTAGATGTCATCTCCAAGTTTCTTATACTTGTTGCTTATCCAGTAAAATTATACTAAGTTAACATCAGAAACAGTTAACAGGTCTTTAACCCAGCAACAAGATTGGTACAAAAATCACTGTTTTCCTTCACATTGTTAATTTCCTATACATAAAAATATTTTTCGGGCCGGCCAAGTGGCTCAGTTGGTTGAGAGCTTGCTCAAGAGTGCGAGCTGTGAGCAACAGGGTCACCGGTTCGATTTCCACATGGGCCTGAGCTGAGCTGCTCCTAAGCTGCCAAAAGGTGGCAGGATGGCCAAGGGGGGAAAAAAAAATCTTCCTGAAAAGCAACTGATGGCTTATTACAGAAAAAGAAAACAACAAAATTACCCACAATTCATGCTTCCAATAAAACAAATCTTCTGAAGGAAAATGTCATTTTCTAATCATTCTTAGAAATTTATTCTGATATAAAGTAGTTATTTCATTGCAATACAAAAGTATCTCAACTTCATTTTTATATGAACCATATGACATGAATCTGAAGTTTGATCTTATTAAATATTTACAGAACTTTGGAACATTGGATATTTGTTTTCAAGCAATTCCTCTATATTCTATAATGGACATCAGTTTTAACACAATCTTAAAATATTACCAAACTTTTACTTTAGGTTAAAAATTAAATTCCTTGAAAAGTAAATAACTATCAGTAGCTATAGCTTAAAGAAATGGAACTATTAAGATCATCACAACATGAGAAATGTTAAGACCAACCTTTCAAAAAGAATAGCACACTCAGTTACCTTAGCTCAGAATAGCTACTTTCCAGAAATAAGTGTTTTGGCCACTTGGATTCAGTTCACATCCCAACAACTTAAAAGTGGTCAGACACTTCATGAGTGGACAGTTCTCTTGGTGACAATAAATACTGCTATAAAACTCAGCAGTGAACAGAACCAGCCTTAACAAACTTTTTCTTTTAAAGAAAGGAATGAAGTAGTTATTTGGCCATAATAATTTTTACTTCTGTTTTTGAAACAAACAAGTTATTTCCCCTTCCTCCCAATAACTGAATAGAAAGGACATACCTCAGAAGGCGCTTGCTGTGCGCTTATATAATAGATAAGAAACAGCCTCATTTTATCTTCTGGAGTTCCGGCTACAAAGGGGAAAACAGAAAAACAAAACAAAACACTTCATAATTCTGATGGCGTTCAGTCAACACTCATGAGTATATCAAAATTCAAGGCATATATAAATGTGACTAGACAAAATATAGTCCTTGATTCAACTGGTTTAAGATTACAGGCACTACAATTACAACATGTAAAATGCAGATATGGAAAAAGATTAAATACTTTGGGATTTAGGGATAGGATAGGAAGTATCTCCAATCTACCTTCCAAACTGTGTATTATGTTGAGGTTCTTTTAGATATAAACACCGAAAGAGAAAAAGGTATAGGCAGGATAATCATACAATTCTAAAACGATACTACTGAGATGGAAAAGGGATGTTAGTAATAATTATGTAAGGACAACTGACATGAATGTGGGACTGTCCTGGGAAACTGGTTGTACGGTCACTCTAGGTATTAGGTTATGGAGTCTTGCTGGATAAATCATCTAGATGGGCCTAAGGTCATTCTTCATAAATTGGGGTCATGACCTAAATACTTATGTTTCTTCTTTCTGAAGGGTATAGTACTTACACAAAATTTGGGGAAATAATAAATTTATATTAAAACGAACAATGCTGCATTATGTAGAATGTATTTTAAGATAAAATATAATTTTATTTTAAGATAAAACGTAATACTTCAAAGAAATTTCCTGCTTGCAGTAGGTGCTTTGAGCTACTACTCCTAATACCCAAAGCCAAAAACTGTCCAGAGAAACTCATTTATTCTCCCCTATGCTACTGGGTGTACTTTGGTACACAGTGATAAAGGTCATAGCTTAACTGTTTCACTCCTCAACAAATCATATGCACTCTCACTTCAAATTGTGCCCTAATATTCAAGAACTCAAAATTGTTATATTTTATTATAGAATAAAAACTAGGAGAATTTTTTTTAATATGACTGATGAACTAGCGACTTTTTTTATATGATTTAGAATGCAGACACCCATTCTCAAACTATCCTTACTCCCTACAGATGACACAAAATGGTAATAAAGACCAGTGATCGATTCTCCCAAGTTGCCATATTTACAAATAAATATTGTATCTTGGACATTTTGAGTATTAGGTTATGAGATTCAGGATCTTGTTTAAATCCCAGGAGAAAGCTGATATATGTATTTTTTTCTTTTAGCAGGTAATTAGCTGGGATGGGTTCAGGCCAAAGTTCCTCCCACCTTCCTATGGGTTGTGGCTCAATCATTAACTCTACTTTCAAAACCTTTTGCAGTGCTGCTAGGACCCGTCTACTGCCCAGTGGCCAATACGGGAACTGAGAGGTCATCTAGCCCTTCACCTCTCAGTCTTTGGAATGCTGTTTGGGATCAGATTCACATACGTGCAGTTCAGGGGTGAGCCCAGGAATTCATAAACAACTTTACTGGGTTGCTCTCCAAAGCGCCTTCCTCTCTGGAATCTCCCTGGTACTTCCCAGTTCCCTTGGCCCTCTGTTTCTGGTGCTCCAGCTAAAAAGCTTGGCTTTAGTTACTCTGCTTCACTGTGCATTTCCTGCAACTGTGACTACGCAGCTAGAGGAAAAAAGACAGAAAAAGCAACAGGCCTTGCTCTAGGCCCTTGGGACCATGGCTCCTAAGACAGGAGAGAAAGAGTTTAAGGGGTCTTTGGGTCCCTGCTGTTGCTTTTAATATCCTTAGCATCTAGGATAGCCTTTTCTAATAGTAGGCACTTATTCTGCTTAAAGAAGGAATAGTTTCCATTATTCTTCAAGGAGAAACATTTTATAGTTGCTGCAGCGTTAATAAATGCCCCCAGCTTCTGCTAAGGTTCTTAAGTCATACGATGGTAAGGGCTGTAGAGCATCCTGATGCTTACAGTGACATTCATCACAGGGCAACCAAATGGAAATTGTAAAAATGCATCCTTTACAGCTGTACTCTAGAGCCTGTATAGCTACAGCCCGGATCCTCCTGTAACACATAAGTTGCTACTGTAAATGCTCTCTCCTTTCGGGTCAGAGTTTCCAGGCTCATTTTATACTTTCTCTCCCTACCTTAGCCCTGGAATCATCCACTTCTCCAATGAGTCCTGGTGTAAAATGGTATCTATAAGCTAAAATCTTTACTATTGGGGTATTGTTGCTCCCATATGTGTACACACATGTATCTATATTTATTTCTCTATCTGGCAAATACATGGTGAAAACACTAAATACCACACCAATATTTCCAATTCCAATCCAACATTACAGGGGTCATTCCAGTTTTCTCCATTTCCATATTTATAACCTCCTTCTTCAACAATGGAAAACCAGGATCTCTTTATATCATCTGATATATTTGCTAATTTAACCAGTCGCTTGTATGTAACAAATATCCTATCTCTGCTGCCATCCCCTTGCCTGCAGGGAAGCTTTCTCACTCCACTTGGGCTCTGATGCCTATAATGGACCCACCCATATCCGTGGCCATATTTCTCACCCCATGTGAGCTGAGGCTGGGTTGCTCCTGTACAGCAATCTGTTAGAACGCTTACCCCCCGCCCCCGTGTTAGAGTTTCCACAATGGACACACTGTTCATTTCACTTTGACTTCAACACTTCATAGGCTGATCACCAACCCTCCCCTTACCCCCACCTGGATGCCTGTCTCATTCCGCTCAGGTTCCGACTTCTTGTTCTGGGCTGAAGTGACACCAGACTGACTTTGTATAAATGCCTGCTTTGCTCTGCCTTACTTAACATCATTAAAAATAAATTGATTGAGAAAGTAAGGGGAAAGGAAAAAGAAAGGTTCTGTTTGCTTTTTTCATCAACACACTTACTTGCTTTCTTTACTCAAAAGTAATTGTAAATAACAAGGAATCTCTGAAGTAATAGACTTATATATGTTTTGCACATACCTTCAAAATTCTATGTTCTCACTACAAATCTAGCTTTTTAAAAGTGTGAGTAATACTTATGGCTTCTCATATGTTTTTATGAACAGAACCTTTAATTACAAATAATTTGTATTTTTAAATTATTTTCCAATTTGAAATAAAGTCTAGAGCTCATATAAAAACTCAAACTCCAGAAAAATCATCATTCAGCTGAATAGCTTGTGTGCAAAATATAAGATGAACAGGGCTTATGTACTTTTTACTTATTTTGGAAAACAGCTGAGATTTGAATTGAAAACTAATCTGAAAAGACCAATAAGTCTCTAAAGTTTAGAGATCTTTAGAAGCAAAAACCCTATGTAGATACCATGATTATTATAATTGACAGTAATAATTAGACTACATTTTCCAAGTACAAATAGTTTTAAGAAAATCGAACATACAAATATTTAGATAAATATAAAGTATAAAGGGATTGCATAAAGAGTTTCTTTTAAAGTGAAGTCCCTAAGTATTTAAAATAGAATTCAGTTTTAGATACATCATTTTTAGAAACTCTTTAGGGTTAAACCAAAGTACTTAGAAAGCACATCACTTAGAGACACCTGCTTTGAATGTTATGCCTTCAAATATTCCTGGCACCAGCAGAAAGTGGGCTTCAGATGTATTGCTTTAAATGAGTGAATATAAAAAGTACTTAAATACCATCAAAGAAAAGTTCAATGAAATAAAATGCAAATCATTTTTCCACTTTTTGAACTGCTGTGCTACAACCTTCTCAACAGAAAAGAGCTCATTTAATTATCTCATTATTAGCATATATTGTCAGAAAAACAATAATTCTATTCAGATTTTACTCAAATTGAAAATGCTGAATTCATAAGATGTGAAATTTACATTAACCTCAAATTTATGGTACATACCATCAGGGTCTGATATTATATCTAGAAGAGATTTATCCAGAGTAGTTTTGCTCATTATTTTTTCTTCATATTCAAAATATACATCTAGCTTTCTTGCCTGTGTCAAAATAAATATGAGATTAGAATACCTCAAGTAATAAAAACATACTAAGAGCTTCTCAGCTTACAAGTTACTATTTTCTATGATCAATTTTAAAAACAAATGTTCATTTCCTAATAGAATTTATTTTAAAGTTTTTTACTTTTGATCATGCACTTAATGTAAAAAACAATAGATTGACTATTTTGTTTACCATATTTTACTTATAAATTCAAAATTAATTCTGCATGTCATATTTATATTAGCAAAGATAAAAATCATACAAATCTCAATTGTACGAATTAGTAACTAGCATACAAATAATATTGTATTCCATTCAAATTAATGGTCATGTTCTGGTTACTTTTTTTAGTGCACAAATCCACATATTTTCACCTTAAATGGACAGAAAGTGACCCTAATTATTATCAATAGTTTTTAAATAAAACTTTTTCCTCATTAATATTCTCACTTAATACTTCGAAGTTTTAGATAATGAAAAAGTAGACAAACTTATCTTTTCTGTATAATATCTTTTCTAATTTAGTATTTGTTGATTAAAATTATCCAAGTGAAATTAACATGTTAAGATCCTTCAAGGTAAATGAGAATTATTATTACCAAGTAGCTATTAAATTATGCTTCAGTTAATAAGAAAGAAAGAACATCCTTTTATTGAAGGTGTTAACAATCTAAGGGGGTAGAGTAACCATTTATGAAATAAATTACAATACTTAGAGATACCAACAAAGAACCAAAATATAAACATAGAACATAATTAAGCTAAGATGACAGAATGAAACAGTTAACCAATTGTAGAGGAGGAAGTGATGAATTTTGAGTTTTGAAAGTAATTCATTTGAATTAAAGGTATCATACGAAGGCATAATCAGACTGGAGAAATCTGAATGGTAGACTAAGGAATGATTTTATATATGAGGCACAAGGAAATCAGTCAGCATCGCCTAAATCCCCTGCAGGGGACACAAGGCCAGAGGTTTTTTTTTGTTTTTTTTTAAAGATTTTTATTGGGGAATTGGGGTGATGAGCACAGTGCTGGGGAATTGAGGGAAGAGGAACAGACAAGTTGCTGTCCTTTTGTTCTTCAGTCTAGTTGTGGAGGACATTGCTTCACTGGCCCAAGTTGGCACCATCATTACGCTCTTCCTGGGTGAGGCAGATCAGTCGCCGGCTTCTGGACGACCGCTTACGGCGGCTGCTGGCTACATATGGTAGCCCATGGCAACCCACTGCCACAGGGGCTGCAGCCTACGCCGTCGCCGGCGACTCACGGCAGCTCAGCTCCAGGTTGAGCGTTGTTCAGCATCTTAGCTGTGGAGGGCAGTGTCTCTGGCCCTCATATGTGGGATCCGAACCGGGGCCCTCTGGCGTCCCAAGCCAGTTCTTAACCAACGCGCCACTCGGCCGGCCCAAGGCCAGAGTTTTAAATAGATGACATATTCAGTTTTAAAATCCAAACAACATAAACAGGTATACACTGAGGCCTGTTCTCACCCCGTCCTCTTCCGCCCCATTTCCATCTATTCCTATAGATATTTATTTCTTCTATAGTTTTTCAGTTTCTCTATGCAAACATAAGCAAATAGGGTCTATATCCTACTATCCCTCCATTTTCTGACACAAAATGTAATATACTATATTTTTCTGTCCTTTGCTTTCACTGAACAATATATCCTACATCAGCGCATGGAGAATTTCCTTATCACTGAACTCTTAATAAGATTAAACTCCCTGTTATAGCTCCCTGTTATAGGAGCTATTTTAGCTACTGTGTAAATCTACTTTGAATACCGAAACAGGTGAGGTGAAATCCAAGGAATGGAAAAATATAATATTAAAAATAGATCCATTAAAATATAATATTAAAAATGGATGAAAAAAACACAAAAGAGGTCTTAGGAAAGAGACCGTGGAAGTGGCTGTGGGGATGGAAAGGAAGAGACAGATATTTAATACTTAACATGGGAATGGATATGGAAAGAATGGATATGAAACAAGTCAAAGATAACTCCTGAGGAACTAGATGATGGTAGTACAAACTATGCTAATGTGAATATTAGATTGGGAAAGGCTAATTCTCTGTAGACTGAAGCCAGAAATTGAGGGGGGTGGGATGTGATTAAACAAGCTGACATTCAGGCCCTCACTATCTACTGCACACAACCTTTTCAGTTTTACAATACACTAAGATCAGTTTCCTCTAGTCACATCAAATAACTCACTGACTTTTCATTAAACACTGTGTATGCTTTTAATCCTCTAGGCTTAGGCTCGGGCTATTCTTAGCTGTTTTAGAATACATTCCTCCTCCATCACCTGCCTGGTGAATTCTACTTATTCTTCAAGTGCGACCTGCTTCTTTTCAACTCTTTCTTCAGTCTCTGTTCTTTCCCCTTCGTGCCCCTCCCCCAGTCTCCTCCTTGGCTGGAAGAATTTATTACTCTTACACATGTACCAATAGCACTTTACATACCTCTCCATAATAACAATAATCACACTGTATTACTCTTTTGTTTACATACTACCCTTCTAAAAATGTAAACTCCCTAGAGTATGTCGATCAATCGTTTAACCCTAAGAGTCTAACGTAGCGCCTAGCTCATAACATGTACTTGACAAACTATTTGTTCAATTTCTAAGCTAACAGTGGGACATATTCAGACCAAGTAGTCATCTTTAAGAGTCATGAAAGTAGATTAATGAACTTCTAGAAGTGAAAAATGTAAAGAACCAAGTCATTAGTGATTTTATAAAATTAAGTATGCTAAGTGCCATAATGGAATCTAACGAAGTCTTCACTGATTTATGTAGGTACAGACATTATATTCATTTTGTTCTTCGTGTATTAACTTACTCACATTTTAACTTCTAATAAGCAATGGAAACAAAATCTAAGAGCAATTTCGTCTGATTGTTAGTGGGTAGGGAGTTTCTTTTGGAGGTGATGAAAATGTTTTATTAATAAAATTACATTATGATTATGGTTGCACAACTCTGTGAATATACTAAAAAACCCTGAATTGTACATTTTAAATAGGTGAATTACATGGTATGTGAATTATACCTTAATAAAGCAGTTAAATAAAAGTAATTTAGCATTTCAATACAGAGATTGGGAGGAGGTCCATGAAGGAGGGAAAGGCGTGAGTTAGAGATTTTCTAACTTGCACAAGAGAACTACTATCTGTTCGGCAACTATTATGTACAAGGCACTTTACTTACAGCTATGGCTTTCAAATGTTTTTAAACAGAGAACCTCAGGACCTCTTTCTCAAACCAAATCTTCTGCAGAACCCTAAATATGAAATAGATACAAGCGACCCATTAAATGTCTCTACAGAGCTCTAGGGTACCAAAGAACAGTGTTTAAAAACTACTAACTTAGATGATCTCATTTTAATTCTCCAAATAACACTATGAGCTAGAAATTATTAGTCTCTTTTAAAGATGAAGAAATGGACACACAGAAACATAGATTTATTCAAGGTATACCAGAGTAGAAGTAGTAGAGAGTGGAGACTCAAATCCAGGTCAGACTCCAATGCACACCACCCACAAAGAGCAGGGAAAATTATATTTTCCTCAAGTACAATTTATTGCTTCCTTTGTATATGCTTTATGAAAGAAAGTGTATTTGTCAATTAGTACATGTTTGGGTTTTTTTTGGCAATACACATAATTTATGTATTTGTGGCAAAAAGGTATTTTGGCCAGAGATAAAATATCTATAGATCCTTCCTCAATTTCTTGAAATAAGGGATAATATTAAAAGAAACAATTTCTGTGGTCTTAAAGATTGATTATTTTTATACAATCTGAGTTCAAAGGAGAATACAATTTGCATAACAAGAGTTACATGGAAAACAGACAAGTTAAAAATATAAAACAAAGTAACAAGGTGAAGAGATAAACAGATTTCTGGTAGCGGCAATAAATACCACGAAAAAAATCAATAAGAAGGAAATTTTATAGAAAACCAAAGGACTATGCATAGAATATAAACTATATCTAGTGAATAGAAATTCTGAGAGCCAAGAATTTCTCAAAAATCCCTTTAGAAGAGCTTTGTAAAGGGGGGGAGGGTTCTGATTTTTAAAAAATTCTAGTGTTTTTCTAAAAATTTCAAAGTTATCAGTGGACAATCAGGCTGACGTTTTTCACTTTTCAGTACACTGCCTCAACATTTCTATCAAGTTAACGTTTTATATATATACACACACACATACACATACAGCCTTTTTTGACTGGCGACAGCCTGAGTTTGAAAAAAACAAAAGAGAAGGGGCACTCTTAAAAACCAGCTTTTCCCTTCCCTTACAATAACAGAACAATCTTAAGAGTCATCTGGAATGTACAAGTACAGTTGACCATTGAACAACAGGGGTTTGAACTGCGTGGGTCCACTTACACCCAGAGTTTATTCAATAAATATAAAGTTGGCACTCCATTTTCCCGGGTTTCACATCCATAGATTCAACCAACCACAGACCGAAAATGTTATTTTTGATTTCAACTTGGGGGTGGATAGTACCCCTAACCCACTGTTGTTCAAGGGTCAACTGTAGTAATACAAATTTTGCCTTTTGAAAATCAGTACCTAAGACCATTTGTCCTATGACCCATACCAGACATACATGAATTCTCTTTTCCTTCTGACAACTGAGGGGTATTTTCCCTTCTTTTTACTGTTCCTCTTTCCATTCTAGCTACAGACACCTCCATTCTGGGACTCCCTACTCACTGTTAGCTACAATTCTCATTTTTCACCTCAGTCAGTGACTGGTTGGTGACGAAGTCTATAGTAGTATTTCTTAGCCTTCCCTCTTTTCCAAGCCCCAATTCTATCCCCTAACACTAGTCAGCAGTGAAAGTAAAGGCAAGAAAAAATGAGTTATACTTCTTTTTACTATTAATATTAAGAATGCAAATATCCTCTCCCCGCTACTTCTCATAGGAGAGAGAGGGGATGATGATAAACCCTTCTCTGTTGCAACACAACATTAGGAATATTCCACATTATGAATTTAAATAGGGTTTGTAGGACAGGGAGCTATCTATCACATAATATCTACAGGAAAGTACATCCTAAGCTAAAATGAACTTAAACTTATACGTTTAGGATATAACCTATAAGTAAGTTGAAGATCATTTATACCCTCACCTTTCTTGTTCTTTCTCTCTTCCTCATATGTTTAGTTCCTATCATTTTTCAGGGCGGTATATGGACATCACATCCTTCAGGTGGGAGAACCTGTATGCCATATTATAATAGTCTGTGGTATGTATTACCGGTATGTCACTAGAGTATAAACTCCTTACAATTACTTGCTATTATTGAATGCCTTGTGGCCTGCAAGATGAATGGAATTCTCCAAAACTCAGTTGCTTTTTATAATATAACAAAATAGCATGTTAATATTGTGGACGGAAAAGGTGC
>NW_017731568.1:564969-565905 GCF_001890085.2 Hipposideros armiger
TATGTATTAATGTTTGCTATCATAGTCAGTATGTAACCCTGGCATGCAATTTGATTCTTGAGATACTTATCAATACTTCAACATAATTGACATTTAAAAAAAAAACCCATTGTTTTAAAAAGTGTGTTTTATGAAACTTAATTTAAAAGTTGACCACTAAGTTTTCATTTCCTATTTAAGCATTCATGAACATAACAGACCAGGCTCCCTGAATATTTTTTAAATGAATGAAACACATTAAATGATCAAATATTTTAATAAGACAACTGGGGTTCCCTATTCCCCTCTATTTTTTTGTTTAAAATACTTCTGATCCTATGATTGCTCCAAAGGTATTACAAAAAAGCAAAACCATGAGACTTAAAAGTCAAAAGCCGAAGTTCACATTCAGGCTCTGGCAGTTGGTCTTACGCCAAGTATTCAGTGCCTCTGACATTCAATTTCCTCTACAGAATGGGGGAACAAATCTATTATGTTAAATTACCTGACATAAGTGCACAAAAAAGTTTGTTCTTCCTTTAAAAGGAAAAAAAAAACACATCATGTGTTCATATTCTTCAGTTTAGGATTATGATCTATGATGCTATTTGATCATACAATATTTGTAAAGTATAAAGTGCTCTATAAGACACTGTAGTAAAGTCAAGCTCATTTACATAGAATCTTAAAATGCATGTTACTTTGAAGGAGCTTTAGCATTCATATAATCAGGGTGTAAATATTTTCACTAAGATTAAAATAAGAACCATCCACAGAATTGTACATTGTAGGTAATCAATAATTATATAGAAAAGTAAGCAACAATGGCACTATCAGAAAAAGTCAGGTAAAAAAACCCCTGCAAAATTCTTTAAGGCATTTCTTTAAATGCGACATTCTTGGCTTCACTTGATAAATTTATTTGGACTGAACATGAATAACAATGATAAATGGCAC
>NW_017731568.1:566129-567043 GCF_001890085.2 Hipposideros armiger
TACGTCTCAGAGTTGATTATAAGAAGTATTTCCCAAAAGTGTTTTAAAGTCAAAAGAACTTGAGAAATTCTGGTGAAAAAAGTTTTTTACATATGACTTCCAGACCACTTTATATATTATACTGCATTGTGAACTTCCAAGAAGAGAACAGAGTAAAATTTATTTCTAACCTTATCTGACCAAATAAGAAATATTACTAATTTGTGAAATGTACTTAGGATTCTCGCTTGAAAGTCTTAAGTTCCAGAGGAGGAAAATGAGGGCCAGAGAATGGGGCAAGTTTTTAATGGCTATGTTTGATTTTGACTTTCTAGTCTAATTTATAAACCCTGATTCTCACTATTCTCTATTTGGCTATTCAATGTGCTGTCATTATAAGCTACCTCAAGTTCTGTAGAACAAAGCAAGGTATAAATAAATAGTGAGAAATTTATTAAAAAATAAGGAATGCATCTATCCTCTTATTTTAAACATTTTATTCTTTTTTTTTTTTTTTTTTTAGCTGAGCCATCCTGCCACCTGTTGGCAGTGCAGCTCGGGCTGGGACTCGAACCATTGACCCTGTTGCTCAGAGCTCGCACTCTTGAGTGAGCTCTTAACCAACTGAGCCACTTGGTCGGCCCTAAACATTTTATTCTTCATGTCAGTTTGTTTCTACTCTCTGCATTTATCTCACTGCGTATTCCTATAAGGGAAAAAATTCTGTAACAATCTCCTGGGTTTACCTATTTACAAATTATGTAGCACATCTGTTTCTTGCTATTCTAGGTCACTTTAAACCTAAAGCCAAAACTTCACATTACCAAAATTAATCTTTGGCTTTCTCAATGATTTAAACAAAATTCTATTTTTTTTAATCTATAAGATTTAAAATAGATGAACACTAAACTTTGTTTGAAACTTTCACTTTTGTT
>NW_017731568.1:570544-571939 GCF_001890085.2 Hipposideros armiger
AATTCAACTTGTGAACATACTAGCTGCCAATGGTCAGCATGTCAATGGTGTGGCCACCCGCCACTGTTTTACAGGGAATAGAGGGCAGCAGTGAATTTTGGAGTGCTGACTAGTGGAACTCAATTAAGAGAATTTCTGCTTTATTTTGAAAGCTTATCTTCTCATAAGAATAAAGAAGTTGAGTCAAAGAACAATCAGCCACTTGGAGGTGGTGCTGTGGTTAACAGCTAGCACTGCTAATGAGGGCTAAGCCTTGCCCAGAGTGTAGACCTAAGGCTGTATATGCTTGCTTGATCAGATGGTGTCTTTAGATCTAATTCTAGCACCTCTTAACTTTCTCCACAAGAAGCAGCAAAACAAAAATGAGGATTCAGCACCAATGAAGACTTGATGCACAACAGCTTATTAACAGCTTGTTCTTTTCTGGCTATCAGGGGATGGAGCATTCTGATGTTAGAGCCCTTCCTCTACAGTGGGAACATCAGATGAAAGCATCTCTCTCTCATATATTACACCTTACACGTAGCGATTGGTTCCACTTCTTAGGTATCTGATGCTAGAGTGCTCAGTTTGACTATGCAGGTGAAATAATAATTTCAATAAATTAAAATTGTCTACAAATTATTTAAGTAATCCCAGAAGGCATTCCTCAACAACCAGCAAGTGGGGAAACTCATATTTGTACTTGGAATAAAAGAACTTCTACAGAAAAGCTTTAATAGGTATGGAATACTCAAATAAAAATGAGGATTCAACAATTTACTCTTTAATCTATTAAACCCCAAGTTAACTATCTAAGCCACTAAAATACTCGGAGTATCCAATAAACCTGAGTGATAATATTTGCTAAAGCTGTTGCAAACCAGGGGTGCTGTTTTTAACTTGCTGGATAACTGCCAAGACTTTTAAAGAAATTAATTTCTTCCAATATTCTGCTTCAGAAAATGATCTAAGAAAATGCAGGAAGCAGTTATAATCTAAATATCCCAAAAGAAGAAATATGCAAAACTGCAATAAAGATAAATAACAAGAGAAGTGTTCTGAGATCTCTGCATAAAGTCATAATATCCTTGCTAATAAAAAAATATATAGGGCCGGCCAAGTGGCGCGTTGGTTAGGAGTTGGCTTGGGATGCCAGCTCTGAGCAGCAGGGTCCCAGTTCAGACCCCACATGAGGGCTGCGCCCTCTACAGCTAAAATGGTGAACAACAGCCCGACATGGAGCTGGGCTGCTGTGAGTCGCTGGTGACGGCGTAGGCTGCAGGAGACTAGTGGGCAGTGGGCGTAAGCTTTTGTGAGCCTCCGTGAGTCGCCGTCCAATGGCTGACGAGTGACTGCCTCACCCAGGAAGAGCACAATGACAATACCAACATGGGCCAGTGAAGTGACGTCCTC
>NW_017731568.1:572660-601562 GCF_001890085.2 Hipposideros armiger
AACTCAAAGAGATGGTCAACATCACAGAAAACATTCCAATTTTTCTATACTAATAGAATTTCTCATATCAGGATAACTCTTGAGTATGTGATTTATTAAACAGAACTACAATTTATATGTAAACATTTAGAATAAACATGCTCCTTTATCAATGATATTTGAAAACCCAGATATTAACTGGGTGTCTTAGAATAACTCAAAGAGGAATCGTGTGTCCTATTAATGACATAATTTCCCTCTGTAAATAACTGGCCTTTAAAGCACAGTTTTTTTCAATCAGATCCTATTAGGAAAAAGTGTCTTCCTTGAGTTACAGCAAAAATATATATATATATATTCCAAAACGTGTAGCTTTTATATAAAATCACTTATCTCGAATAGCAAATCAGTTTCCTATCATAAGATGCTCGCCAGACATTTAGCCCTGGAAGAAACAACTTTTAAATAAACAGAGCCAAAGGACCAGGTCTGAAAGCAGAATTGTTTGGGTCAGGCATGGTGGCAGATTCAAGTATCTCAGACAGGTGGCCTCTATTAGCACAAACCAATTCTGAAAAACTCGTATAAAATTACAAACATCGTAAAGAATTTCATGAGTAAATTTTGCCTTAAAAAACACCATTTTTCCACCTAGACAGCTATAATAGCCATCTTCCAGTTCCACCCTTACTTCCAGAATTCACCCTCATACTCCTCAGTCCATTCTGCATTTAAAACATAAATCACATCATGTCATTCACCTCCAGTGACTTCCCATCATACTTAAATTCTCATTTCTCTCTACACGATAGTCTATTACACTTTCCCTCTCACCATAAGCACATTACTCTTCTAGGTCCTCAAACACACCAGCTTGTTCCTGAGTGAAGGCCTTTACACTTATTAGTTCTGCCTGGAATGCTTGGCTCTGAGATTTTCACCAACTGGTTCCTTCTTATGCTTCAGGTCTCAACTCAAACATCACCTCATCAAAGGTGATTTCCCTAAACACTTACTCTAACCACTTCGAGCAGCCCTCTCAGCCATTCCCTATCATCTCACAGCACCCTGTTTTTGTTGTTTTCACATCACCTAAATGCCTGAAGTTATCTTGTTTTCTAATTTGTTTACTTTGTTTATTGTCACTACAGTTAGCTCCGAGGGAACAGAGAACTTATCTGTCTTGTTTACTACAGAATCTACAGAATTGGGCATAGCACAATACACAGTGCCACTCAACAAACAGGACCGAATAATTACTTTAACCAGAATTTTCTCAAACCATAAGCTCTAGTCTCTGACCTGGAGTATGTATACTCATACAAATTTGTAGCAGGATGTTTGTAAAGTTTTATGAACAGGGTGAAACTGTGCACTTTCCACAGGTACAATAATTAGTTACTTTGGGTTACACAACTCAGTTTGGTAGTAGAAACTGAGCTTGGCATTTTCTGGTTTTATAGCTGTAAGAATTGAAGACACGAAGTGAAATGTAAGAATAAACTTTTAATTAAAAAAATGAACAAAAAAACTATAAATCAAGGGAAATCCACAGAACAGTTTAAATCTCAAAGCACACATTGATTACTGTCATATTGTTAATATGACTATTAACAACTGTCATAGCTTGTTAGAATTTGTTTTTAATTGTCTATATATTTGCATGTAGCACTTAGCTTCCTGCCTGACACACAGCAAGTATTCCAACATGTTTGTTGAATTGGTCATAATATCATTATTACATAATTATAGTTTAAAAAACTAGAAACTAAAATTTGTTTTAGTGCAATACATTTTTAAAAACTTTTTATATTGGATTCACAGTCTTTGACTTGTAAGCAAAGTCTTTTCTCTTGTCCTGAAGGAAATTCTCTATGGAGCTCTCTGTTGTATTTCACCTGGTTATATACTGTCTCCACAGGAGACAAAAACCTCAGGTAAACAGATCTGAGCAGTCTTTTCCCACTTTACAGAGATGCTACATATAGAAGGGAAAACATCAACAGACTCACCTATAGGCTGAACTACTATGTTTCTATTCCCATAGGTACATGAAAATGGCAAGTATTAGTATCAAGATGTGGAACAAAGAAAAAAAATTGTCAGCCTACTAGAAATTATGCAGGTTTAAATTCCATGCTGCACAATGCTCATTATCGATCTATATTAGCTCCTTTCTAATGCTCTATGACTTTTTCGAGCATTAAAAAGTAAAAATGTGTAAGTCCCTCTTCCATAAATCCAAGGTGTCAACATCTTTGACAGACAGCAAGCATATTCAGCTTTTTTACACTGCCTTTTCAAATGTATCATATTAATTAAATGAAAAGTAGGGGTCAGTAATAACCACATCCTAGCATCTGGTCAAGCTGTCACTGGAATTCAGTTCCGTGTCTAGAGAATAAATAACTGTAGAATACTGAAGAACTGATTAAGTCAAGCTAATATGAGATAATCATGAATAAAGTAATAAGAAAAAAAAACTATGAGAACAACATATAGATGATTTAGTATGTTTGTTTCAAAATCACAGTAACTGGAGATAGTAAGAAGCTTTAATACTAACAGACTCATCTAAAACTGAAAAAGTTCCAATTTACAAAATGAATGATGTTATTAATGGATATTTTGTACAGTACTATAGTAAAATGGATATTAAATCTCTATTACTCAGGGTTAGATACAGGTCTACTGTAACAGGACGCACACATAGTATTTAAGGCAGTGCTACATAATAGAAATATCACAGACTCTAACTTTTGTTTACTGAATGTGTGACTTTGGGCAAATCACTAATCTTTCTGGGTTAAGTTTCCTTGTTTGTAAAAAAATGAAGGCATTAATGCTACCCTCAATAATTATACCTCATAATGTTACAGTGAGAGCTCAATGAGATAATGAATATGAAAGCATCTTACAAAGGATAAAACCCTACAGAAACAGAAGTTACATTGTGGGGGATAAAAGTTAAATTTACCTTTATATGTTCTAAAACAGCAGTGGCAACATTTGTATGGAGATCAATAAGTCTTTTTTTTTCAAGGAGTTCTGGCAAAGAACTACAAGTATCAAAAAATTTAAAATTAACCATTAAATTTTCTAAGAAAATGATACAGATCTTAATAAAACCCACACCTGGGTGTAACCTCTGAGGAAACTTAGAACAGTAAAAAAACAGTAACAAAATGACAAGTTAAACTGTCTATCAACTGAATTTAATTGGTAGGCTTGAACATATGTAGTATTCACTATACAGGTGAAATGCTTCTTAGCTATTGTTCCACCATTTCACTTTCAGGTTCTAAAATTTGGAGGCTTATAATAAAATCTGATTAATGGAAATACGATTGTGCCTATGTTTCTAAAACACATTTCCTCTCTCTTTGAAGGCATTTAAAGAATCCAAAAGAAACTGCTTACTCCTTAGTAAAATAATAGTAGCAACGATAACTTTAGGAACAACTCACATTACTTTAATGCCAATGTTATCTTCTTGGTAAAATTATCTGCAATATATAATTCTCCAACTAGTGAAAGAAGCAAATGATCTGCTATAGAAAAGGAACTTACTTCCGCTTGAACATGTTAAAAACATAACTTAGTTCTTTAAACTTAAAGGCATATGCTATTACCTACTATTTCCTATTATTAAAAATATTAACCAATTTGTTAACCTCCTAAATAAATCTTATCAACAGAAACACTTAGAATAGGGTATACTGCTTCCTTACCTAACAGCGGATGTTAGCTTGGCAGTATTGTCAGAAAGCATACTAATGGCTCCTTCATCCTCCCCTTCCAGGCCCTGGGAAGAGAAAAAGGGGCCCAGTAACTACTCAAAAATCCCAAGCCCAAGCATGAAAATCGCTGTACTTCTAAGATCACTCGAAAACAGTAAGATTAACAATTCTTTTCCTTTAAGGAACAACTGTATGCATTTTAACAGTTACGGAAAAGTTCTAGCCACCAGCTGCCTAATGAATGGCTGGGTGACTACCAAAAGTATCAGCTGAAATTTTCAGATACAGAAATAGGTCCAGAAACTTGCCACAGGTCACACAGTAATAGATAGTAGAGCTGAAATCTGAAGTTAGATCTAAGTATAGTATAATAGGAGCACTGGAACATATATTTCTAAAATGAAGCCACATTATATATTTTTTTCAAGTCATAAATGCATATCATTCTTTAAAATTTTTTTGCTCTACTCCTCAGTATTTAGATTTTTTTCTTAAAAAGATGTTTTACATTAGTTGAGTTGGTTTTTTTTTTGTTTGTTTTGCTCTTAAAGCAATGAATAGCCTTAAGTTTTTAAGGAGAGAAAAACACATCCTTCTCCCTCCAGATGTCCCTCTGCTTCCCTATAATTTAAAGAAAGCAAACAGAATCTTACCATAATGCTTTTAAGTCGTTTAACCTCATCTTCCTGTGCTCTGTAAGATTCTAGTTCTTGCTGAACTGATTCTGCAACTTCTGGGAATGGACTGAAACAGTATTGCACAGAAGGAACTATGAGTATGACATTAAAAGAGATTCTTTGTATGAATTTTGAAATACATACAGTGAGGCTTTATCATTATTATAAATGTACTACTTGGATTGGAATATATTTTATATATACATACACAGACAACATATAGCATAAATACAACTACATAGCCTTGTAATATCTACTTACAGTTGACCGTTGAACAACTTGTTTGAAATGCATGGGTCCACTTATATGTGGATTTTTTTTTTTTTAATTAATACAGCTGGCCCTTAGTATCCGCAAGTTTTGCGTCCGCAGATTCAACCAACTGAAGATCAAAAACAGTATTTTCACATTCGCAGCAGCGGTTGGTTAAATCTGTAGGTCCAAAGAGCCCACCACAGTTAAGTTTTGGGCGAGTCAAAAGTTATATGCAGATTTTCGACTGTGCAGGGGATCGGGGCCCCTAACCCCTGCATTGTTCAAGGGTCAACTGCACATTACAAATGCTATTTCTTTAAAATGCATATCATAATACTTTCCCATCTAAACAAATTTAATTTCTATTCTTTTCATTAACCGTATCACATTTTCTCTTCACTTATATGCTGTTAGAAAAAAAAGTAAAATATCTGAGTGAAAAACAAACAAGTCATCATGTATCACACATCAATTAAACGCTACCACCCAAATTAACAACATGGTGTTAAAGGGTCCATGCAGCTACAAAGGCGGTATTTAACAAAGTATTACATGTCAGTAACTGTGGAACAAAATCTTTTATTTCTGCAAGCTGAATATCCTAAAACACTACTGGTAAAAACAGAAGATAGCCACAGTTTTGTTGGTCTAATGCCTGCTATCTTCTTCCAGGGTAGTGCAATTTAGCAGTAATTTCTATAGACTTCAGATACCACTGATCTGCAATCACTGAGCAGTTCCCGATAGAAAAGGCATTGCTCAGTCCTAATCCTGAATTCCACATGAATAATTCTAGATGAATATATGTTGACCATGAAGTGGTTCCTAACATGAGTATTCTTCATCTACAGCCTTAGTGGAAGCCAGAAGCTTTTTCTCTTTTCCAAAAGAAAAGGTCATGCCTCATCAGTATTGACACAAAACCCTCCCCCGCTTTCCTCAGCCCTGACACTCGATAATACTTCACTAGTGATCAGTGCATTTCATCCAAAGACGACTAATAGAAATGACAGAAGTTCTGAAAGGATTCTGAGGAGCACAGTCCAGTTTTCTATGACAGCAGCAGACATGCACCCCGGCTCCAGCAGAGTCTACGTTGGCAAAACCAGCACTGAG
This sequence comes from Hipposideros armiger, assembly GCF_001890085.2. Taxonomy (NCBI): domain Eukaryota; kingdom Metazoa; phylum Chordata; class Mammalia; order Chiroptera; family Hipposideridae; genus Hipposideros; species Hipposideros armiger. The sequence continues at coordinate 578,428 of NW_017731568.1, forward strand.
CACATAAGATGTGCTGGGTGAACCTGATGGTCCTTAAAGTCTCCCGTATCTCCAGGTCTCAAAGCTAACAGACAATAATTACTGCTGACATATTCTTGAATGCCCAACACTCTACTAATAATCTGTCTTTATTTTCTCATTTAATCCTGACCACAGTGTTGGTGAGGTAAACACTATTCACAGTTAAGACCAGGGACTTTGGATCTGCCAGAACTGGGTTTTATCCCTGGTTTTACCAACGAAAGCTGGATAACTCTGGGCAAGTTACTTCTATTATCTCAATCTTCCAAACAACCTTTTGAAATAGGGCAACATGTAGAATATCATCCCCACATTTTACTGATGGAAAACTGAAGCGCAGAGATTTAAGTCACTCTGTTTAACTCGATGCTGTCTCCCAGTGTCTTTGCGGCCACACTGCTATCGTAGGACAATATTCAGCGTGAGGGTTACTCAGGGCCACTCCCACTTACAAACAAAAAATTAAAGTTCTTACTATTCACCTGACCTCTTGATTATTCCTAAACATATGGTCTAAAGAAAATATTCAAAATTTCCATATATGAATGAAGAGATTTTTTTCTTAAGCTTTTTTTCTATTAGGGAATATAAACTTTACAGTTAACTTTACAATTTCCTGTATCCTTTATAAATAATGTAAATGTAATTTCCTGTACTTCACTATTCTGGAAGGAAATGTAGACTATGGAATTCTAAACAGAAAAAAATTATTTAAAATAAATTATAATAAGTATATGGTGATAGAAGTAGAACTGACTCCGGGTGGATATCACACAATGTGATATAGAGATGCTGTATTACAGATTTGTACACCTGAAACCTACGTATGTAACTTTACGAACCATTGTCACCCTAATAAACTTTAATGAAAAAAACAATAAAAAATTGCCATAGTCAGAAAGAGGAAGAGACTTTTCTCTGTAGAAAACTCAAATTCTCTGCTATAACAATATGATTCCCAGTGTTCAAAAGTTATGAATAAAAAAAATACAAAAAAAATCCAGCACACTGAACTATGTCTATATCTTACTTTTTTTTTCAACATAAAGGAGGCCAAAAAGAACAGTCATATCAAGGACACAGAGATATGTATCTGCGTGTGTATATACAGATACACACACTTATTCCAGTGTTAATATTTTGAAATATTCAAAATAATAACATATTTCCATAACTGTTGATGAGCAACATTCTCTCTCTCTCAGAGGAATCATTTTTTTTGTTTGTTTAGAATGATTTCTCTAGCCATATTGACCACTAGATAACTTCTATGACAGTTACTGAGCCAACGAAGTACTCTAATGGGACATAGCAACACATGGGATTTGTATATCTGCCTACAATAAATCACATGGCACATTATTACCATTTTTTCACCTATTATTTTTTATGTATTTTAAATAAATATAGTTTTCAGGCTTAAGTAGTCTTTCCACAGATATTTAAAACTCGGTTTGTATGAAGGCAAACATGAAACAAAAAGGGAAAATCACACCTCAATGTTTCATGATCACAAAAGCCCACTTTAATGAAGAACAGAAATGGTCTTGTAGAAGGTCAGCAAGGATAGCAACAAAATTTAGAAAGACTATCTATAAAACCTACAAAATCACATGGTATGAGCTTACTGAAAGGGGAAGTGGCCCCTATTAAACAACTAATAAAAAACAACCCAGGAGGCAGGAAGAAATCAGGCAATACATATCTATAGACTATTTAATTATAGCTCCTACTCATTCTGTAGATGAACTACCATGATCTTTGTGATGTCTTTTTTAATCATACACTTTAAGTTTAATCAAATACTTCATTTCTTTTTAAAAGGTGAATCTTTTACTTAATGATATGTTTCTTACTCACCTTCCCTTATGTTTCTGCCAAAATTTGTCAACTGGAGTTAAATCATAAGACTTCTTGTTTTTTCTCTTTGGCCTAGCACCAGCTGGAGAATTTTCCACTCCTGAAGATTCTTCCAAATTAACTCTGTTTAAGTGAAAATCCTAGAAAAAAGTAATTCTTTTTTAAATAAGTTTTCTGATTATAAGCAGCATAATATTTCCTACACCAAGGAAAATAACAGATTCTTGCTGCCTTTTCTAATATTTCCAAGGACAAAATACAGATCTGAACTTTAGGAGACTTCTTTCCAGTGTGTGTTACACACAAATGTACGTCATCTTTTTCAATGCCTACATAATAGTCCAATATCTGGCTGTACCTATGTATTTGAGTGGGCCTCTTGATGCTTAGTTGTTTCCAATAACAAACGATCTTAACATTCTAATCTGTTATTTGATTATTGGATTGCATTTTTTCAAAGTTCCAATAGAAGCTACAATATTAACAGCACTCCCTTTCACATAAATTCTGAGTTAATCAGACAGTAGTTGCTAAACTTTTCTGCCTTGAATTAATTTTACTCCTGTGGGGCTTGATTTTTTTGCCCTTTCTCAAAAAAACAAACATACAAAAACAAAATAAAAGTGAGTATCTTTCCTATCCTTTCCCCTTCATTCCCGCATTAGACTTGTGGGTTCCTTCATGTAACAGCAGTATTTTATGGTTCAACTCAACTCCGAATAGTGAGCTAAAGTTAAAACATGGCTATCAATTAGTGAGTAAATGAATGACGAGCAAGAAAAAAATTATATGGAGAAATTATCTGGCATGGCTGTTATACAATCATCTCAGTAGTAAGATATAAGTTTCTAATTAATGATTAAACTTGTAGGTCTTAGCAAATTCAATGTACTGAGTATAATTTAATCTCCTCTTGATAAAACAAGGTCATCCATAGAGTCTAGATCCTAAGACCATATCCTGTAATTTTCCCAAATAAATCCTTTATAATAGTTTAATTCCTTGCCATTTTCCCCTATGACAAAAGAAAAAACAAACAACCAGAGTTCAAAATATAGATCACTAGTTGTCATAGTGGTGTAAGTAATAAGAGTATAGTAACATTATATTTCAACCTGTTAATATTATGTCTTTCCTACAGATTCTTCCACATTATCATAGCGTAAACATATCAGTAACCTTAATTAATTCCTCTTACTTTCCCATCCACATATCTTAACCTCACGTTGTACAATGAATCATCCATACAGGAAGAGAGAATAAATAGATATTGACATTTACATCTGAGAAGAACCCTTGTTTTTAAAAATTATCTAACAAAAGATAACTGAAGAAGAGAAACATTTTTAAATAGCTAAGTTTTTAAACTAGAATTTCTAGTGAAGTATTATTTCCATGGTGATGACATAGTTCATTCAAAATAAAAGTAACTTGTTAAGCGAAATTACTGCTCTAAAAATAGTGCAGCATATTTTTACTGAAGTTTTGATGGAATACTGAAAATAATAAAGAAATAAAAGATGTTAGGAGTTTTGAGAAATAACATAATAATGGCAAGAACACTTCCATTGTTTGCATAATCGTCACGCAAATAAGGAAAAGTAATTTTAGCCTTGAAAACTGGGAAATAAGAACATCCTGTGCTGTACTCAATCATGTTAAAGAAACTGAACATTTATACAAATAAAAGACAACAGAATTAGTTTTAACATGGTAGAATCTAATCTGTTTCCACTGGTATTCACACTTTCCTGACTCAGAAGACAAGACAATGGTGTCCCACCCCACCAGATACATTAATCCCATTGGGCAGTGCCAAAAAGATGGGTAAGTCTTCAGCAGTCTTATTTTCATTTCACAATTTAAAGCAGACCACTAGAGCCAGACAGAGCTAATGTTAATAAAATGACATTTGGATAACATAGGTGATATCTATTTATGCACAATTAAGATTTATTTTCACATGAGAAAAAAATTCAAAGTAAAATAAAAGTAGTAACTTATTTTGGCAAGAAATTGAACCAAATCTAATCAAGTCTCTAAGACCTATCAGTTTACAGGAAATACTCGGAATAGAGAAATGTCAAATTGTACCCCACAGAGATACAATCAACCAAATGCAGAAATTTAGAAAATTCTTTAGGAAAACAACTCAATTCCTTTACTCCAAAAATGGCAGTAAAAAAGGAGTGGGAAGAGAGATGTTGTAAACTGAGAAACTTAACAGATATTATCAACAAATGCAATGTACAGATATTGTTTACAGATATTACCAAAGAAAAATTGTTAATTTTGTTGGGTAGGATAATAAAATTATGGTACTTTAAAAAATATATATATGCTGAAGTATTTGTGCATAAGATCATATAATGCCTGGGGTAAGATGTGTAAGAGGCCTATTGTCTGGGATGCTAAATGATGCACATGGAGGTTGATTACAGTATTCTCTGACTTTGTGATTTTATATGAAATATCCACAATAAAAGTCTTAAAACTTTATTCATAACAATGAAACAGGATCTAAACCCTTGCCACAGTTACTGTGAAAGGACATGTTGAGATGGGGCCTCATCGCCCTGAATTCCTGTGTGACCATCATGGCAGGGTTCCCCCTGCCCATCCACACTGGACAAGGAAAAAGAAACACTGTGAACAAAAAATAAATACTTGTTATTTTAGTCCACTGAGGTCTGAGGATTGGTTTAGATTAAGCAGCACAACCTAACCTATTCTCCTTCAGAGGCTAAGATCTTCTATACAGATTCCGCAATGTCAGGTGCCACATTGGTAAGCTTGATCACACATATTAAAGCAGAATTCCTTATAACTCTAAGAATCATGAGCTGGAAAACACCTCACAGATACACTGCTGACAATATGCAAACATTTTCTACCACTTTTCATGTGAGAATCTCAACTCATAAGCAATTTATTCACACTAGTTAAGAATTTGGGCCTTAATGATTTAGAAATGGAATTGTTACCACTAGTCACATGTGGCTACTGAGTACCTAGAATGTGGCTAGTCTGAATTGAGATGTGATGTAAGTACAAAATATACACCAAATTTTTAAGACTAACTATATAAAGAGAGAAAATAAAATATACTATTTAAATATCACCTGTTTCTTTCTCTTTTTAATGTGGCTACTAGAAAATCTAAAATTACATCTGTAGTTTGTACTGTATTTCTATTAAAATGTGCAGAAGATAAAAAAGGGAAAGAAAAATCTAATTTAGAATATTCAAAAGAATCATTTAATTGAAAAAGAAAATCCTTGTAAAATGGTCCATCATAAACAGATAAAAAAAAATGTGTCAGAATTTTACAACTAAGCAGCTAGTATCTAAGGAAAAAACAAACAAACCCCATAGTATCACCTAAAGCTAGCTTAGTAAATATTAAATGATAATACTCTTCTTTCCATCAGATTAAGTCAAATTGTAACCCAAGTTCAGAAATAGCAACGAATATGAAAATATACTGAAACAATACCTTTTAAAAAATGAATGAAATCAAGGATATCTTCTGGGCTCTTACATAGCCCACATGACTGACTCTCTCTCTCTCTCTCTCTCTCTCTCTCTCTCTATTTATTTATTTATTTTGAGTTGACCCATCCTGCCACCTGTTAGCAGCTAAGCTCAAGCCAGGACTTGAACTGCAGTTGCTCAGAGCTCATACTCTTGAGTGAGCTCTTAACCTTGGCCGGCCCATAGCCCACACGACTTTAGTAGGAACTTCCTATGAACAGCTATAGTTTGGTTAGTTATGAGCAATCTGTGCTTAAATGAGTCAAAGTTTACATTGTGCTTTTCTGTTTTAGGCAAATTCCTGAAACTATTCCAACACTGTGTTGTCCAAGAGCCTTTGTGTTAATAAAGACAGCATCAACCTTCAATGCAGCAAACTTTGGACTACACTTTAGGCATCTATTATAGTGGAATCTCGCATCTTTGAAAAAATGTAACAACTTTTTAAAAGTGTACATTAATTTGGAAAACATTTCCTTTCTTTTCTTGAATGGCAAGAAAAAAATAAATGTCATTAAAGTCCTTATGTATACTAGTATAAATTCTAATTTAAGGTTTCAAATAATTAGAGTCTGTAGCAGAGGGCCAAAGGCACAAAAAGGGCACGTAAGGTTTGAAAAAACAAAAGCCAAGAAGTAAAGGACAAGATACTGAGGCGGAATAGCATCCATCTCTTTGCCTAAGGATAACTACTCATTGCCACTGAACAATCAAATCCATCCCTCTTGCAACCAAAATATATTAAAAGGAATCATGACTTTCTAATTACTAATTCTGCATTTTATTGTTTATCCCCATAAAAGGAAATGGCACTGCGAAGTTTTTCACCGGAAGAGTGTATTTCCTATATTAAATGATAACAATCATCTTTCTGGCGCACAGGGAAGCTGTATGAATTTTCGTAGTTGTGTCCGAGGTGTGATATTAACTATTATCAATGTTTCAGATTTGTAGGCAAAGATATTTAATATAAAAAGCAAGCTCCAATTTCAAGTTAATGGTTCCTATCTAGAACTTTTACTCCATCTTGTGGAGGTAAAGGGTATAATTAATAAGAATTTTAAAAGCTTGGAAGAAACTTCAAAAGCAGCAGTTTTCAACAAAAAATGGCTTCGTTACAATTTATGATATCTCAGTAACACTTTATTCACATCTAGAAATGGCATTAAAATTAACAAACAGGATTAAGTCAATATAAATTGTGTAGTTCTTAAAACCTATCTCCTCAAAAGACTGTTTTCCTAACACCTAAATCTTCTATTAATGTTACTGAGAAAAGATGGCTTAAAGGTTAATATAAAATCTGAGAACGTAGCCAACAACAGTTAACTAGAGATGTGCATTGCTCTATTATTTATAATAACAAAAAATAAAAACAGCGATAACCCAAAATGCCCATAGGAATCCACTATTCTACCCAACGTGCAAGCAGGGATCACGTGTGCTTTCTTCACCAGTATCCCAGTGATTAGCAGTGTCTAGTACAGGGTAGGCACTTAATAAATACTTGTTGAATTGAATATTTTGATGACACAAGGTTGCCAACTTTTTATTCTGTGAAGTGAAGAAACTTAGAACAAAACCAAAAAAACCCTACCATCTACTTTTACCATCTTATATTTTTAAAAGGATATTTTAACTTCAAAGACTAGGAAATAAAAATTAGTATATCCCACAAGGATACAAGAATATTAAAAGGTAAAGCACTAAAAACATTAGTATAAAGGTAGGTCATAAAGACTAATTTCATAGTCCTTATCCTTATTACTCTCATTCCACCCTGGAACAGTGAAAACCTCCAGGACCAGTATTAATCTTGTCTGGTTTTGGGTTCTGCTCTAAGTTACGTTTCCCAATTTTCTCTTCTGACAATGGGGACTCAGGACATACTCCTTTTATTGCACTTACTTGTACATAAGTCTTATCTCCTGCACTCAAAGCATCGTGTACATTAATTTCCTCCAGGAACTCTTCAAGTTCAGGAATTAGAAAGGATTCCAGATCTCAATGCTCTGTGCAGCCTCCACACACCACTGGCAGGGGGGAAGAGGTGACCCCTGAGCTGTATGTTCTAAGACCTTGTCCCTCTGTCCCACCCAATAGTCAGGGCCCCACCAAACAAATTTGAGACTATCAAAACTATCTCATCATGCCCACTAATCCCTGCATGACTCTTTCCACCCACCTCCTTCAGATCCCATCTCTGTTTTACCTGACTCCGGAAATGCTTGTCATTCCCTCTGGAACTCATACTCAGTCATCAGCAGAATCTCCTATTCTGAACATCTACTCCACGGTCCTTTCGTGCTCTTATTAAAGCAGAATACAATGGGCTATGTCCTGTAGCTTTCTTAGACAGCAACTTTTTCTTTTTTAACTTGTCACACACCTCACATCACTGGACCCGGTCTTCCCTGCTACTTCCAAGCTCTTGTTCTCTGCCCTAAAACAACACAGCTCTGAGACTCCCATCTCAGCCTAGAACAGCAGTCCTCAATCAGAGGCATTTTGCACCTCTCCACCCCCTGGGTATATTTGGCAATGTGTGATGACATTTGGTTGTCACACAACTATGTTACTGGCATCTAAAAGGGTAGACACCAGGGATGCTGCTAAACATTCTACAATGCACAGGACAGCCCCACAACAAAGAATTATCGAGTCCAACATGTCAATAGTGCCAAGTTTGATAAATCCTGGTCTATAGTAACCCTGGTCACTAATGCCTCCTGTAGACATGCAGGATATGCTTATCTCCTGCATCAACTTTTCCCAGTGGCTCATACCCACTGATATACTGTTAATTTCTCTCATTTAAAAAAAATTTTTGACCTCACATCCCCTTCCAAAAATCACCCCTTTTCTCAGCTTTCCTATATAGCAAAATTCTATTAAGGTTTGTCTATATTCACTCTTATGCCTCTCCTTCCAATCTTTCTTAAACCCACGTCAGCGTTTTGCCCCTACACTCTGGAAGCTGCTCTTACCAAAGTCACTAATAAGCCTGACATTGCTACATGCAATGGTGACTTAGTCCTCAGCATTTGTCCAAGATGGTTTCTCTTTGCAACATTTTAATTAGCCTTCAAAATGACATAGATCTACCTCTCATACCTCACTGGCTGCTTCTTTCTGCTATTTAGTAGGTGAATATATGTACGGATAAATACAGATTTTTATTTTAAACATGAAATTACACACGTAGAATTATTTCAGAAAACATGGTGTAATATAAAATTACTATTAATTTTTACCATAAAATGAGGCTTCAGTAATTCCCAAAAAAATGGGAGAAGTTACAGCTTTTCTTCCCAGGGAAAACATATTTATTTAATGACTCAGTATATAAAAAAAGTCATTCATTTTCCTCCATTCCTTTTATCCCCTTATTATAAAAAATACAACTGATTTATCCTATAATCAAAGATCATGAATTTGGAACTTTTAAGTCTCAATGTTTCACTATTCTCCAGCATCCACAACCAGTAACACCAAAGCCCATCCCTTTTTTTGTTCATATATCTCAGCTCCATCCTTCTCATCCATGTTTATGTAGCCATGATGTTAATTTTAAATTAAGGGACCACTAAAGGTTACTACAGTTCAGTAAAAAATGGTATATTTAGCCTCTTACCAGTACATCATGCACCAAGGCTTGATATGTCCAAGTATGGTGTAAAGGAGTTGCCAAATCTATGTTTCTGTCAACAAGAACCAATAAAGGCCTTTGGAAGCTGTAAATATATTAAAACAATTATATAAATCTTGATACCAGTGTATACATCTACATTTTTGTAATACTTTTGAGTATATTTATTTCAATAGGATCAAATGCTATGCTAATACTGACATTCCATAATACTTTACTTTTAAAAAATTTTCTAGTTCAGTCAGTCAAGTAAAGTAATGTTTGGACTACTAAGAGCCTGCAAGTAATGCTAGATTATAAGTGTTAATTGGGGAACTTTTTTTTTTTTTTTAAGATTTTTATTGGGGAATTGGGGGAGGGGAATAGGACTGGGGAACTGGGAGAAAGGGAACAGAAAAGTTGCTGTCCTTTTTGTTCTTCAGTCTAGTTGTGGAGGACGTTGTTTCACTGGCCCCAGTTGGCACCATCCTTGCGCTCTTCTCGGGCAAGGCAGATCAGTTGCCCGCTTGTGGATGGCCGCTCATGGTGGCTGCTGGCCAGTCACGCTGGCTGCTGGCTACACATGGTAGCCCATGGCAGCCCACTGCAGGAGGGGCTGCAGCCTACGCCATCGCTGGCGACTCACAGCAGCCCAGCTCCAGGTTGAGCTGTTGTTCAGCATCTTAGCTGGAGAGGGCAGTGTCACTGGCCCTCATATGTGGGATCCGAACCGGGGCCCTCTGGCATCCCAAGCCAGCTCTTAACCAACATGCCACTCGGTCGGCCCTTGGGGAACTTTCTTAAAGGAAAAAAAATCTATACAAATACTTTTACAGAGTAATTATAATAGTTATTAAAGAATAAATCACTTTTAACCAGATTCATATTTAACATTTTTGAAAATATGAAAAAAAAGAAAGCCACTGTCGGCTTCAAAGAAAGCAGAGTAGGATCATATAAATTTACACAAATGTTTGTGTTTTATAAACTATAAATTATAATTTTCTTCTGTATATACAAATTCAAAAAAGACTCTAGAGAAGGGCCTCAGAAAACCCTATCTCGTTATAATATATAAAAGTACAACATGCCACAACTGTACCTATTTATATAGTTATTCACTTACCAGACACTACATATATTGTTTCATTCCATTATTACAATTTAGATGTGAAATAGACTACACTTAAAGCAAACTGAGGCACAGTCATTTGGTTACCGTGTGTCTCCAAAAGTCACAGAGATTTGCTTTAGAGGTACTACTGTATCAGGAGTACATATCGATTTTCAAAAGGCACTGTCATCTGATTATATTAACTATACATATTTTCTTCTGCAAGAGGCCTCTGACCATTTTAGTAACTTATTATACCCTACTGGGTGTAAGACAGTGGACTCTCCCAGCTGTGCCGATTACAAGGCTAGTGATAAAAGCTAGGAGTGGCACCATTACCACCTACTGTCATTTATGATTCCAGAACTAGGTGGAAGGCAAGGGAAGATAGCCTATGGCAGGGTTTCTTAACTCAGTACTACTGACATTTGGGGCTGGATAATGCCTCATTATGGGGAGTGGTCCTGTGCACTGTAGGATGTTTAGCAACAACCTATAATGCAGCTGACTAGATTACAGTAGCATCTACCGAGTTGTGACAACCAAATATGTCTCTAGACATTACCAAATTCTCATTAAGAATCGCTAGCCTACAATTGCATTCAAAGGTATTTACCAATAGTCCTTCAAGAATGCTGACACCTAGTCAAAAGTTAGAAATGCATCCAACAAATTAAAAATAAGACAAATAGTACCTTTATGTTGTCACTAGAAAAAGGGAACTATTAAGTAAGGTATGACAGAGTGGTTTATTCTGTTGAAAAAAAATCATCATGTGAAAATTTGGTGTTTCTGCTCTACTTAATAAGAAACACTGAAGAATATTTAAGACCAGCAAAGAAACCATAGAATATAAATAGAACTTAAAATAATGTGGGAGCTGCGACAGTTGAACAAACAATTGAATACAATATTAGCGTTAACTTCAAATTATAGGAATAATGCATAAGACTGTAGGAACAATCAACATTGACTGGATATAAGTATATGGAAAGTTACCATGAAATTATTATTATTCCTGGAAGACAGTTATACTAAGTATCAATTTATTTTCACAGGCTTCATTTATTAATTCACTTAGTATTGGGAGTAAGAACTAATTTTCTAAAATACTGTCTACTCCCTTGAAATAATTCTCAGCCATTTGTGTAGATTTTTTTACTTCTTTACTCCAATATTGTCCATTATTTTTAATAATCCAATGTTAAATACACTATAATGTATAGTTTTTTAAGTATTTCTATTCAATAATAATTGAACAGCCAGTAACTTTGGCATTATCTACTCATGCTAGACATGCTAACAAAGACAAAAATGATTTGCAAGTTTAAGCTATTAGTATTTCAATATAAAACTGGAAACTAGTTAACAGATGAGGAGAATAGATACAAGCATTACAAGTTTTTCACTTACTTTTTTTTCCATTACCAAGAAGCTTAATGAGAACTGAAAGGAAATGGCTTTTGCCCTTCAAAGCCATATAAGCAGAAAAATTCTTCCACAGATAAAAATGCAAAACAAAAATTTCTAAAAAAAGAAGGTAAATAAAATATCCCATTTGTATGTCAAAAACAATGAGTCAAAACCCTTATTGGATTACTTCATTTTTAAAAAGAAACAAATTTCAATTATAAGGGTATTCTAGCAGACAAGAAAAACCCCCAAAAACTCTACAGATATTTCATTTTCAAGTTCTTTAAGCATATTAACTAACACAATACCTGAACTGGCCAGCTCCAAGTGTGTCACCTGTAAAAAGGCTGTTTCTTGCATCTCTTAGATTTTCCCGAAGCTTCTTGTCTAGTTTCTGAAAAAAAAGCAAATTTTAAATCTTAAAGAAGAGTTTCACAGAACTTTAATACATAATGTATTGTTAGTTAGTTATATAACTAAGAAACTTGGAATTTCTTTACGAAATACCAAATCTAAAATCTAAATATTTTAGCTTCTTTACTATTCGATATCATCCTAACTTGGACTGGCAAAGACTAATGCCTTTTCTACCGTGGCTCAAGCCTGATTTCATTAACAATCACTTTTCCTTGACAATTTTTACCTTAGGTACCGGAAACACTTTGCAGTAATGACCCACCCTCTCAGCCCAAGCATGATCCTGCTGTACCAAGGAAGGTGCTTACATAGTGGTAGCTGCAAGAGACGCCAGAATAGAAATGTAGTATGTATAAGAAAGCAGCAGTCAGTGATTCATCTGGACTAATAAAACTCAAAAATGTCAGTGTATCCTCAACCATCTTTATATGCCAGTTATATTCTTTCTTTTTCAGCAATTTTGTAATTTCTCTAGCGTATTATTTATTTTTTTAATCTTTAAGACAAATTTTTGAATGCTCAAGTTACACTGAATATTTTACTCCAATATAGTGGGGTAGCAAAATGCACCTCACCATTTTAGAAATGGTATGACTGTTAATAACTATTTCCTAAATAAAGTTAAATATTAAATGATTGGAGAGATCAAATAGGTATGAAATACTACTTGGAGAAACAAGGCTAAATGAAGAATACATATTTTATTAACAAAAAAATAAGGCTGGAATAGCACATCGGAGAAAATAATTTTACTCTATCACATAGAAGGACACAATGATTACTTTTTATTCTTGATGGAATCCCAATGTTATAAAACAAAAATATTTGCCTTTTGTGCTTAATATATAACCCATAACAATAACATAATTAAAATTAACAAAAACACCTGAGGTATTTATGGAACGCAGGTGTCACAATATTATTTCTCCCCAGTGAATATATGATGAACTCACCACTGCCACCATTTCTGCTGCTGTCCCTCTTGAACATCTGATTATAGGAACAGCACCTATTTTAACAATAAATGTAAGCACTGATTATGCTCTTAATAACTAAAATGGATATTTAAAAAACACATCAACATAAAAAATTAACATTCAATAGATGTATATAGTTTCAGGCTACAAACATAAAAGACTTATAATTTCAAGAGTAAAAGCCAGGTTTCAGAAATGGACCTTCCCATTGATAAAGAAAACATTAGGGAGTCAGAAAAAGACTCTTTTTGTTGTATTGACCAATCAGTGTGACCAGATTTTTTTCAATGGATTGACTAAATCAGGCAGTTTCAAAAAGTAAGTTTACTCTCTAATTACAGGATTCACTTTAATTTGACTTAAATGAAAAAAAAAAAGAATGAAGATTTTAGCTAATTTAGCGCTTAGTTATTTTAAAATTTATTTTACAAATTAACAATTGATTATAGTCCTTTCTTTTTAAATACTAATTTAAAAGATAATAGAAAACACACTCCTCACATAATTTAAAATGCTCCTAAAAAGTGTCCTGAATTCATTATTAAATCAACTCATTAGACTTCTTAATTTCTCTATTACCCCATGTTTTATCAAAGGCTAAATTCCTAAAAGAATAAAAAACCCAATTGCACTGAAAATCTCAAAAAACAAACAGAATAGTGTGTCTTTATATGCTGAAATTGCTGCATTTTTAGATTCTATACAAGCATGCTCAGTCAACACCAAAAGTAAATGTAGGCTATTAGCAAATTCTTAAACTTTGTTTTGCTCTGATAAGTTATTCATGCACGTTATAAAAATTTAAGTATTAGCAATGTATAAAGTTAATCCTCTGATTCCTGCTAACCCTAAAACAATCTCCATTCAGAATTACTTATGAATTGTTTTGGGTTATTTTCTAATAACCTAAATGTATAAAAAACAAAAATAGGATAGTATACTGTACATGCTGTTCTTAAATGTTTTTCACTTAACAATTTATTGTTGACAACCTATGTCAGAGTGACAGTAATTTCAGTTTTTTCCTTGAATAAAACCACTTTCTGATACTCTATATAATAAAGATGGCTCTAACACTTCAGTGGTTTTCATTTATATTTTTCAGTCTATCCTTACCTTGAAAATATAGCTATCATTAAGCAAAAATAACCTTAAGGTCCTTAAATAATAACCTTAATGTCCACAATAACTCTAGCATCCAGCAAAATTTTGGAGACTATGTGGGAGGGCAAAATAGAAAAGATTAATTATGTCTGTTTAAGGGCTAAAAGTTGTATATGTCTATTTTCTTTAAAAACAAACAAACCCCAACAAACCCATCTGAGGGCAGAACAAATCAAAGCAGGCAGAAAGTGACGAAGGATAAAACTACTAAAAGCAGACGTATATTTAAAAAGTGAGATACAGGGCTGGGTGAGTGGCTCGTTGTTAGGAGTTGGCTTGGGAGTGCCAGCTCTGAGCAGCAGGGCCCCGGTTTGGATCCACATGTGGGCAAGGGACACTGAGCCCTCTACAGCTAAGATAGTGAACAACAGCTCAACCTGGAGCTGGGCTGCCATGAGTCGCCGACAACAGCGTAGGCTGCAGTGAGGCTGCAGTGGGCTGTTGTGAGCTACTGTGAATGGCCGGCAGCCAGCATGAACCGCCAAGAGCTGCCGTGAGCAGCCGTCCAGTGTCCGGTGACCGATCTGCCTCACCCAGGAAGAGAGCAATGATCACAATACCAACATGGGCCAGTGAAGCAACGTCCTCCACAACTAGACTGAAGAACAAAAGGACAGCAACTTGTCTGTTCCCCTCCTCTAATTCCCCAATAAAAAAATAAATAAAAAAGTGAGATACACTTTTAACCAGCTTTCCTCCTGAGGGCACTCTCCAACTTTGGCACATAGGAGAAAAAAAGGTCAAGTAGAAAACAGATTTATTGAGCTGAGGGAAAATTAAAGGGGAAAAAAAATCCCTGAAAGGACGGAACCCCCAAATTTGCATACAAATTCTCTTCAAACTTTTATCTGCATCCTAAACTATATATGCTATCTCTCTCTTCCTTAATTTTCTCATTTGTGAAATGGAGAGAAATTTTTATTAATCTAGTGTGAGGATCATTTTGACTGAAAAGTTCTCAGTGAATTCAAAATTAAAATTGCAATTAGAATGTTTCTAAATAGATCCATTAGTAATAAAGCATAAAGTTATACATTAGATATTAAATACAATGTAGTTATAAGTAAATATAGATATTCCAAAGAAATATTTCAAATTTTGAGAGTACAGTGGATTAGTATTATATGCAAATTTAGCGTTTTCTGGGTCCTTGAGAGTTTACTTTAATAGTTACCAGGCATATAACACTCGGATATGTATTTGAAATTTTTTATAATAAAATATTAAAAGAAGGTTAACAGGCACAAAGGCGAAGTCACCACCAAACCATTCAAACAATATATTCGAAAGCTACAATTACCAAAAGACGTCTAAGGAGACAATGCAATAGATCTGCTATGTGCTAACTCAAAATAAATAACTATATCAAATTACTAGAATTATGGCTTTATATAGTACAGAATGTATATTTTATCCCAACTCTGGAGAGAGAGCCTGTAGAGATCCAGATAGATAAAAGGGGATCACATTACAGTGTAACCGATTAAAATGAGCTGTTAATTAATTTACTTTGAAGAAATATCCAGAAAGATTTGAAAACTTACCCAGTGTAACAAAAAAGCAGAAGAGGCTGTCAACAATAGTATCCATAACAGTTTCCATTTCCGTGTCTGTGATATCTGGCCTGTTAATAGCTAAAATGACACAGGTAAAGAAGAAAGAAATGACCAAAATTTATTCTTTATCTTTATGAAACTCTTAAAATTATTACTAAATTCCTAATCAATACGCAGCTTGATAACATTTGTAATACTCAAACAAGTAAAATTTTTATGCTTTAAACTTTACAAGTATCCATTAAAAATTATACTACCTCAAAAAAATACCACCTTAATAATAGTAATTAGTATCATTATCAGAGTAGTAATAAGGAAAAACACCCACCATATAAACCACACAAAATTTTTGCCAGAGTAAATAGAAAAATAAATATTGTATTCCATAATTTTATTCACAAACATTAGATGGCCTGAAGAAACTACTGATCTTCAACTACTGCCAGAATACAAATCAATTATGGCAAGATGAACATCACATTATCATTTTCTTTGTATTATTATAAGTTATATAAATTTCTTTTCTGATCTACTAGACAGTACATAAGTGGTTCCAAAACTTTAGTGGGTATAAGAATCACTTTAGGAATATAAAAGAGAAATTTCTATGGAAGCTATTAAAAATTAGAGATGCTTAGCCCTTTCCCCGATGGATACGATTCAATAGATTTGAGATAATTCTAAGAAATCTGAGGTGCGCTTTTGACAAGCACCTCAGGTGATTCTTGGGGCTACATTAAAAAAAAAAATTACTGTGAAGATTGTCCTAACAGTCAAAGACCTCGCCTTACTCATCCTCCTGTGTCTCATAATACCTAGGCCCAGTGTCTGACAAGTAGATGCTCAGTAGCTATTTGGTAAAAGATTACACTAAAATATTATCTATATAATATTTTTAATTTCCCAACACCTTGAATGTGAAAATAAAAATGAAATTCAATATAACTTGTGATTAGCATGAAAGGAAAGCAGAAGCCAACTGGATACATTAAAGTATTTAAAGAATGAATGGTCCATGAACACAGAGTCCAGTCAGGTAATACAGAATCTGGATGAGAAAATGTACTGCTACGGGGTCATACAGGCTGCCATCTATCCAAATCAGGTGGTAAAAATAGCACAAGGATACATTGTGAATTATTTAAATTCAGAGACACCAATCCAGGAAAATATTCAGTCATTCTGTTAATCACTGGTACAGGTAAAATCTATATGGAAGCTTCCAGCCTTTTGGTCCTATACCCTAGTCCCACACTCTGAAAAGTGACCTAAACAATCAAAAAAACTATCCATCAATAATCTCAACTCACTTGTTATAACAACCTGGTTTGTATGAGATAGTAGCCTGAGTCTCACTAAGATAATAAATCTACTTCCTTTATGGATAAATTCCCAATCCATGGAAAGTAGGTCATCAAATCCATGGCATTAGGGTATTTCATTTATGTTTGCAATAATCTGTTTAAGATCAGTTAAAGGACCTGTAACGTTTGAGAGGATTTGGCACAAAGTTACATAATAGTTAAGAACGCTGTCTTTGGAGTGAGTCCCTGGGTTTAGTAACCTGGTTGTGCCAGTTCTTTATCAAGTTACTTAATATCTGTGACTTAGTTTCTTCATTTGGAATATGGAAATAATGATAATACCTACTTCACAAAGTTATTCTAAGGAGTAAATGAGTTTATATGGTAGAGTACATATAAAGCAATCTATCATTATTATATTATAACTATACTATTGAGAATCTTGGCAATTAAAGATGTGATTATGGGGCCAGCCGAGTGGTGCATTGGTTAAGAGCTGGCTTGGGATGCCAGAGGGCCCCGGTTCGGATCCCACATATAAGGGCTAGTGACACTGCCTTCTATAGCTAAGATGCTGAACAACAGCTCAACCTGGAGCTGGGCTGCTGTGAGTCGCCGGTGACGGCGTAGGCTGCAGCCCCTGTGGCAGTGGGTTGCCATGGGCTACTGTGTGTAGCCAGCAGCCAGCATGAGCGGCCAGNTGCCAACTGGGGCCAGTGAAGCAACGTCCTCCACAACTAGACTGAAGAACAAAAGGACAGCAACTTGTCTGTTCCCCTTCCTCCAATTCCCCAGCGCTGTTCCCATCCCCCAATTCCCCAATAAAAATCTTTAAAAAAAAAAAAGATGTGATTATGCTTGAACATTAAGTTAAATTTATGCTTTAAATTTAATAATTTCAGACTTCTGATTTAAGTTGAGAGACAGTATAAGAAAATTAAATTTATAAGTACTTGAACATTTAATGAAATTAGACTCACTATAAATTTATTTTTAAAAATTATTTGAATATTTAGGCAGATTTTGTTTGTTAAGATTTATAAATTTGCCTGGTCTGGTATGTAAAGTACTTAAAAACTTATAAATGCAATTTAAACTGTTTAAGGGAATTTAACAAACTAAGCTTGCTGAGTAAGCTTCTTAAATGCAACTAATCAGAATGTAGTTTGTTCAAACAAAGGGCTTGTTATTATGTAACCAGATTTATAAATAACAAAACTTGTAAGTTTAGCTTAAAGACTTAAGGCAAACTAGGTTTTAAACACATAATTTGAGTAGCTAATTAATTTAAAACTCAATTAATTGTAAATAGACTTCTGTAAATAATAACTACTGTGAAAAATCTCTTACACGGGCAATTCATCAAGTGCTTACACTCTTCTAGGAATGTTGTTTAATTTCAACAAGAAAGCATGCGATGGAGCTCAATGAAACTAACAGATTCCTGTTTCTTCTCTCAGGTAGCTTATCATCTGGTCCAGTGTTTTATAATACAATACCGCCGGCATTTTGGGTAGAACAATATTCTGTATGAGCATGGTTTACACACTGCCGAACATCTAGCATCCCCAGTCCCTGTTCACTAAATGCTAGTAGTAGTCCTGCCAAGACTGACAATCATAAAAAATGTCCTTACACATTTCCAAATGTGCCCTTAAATAGGGACTCCACTTAAGAGCGACTGAAATTCTAGTCATCCCCAAACATCTCACTCCTTAAGTAGCAAATTAATGATTTCACCTAATCGGTTAATCACATCTTCTACAGTCTGCAATTTTCTTTAAGATATTCAACGTAACTAATGAGTGGACATAAAATTTCAGTTAAGCAAGATGAATAAGTTCTAGAGATCTGTTACACTTTATTGTACACTTTAAAATATTAAGTGTAGTCTCATGTTTTTTTTTTTTAAAAAGCAATATACGTGTAGACAATAAAATGTGGTATGTATGTGGATGTGTATGAATGTCTATTAATACATTGTCTGATCTTAACAAATAGCAATATTAATCAACCTTTTCTGAGTGCTTAACATGTGCCAGAAACTTTTTCAGGCATTTCACACACACTAATCCATTTAATGCCCACAAAAAGTCTCTGAGGTAGACATTATTATTATCATCCCCATTTTACAGATAAGGAAACTGAAGCACAAAAAAGCAAAGTAACTTGTTCTTGTCCAAGGGTCAAAGTACTAAGAAGATTAACTGAATTTTACTATTAAAATACTGTTTTACTTGCCATGAGTGAACCATTCATGCAAGTTGCTGTGCAGTACCTAAACTTCAGAGCACTGGTACTTCACTGAACTTACAAACCAGGTTTTCTAAATGCTGTTTATATGTGACAGAATTCAGTCTGAGATTTGTGTTCTTTTAAAAATCTTACACAGCTCCACTGCTGTAAACAAAGCTGATTTTGGAGTGCACTAAACATGTTTCTTTTTTTTTTTTTTTTTTTTTTTTTTACAGTATACCACTCATTTTGTTAACAACGAATTCCAATACTCCTATTTTTACATACCACGATATGAAACAAGCTCCTTATTTTGATTACACAATACAAACATATCATCTTCCAAAGTAATAAAATTGAGATATTGATCAAACACCTAGAAACAAGAGAAAAGGTTTACAAATCAATTTTACAATATTTAAAGCACATTTAGTTTGATTTAATCTACCAATGGCAAAAATGGAAAATATTATAATTATATTTAATAACTAAAAATTATACCATGTAGCAGACTGCCTAATTGGGCAAGAATAAGGAGTTGATATTAAAAAGCAATAAAAATAAGCCTTTGGGCAATAAATTATCAAGGAGGAAAGTAACATTTTCAGAAAAGAAAGTTTAAGATGATATAAAAATAATTTTTAAATTGTGGTTGGGATGGAAATGTATAACAATTTTGAGGCGAAAGCACAATTAAAATTCTTATAGTCATTTTAACCATACTTTCCTAAGAAAGTTATGGTAACTGTTTTTCTACCATGAAAAATTATACTAGATCTTCGGAAGTGCAAATTAGGAGACAAATTAACTACTTGAAATATGTTAAATTCAGTTAAACAAACTGAAACCCATTCTTATTATTTTATGTAAAATTAATAAATTTTGGAAGAGCAAGAACATTAACACATAGATTCAATAATCAGAAGTAGTAGTGGGCTATCTAATCTATGAATGAAGACCATCTAAATCTATCCGTGAGAAAAGATGGTAAGTAAATGCATGGTTGTTTAATATTTTATTTGCCCTATATCTTTCCCCAGAATTTTCATTTAAATCTTGTCCAAATTCAAGAAACAGAGGGTACAACAGGGCTACAACCAAGAACATATTTTATGTATTTATTTATAGCTAAGCTGAAGCTGGCTATGATGTACAATTTCTGGCCTGTTGTGAATTTCATTTTTCTTATACAACACGGCTTATTTGGATCCTCTCTCCTAAGAAAAGATCTAGAGATAGTGTGGTGAATATAGTGATTTTAGATAAACCATGATGAATACAGTAATTATAGATAAAACAATGTCAACATATTTTGAGTATAATTTATGGCAACACAACTGTCAAACTACTCCTAAGCTGAGCTAAAAAGATTATACAAATCCCAGTCTAAGATAAAAACTGATTCAGCTTTTTGTTTTTGTCAAATTTAATGAATAGGTTCCTTTAGTTTGGTTTATTTTGCCTAGTTCAAGTGGAAGACAATTTATATTATCAGAACTCTTTCTGAAAGAATTGAATCTAAATATTTCTTAGGTGGTTCTGGTCCTTTGTAAATTAGATACCTATGTCAATTAACAGGTTTCAGGATTATTACTAAATTTTTTACATTAACAAAATGTTACCAGCCAAACCAAGTCACTTACCTTAGCTACCTGTGTTACTGCACTAGCTGCTAATGCTGCATTTGCAATATCTTCCAGTTTACTTCTTGAAATAGCAGAAATAAAATTTAAATAATATGATTCATAGAGTTGGTTCCGAAGATCCTATAAATAAATGAATACTTCATTCTTACAGGATAGTATAAAGAATGATCACAACAAAAATCTTTTAGATACTATTACAACAAGGTTTTGAAGGATAATATACACATTTAAAAAGATTATATAAATGACCATCAAAAAGAGTATCCCAAGGCTGGCTAAATGGCTCTGTTGGTTAAGAGCAAGAGCTCTGAGCCAACAGGGTCACTGGTTCGATTCCCACATGGGCCAGTGAGCTGCGTCCAAGCTGAGTTGCCAAAAGGTGGCAGGATGGCTCAGCTGGTGAGAGCAGATGGCTCCTAACAAGGTTGCCGGTTTGACTCCCGCATGGGATGGTGGGCTACGCCCATCCACAACTAAGATTGAACATGGCACCTTGAACTGAGCTGCCCTGAGCTGCCGACGGGCAGCCGGATGGCTCACTGGTTGAGCGTGAGCTCCTAGCAACAAAGTTTCTGGTTCAACTCCCGCATGGGATGGGGGGCTTTGCCCACCCGCAACTAAGATTGAACACTGCACCTTGAGCTGAGTGGCCATGAGCTGCCGACTGGCGGCTGGATGGCGACTGGACTTGGAGCTGAGCTAGCTGCGCCCTCCACAAATAAGACTGAAGGACAGCAACTTGACTGTTCCCCTTCCCTAATTCCCCAATAAAATCTTTAAAACAACAACAACAAAAACCATTACTGAAAGAAATTAAAGAAGACTAAATGAATGCAAAGATATTTAATGTTCATGGATCAGAAAATTTATTATTAAAATGGGTATATGCTTCAAATTGATTGACAGATTCAATGCAATCCCTATCAGAACCCCAGGTGGCTTCATTATAGTAACTGATAAGCTAATCCTAAAATTAATATGGAAATTCAAGGAACCCAGAAAAGCCAAAACCATCTCAAAAATGAAGTACAAAGATGGATAACTCAATTTCCTTCTTTCAAAATTTGCTATAAAGCAAGAGTAATCAAGACAGTGTGGGTAGTGGCATAAGCAGAGCTAAACGTCAATAGAATAGAACTGAGAGTCCCGAAATAAACCAATGTATCCATTGTTAATTAATTTTTGACAAATCTGCCAAGGTTGTTCATTGGGGAAAGAATAATCCCTTCAACAAATGATGCTGGGACAACTGGATAGTCACATGCAAAAAAATTGAAATTGATCACCTTCCCTCACATCATATATAAAAATCTTTTAAGAAAATACAAATTTAGCAATGGTTTCTTAAATATGACACCCAAAGTACAAGCAACTAAATAAAAAATAAACTTTAAAATTAAGTTTAAAATCAAAATTGAAAATTTTTGTGCTCCAAAGGTTACCATCAACAGAGTGAAAAAAACCTACAAAATGGGAGAAAATATTTGCAAATAATATATAGATAAGGGTCTACTATCCAAAATATATAAAGTACTCTAACAACTGAACAATAAAAAGACAACCCAATTAAAAATTGGACAAGGGATCTGATTAGACATTTCTCTAAAAGATACACAAATGGCTAATAAACGCATATTAAAAGATGCTTAATATCATTAGTCATCAGGGAAATGCAAATCAAAACCACAAAGAAATACCACTTTATACCCACTAGGATGTCTACCATCAAAATGTCAGATAATAAAAAGTACTGGCAAGGATCTGGAGAAACTGGAACCCTCATACACTACTGGAGGGAATATAAAATGATACAACCACTTCAGAAAATAGTCTGGCAGTTTCTCAAAAGATTAACCATACAGTTCTCACTTGGCCCAGCAATTCCACACCTAGGTGTTTATGGATATAAGAGGAATGAAAACACATGTCTACACAGAAACTTGTACACAAATGTTTATAGTAGCATTACTTATAATAGCCAAAAGGTGGAATTAACACAAATGCACATCAACTAATAAATGGATAAACAAAATTTGGTATACAAGGTGTGATAAAAAAAATATGGTGAATGTTTAAATAAAATTAAAAAAAGTACTACAGTGAAAAACACATTGCCATTAATCCCCTTGAAACACACTTATCCCATCGTTCTTGCCACTTTCTGATGCAGTTCTAGAAGTCCTCTTTCGTGTCTTTAGTTGTGCTGCCTCGATGTCCTGAATCGATTCAAAACGTTTACCTTTCATGATCATTTTGACTTTGGGGA
>NW_017731568.1:601644-667215 GCF_001890085.2 Hipposideros armiger
AAGTCAAGTTGTTGTCCTTCAATCTAGTTGTGGAGGGCGCAGCTCAGCTCCAAGTCCAGTCACCATTTTCAATCTAGTTGCGGAGGGCGCAGCCCACCATCCCATGTGGGAATCAAACCAGCAACCTTGTTGTTAAGAGCACATGCTCTAACCAACTGCGCCATCTGTCAGCCCAGCGGCAGCCTGGCTGCAGCTCAACTTAAGTCGTTGTCTTCAATCTAGTTGTGGACGGTGCAGCTCACCAGCCCATGTGGGAATTGAACCGGCAGCCTTGTTATTCAGAGCATGTGCTCCAACCAATTGAGCCACCTGGTCTCCCCACACTGTAATGTTTTCATTTGACAAAAATTGCTGTATTAGAAGCGATGTTTATGACACGGAGCCTTTCTGTTGTGATCACAAAATACAGTGAATGCTGCTGCCGAGTGCCATCCAACAGCAAGGCAGGGATCTTTAATATGGGAAGAGAAGCATCGAACCTTAGTAACAGTGTGTGAGTCAGCTGGGTGTGAGCTATGGTTGAGAGGAGGTTTTTTTTTTGTTTTGTTTTTTTAAGTGGAGCCATCCTGGCAGCTCAGTTTGGGATGGGAATCGAACCGGTGACCCTGTTGCTCAGAAGCTCGCACTCTTGAGCGAGCTCTTAAAAGAGCCATCAAGAAGGTGTATTTTTAAGTGTGCCATAATTCATCCTCCATCATGACAATGCTCGTGTCACACACTGCTTCTGGTATACGGCAATTTCTGTCAAATAAAAACATTACGGTGTGTCCTCATCCATCTTATTCACCAGATCTGGCACTGTGGGACTTCCGGCTCTTCCCCAAAGTCAAAATGACCATAAGAGGTAAACGTTTTGTTATTAAGGACATCGAGGGAGACATGACAGCGCAACTAAAGACACTCATGAAAGAGGACTTCCAGAACTGCTTCCGAAAGTAGCAAGAACGATGGCGTGTGTTCAAAGTGAGGGGGAGTGTTTTGAGGGGGGTTGATGGCAATGTGTCTTTTACTGTAATATATTTTTTTAATTTAAACATTCACCGTGTTGTTTGATCACACCTTATATTCATACAGTGGAATATTATTCAGCAATAAAAAGGAATAAGTACTGATATGTGCTACAATATGGATGAACCTTGAAAATATGCTAAAAGAGGCCAGATACAACAGACCATGTATATCATTCCATTCATATGTAATATCCAGAATAGGCAAATATATAGAAACAAAAAGTAGCTCAGGGATGGGGGTTGGGTAATGGAGGATGTAACAGCTGAGGAGATGAAATTATTCTAAAATTGATTAGAGTGCTGGTTGCACAACTCTGTGAATATACTGAAAACCACTGTGTACTCTATATATTTTATATGGGTGAATTTTATGGTATGTGAATTATATTTCAATAAAGCTGTTATTAAAAAAAAAGAAGAGGAAGGAATTGATAAATGTACCTCTTTTAAAAATGGCATAGTTGGGTTTATGCAGTGTAAGAGAGAAAGCCAGGTATAGCTACACAGGACACAAAATATGTAATCTTCATTAACAATTTAATTAGTAACTTGATTCAACAGTCAATAACAAGATACTTGTGATCTGTGGTAGACACTGTTAGCTACCTATCCAATATCCATTGCCTCCCTCTTCCTTGCTAATAGAAACCAGATTTTGTTTGGGGTGGCAATATGCTTATCTAAATATTAACTTTTTTGGTTTTCCTTCAAGCTATAATTCTACCCAGTGAGACATAAATGAGTCTTCTGGGAGTTTCTGGGAAAGCTTAGCTTTCCTGATCAAGATGAACAGTTAGGGTTGGCATATCCATTTTCCCCTTCCTCTTGCCTTGAACACAGATGTGATGTCTACAGCTGCAGCTGCTGCCTTGCATCCATGAAGCAACAAGACAATGAAAATCAACAAACTAATGATGTTATATCAGAAAGATGTAAGGAGCCTGAGTATTTTATTACCTTATAGAGCTGCTGTACTAGACTTCATATTCCCAGGCTTCCCATTATCTTAGAAAAATAAAACCATATTTTCAAAGCTATATAGTTAGGTTTTCTGTCTTTTAAAGCTGACTCAAAGTCTTAATCAAAATAATGCTTCTTCAGCCCCACATTTTTAACCTTTCAGTCTAGCATTTCAGATTCAAAGACAGTCTGAAAAAACAAATTGGGTAAGGGAATTTCTGATTCTTCGCACTGGACATCTAAGAATTTTTTTTGGAAAAAAAATGTTTCCACATTCAAGAGTCAGGAAAATAAGAACTCCCATTACCTGGCACATTCTGTCAATATTTTCTTCAGTTGGCATTACAAAGTACACCGCAGGAACATCTGGAATAGGGTCTCGATCAGAGTGCAAAAGCCTAGAAGACATAAAGGATATAACGCTCATTTTTTACTTAGTCGCTTACCTAAGAAGATAGTTTAACACAGTATTTCTCAAACTAGGAGCTCACCAGGTCAAGAACAGAAGTCAGTACTCTAAAAGCTCTTGCTGCAATTATTCATTTAACCAGCATTCTTCTTACAGCAATGTTAACACTATTTATTAGTAAGATGCTAATCTGTTCTTAGCATCATTTCCTTTATTCTAAATGCCTTACTTTTAATACTTCTTATGGTCAGTCTCTTTTACCAATATTCTCCTCGATGGAGAACTAAAGTACATTCAAAATCAATTTTTTCCCCATTTTTTCATAGAAATATGGTCAGGGGAAGGTGAGTGAGAGGAGGGTGAATTTCTTGAAGAGGGGGAAAACAGAAAAGCCGAAAAAACTTTAGAAGCAATGAAAAAAATTAACCATAAATAAAATCAATAATATATTTTAAATGAAGGTATAAACACTTCCTTAAAACTAAGACAATTTTTTTGTTGTATTTATTGCTTCATAAAGAACGCACAAGAGATCATCTAAGCATCTTGAAGGTTTTTTTTTAATCACTTCAAAGTTTTCTCTTTTTATAATTCAGGGAGTATATTCATTCAAATACTCAATATCAAATCACAAAATGTCTTTTTTTCTTTTTAAATATTTTACTGGGGAATTGGGGGAGGGGAACAGCACTGGGGAATTAGGGAAGGGGAACAGACAAGTTGCTGTCCTTTTGTTCTTCAGTCTAGCTGTGGGGGACGTCGCTTCACTGGCCCACATTGGTGCCATCATTGCACTCTTCCCGGGTGAGGCAGTCGCTCACCGCCATTGGACGGCCGCTCACAGGGCTCATGGCAGCTCACGAAAGCTCATGCCTGTTGCTGGCCAGCCCCACTGCAGCCTACACCATTGCCGGCGACTCAGGACAGCCCAGCTCCAGATAAAGCTGTTGTTCATGATCTTAGCTGTAGAGGATGCAGTGACACTGGCCCTCATATGTGGGATCCGAACTGGGGCCCTGCTGCTCAGAGCTGGTGTCCCAAGCCAACTCCTAACCAATGTGCCACTTGGCCGGCCCAAGAAATGTCTTTTTTCATTGTAAGATTTTACCATGCTTGTATCAGGAAACATGGCTAACTTTCTATTTATACAATATTCTGCAATAGTAATCCTTCTATAAGCAAGTCTATACACAATCTTCTATATACCAGAGGTGTCAAAAAAAAGGTACACATTTTAAGAGCTGTTATCTATGTACTACTTTTTGAAGTTGAATTAATTACAGTAGCAATTTGTAATATGACGTTCGCGCAAAAGATGACGTTAATCAAATGAATGCTGGCGTCATTCATTGTATTACAATTTTCATATAGTTTTTTTCCTTTTTAAAATGTGTATACATTTTTTTGGCACCTTATATCCTTCTATGTACAATATTTTAGTAAAAAAGAGTGAAAGAGGCACATGCAATTTGTTTTATTTATCAAACGTATCAGACATAATATAATCAAATAAGTTCAGTAGGTAAGACAACATAGATAGCCTCATATGGTGATTAACAGTCATTATTTCATAGTTACCTAAATTTTTCACATTAATGGTAAATTAATGTAGATATTCCTTTTTGAAAAAGTATACTTAAATTAAAAGAATAAAATTTCAGAGCTGGAAGGGACCTTAAGACAACCAGTTCTTTTCCTTCACGTAAGAACTAACCCAGTCTGTTGGAAAAGACACAAGACAGAAAATTTAAATTCTAAAATTAGAAAGCTTCAGACTGAGGATTATTTTTAACTTCAGAAGTAAAGGGTTAAATAAAAGATAAGGGGTAAAAATGTTGTTCTATACAAGTACTGTAACTTATAACATTAAGGTGTCCAAAGAAATCTTTAACAATGTATCTGACAACAAATGTTATTATGAGAAACATGTTACAACTCACAGATGCAGAGTGATTCCCATGTCTCTCAGCTCTTTCACAGACAGCAGGGGAGAGATGATATCTTGGCCAAATCTGTCATAAATGAGCACCTAGTTAAAAAATAAAAATGTTCTTTTTCAACATCATTATCAGTGAACAGTCAATACAGAACCCATATGAAGGACAATATCAAAGTACATTTTATTTTAATAAATCATGTATGTTGAATTCTTATACTTACCTCAATTTAATATTTTCCATCATTTTTTACCAAAATGTTCAATCATGTAGTAATCTATTCTTAAAAGCATTATTACTTAGTCTAAACCAAATTAATATTCATAAAAATTTCTTCTTACAGAATACTTTTTCTAGGTTAAAAAACACACTAGAGACTATAAAATCTTCATCTTAAGTTATAATAAAGGACTCTGAACATACAGCAAACCCACATACACCCCCTTACCCAGTTCACATATATCCTTTCTAAAAAGAGAAAAGTAAATATTAGTTACTCTCAAGCCTAATGCATAACAAGTTCCAAGCCTGTAAAGAAAATTTAGTAATTTAAACATCTCAGGTTAATAAGAAACTCATTTTAAAACTTAAGTCCCTAAAGAGTACTTGCTCACCTTACTCTGTCCCATGCATTTCCTCACATTCTAAAAGTATTAAAACTATAACACATTTGAGGAACAATAAGAACTCCAACTGGGTCTTCTAACTCTTAATTAGTTTTAGAGTTAAGGCAAATAAAAGAGAAAATTCCACGAGTGTTTTTCACAACCACCTCAATAATTCTTTATGGAGTAATAAATTGCTAATGAGAATGAAACCTGCTATCATAAAAACACGGTTTTTTTGAATGCCAGCATTTCCTTTAGAAAAGCTAAAAATCTTCCTACTCTAGTTATAAGGTTAGATGTTGCATACCTCACAAACCTTTCCTCTTTAAATCTCAATATATCTACATTATTAATCTTGTGATATAGAAGTGATGGTAGGAAAGAGTTTGACACATCTATATCCAAGAAATTCTCAAGTTATGTAATTCAAAAGTTCAAATTTGGAAATAATAAACAAGTATAATTTATGAAGAGGCAATGAAAAGAGGCCCACAAATAAAGATGAAGGAAGTGGAAAATTAGGGGACGTGCTGAAGCTTAAACTATGAATTCAATATAGATGACTTTTACCATCTTCAGAGTCAACCCAAAGGATTTGTAAGGACTCATGAGAGTTTCTGAAAAACCCAAAATTGTAACCAAGTTGACTTGTTCTTAATTCTTAGCAAGAGAGGCATTTAAAGTGATTATGAACTAATAAGTGTAAACCTAATCAACTCTATTATAATCTCTTTGAAGAAAGAGCTCGAGTGAGCATGAAGTTTAGAAGGAAGGTGCTCAAAGAACAGGAATGTTTAAAAGGTTCTCCAGCATTTCTCAAAGGAGAAAGATTATAGATTGCTTTCTGATCCAATTAAAACAGTTTCACTGATAATTTCACATGTGAAAAATAAAGTGGCATTTTGGTTTACAAATCACTCTCTTAAGAGTTGTTAAAATGCACAGTCTCCTGAGTCTGACTAATGCTGAGCAAGCTTGCAAGATCCAAATTCTGAACTTGCAGAGCTGAGGAGCACGACATCAACCCAAGTAAAGACCTATCAGTGAGGTCCCACCTAAGACATCGGCTGGATTCCCTAGATCAGCGGTTCTCAACCTTTCACAGGGGTCGCCTAAGACCATCGGAAAACACATATCTTTGATGGTCTTAGGAACCGAGACACCACACCTCTATCCGTCTCCAGGCCCACATGCAGATATGCCCACATATGAGTAACCGGCGACCCCTGTGAAAGGGTCGTTCGACCCCCAAAGGGGTCGCGACCCACAGGTTGAGAACCGCTGCCCTAGATGAATGTTACTATCATCGCCTGTCTCACTCCTTAAAATGTTTATAAAAAAGATTCACATTAAGAAGTCATGTTAAGGGGCCAGCCGAGTGGCTCAGTTGTTTAAGAGTGAGAGCTCTGAGCAACAGGGACGCCGGTTCGATTCCCACATGGGCCAGTGAGCACTGCCCAGGCTGAGCTGCCAACAGGCGGCAGGATGGCTCAGCTGGTGAGAGCACATGCTCCTAACAAGGTTGCCGGTTCGACTCCTGCATGGGATGGTGGGCTATGCCCACCAGCAACTAATATTGAACACGGCACCTTGAGCTGACCTGCCCTGAACTGCTGACGTGCGGCCGGGTGGGTGGCTCAATGGTTAGTGTGCGCGCTCTTAGCAACAAGATTTCCAATTCGACCCCCACATGGGATGGGGGGCTTTGCCCACCTGCAACTAAGATTGAACACAGCACCTTGAGCTGAGTGGCTGCGAGCTTCCAACAGGCAGCTGGATGGCAACTGGACTTGGAGCTGAGCTAGCTGCACCCTCCACACTAAGACTGAAGGACAACAACCTGGCTGTTCCCCTTCCCCAATTCCCCAGTTCTCCAACAGAATCTTAAAAAAAAAAAAAAAAAAGACGCCATGTTAAATAAATTTATGCATTAAAACTAAAACGTGCTACTGTTCCATCTTAACAAGAAATTCCCTCCAATCACCACCAATAAGAGCTGAGAAAATATTTCCCCATTAAAATAAACTCTTACCTTCCATACTGGCTCTCCAGTGCTGTTTTTAACATGAGGCACATTGAAATTCAACATACGTTTCAAAGCCACTGGAAATGAAAATAGTTTCATTAAATATTACCACTGTTTTTTAGGATTTCACTTTTCCCCACATTTATTATTTACTACCTCAAAACGAAATACACAAATCACTCTAGTAAAACTGATTGATCAAAGGGCTGGATGTGTGGAGTAGGGTCAGACGTGTAAGTGCATACCATCAACAGCTAACTGGCATGGATTTGGGATTTTCTAAAATACAACAGGCATTTGTCCCTACATGAAAATGTGAAAAAAGTTCACAAGGAAGCCTTTTCCACTTCTCCTGACAATTCCACACTACATTTTATATAGATGCAAAAAGAAATGTTGTCAATCATGAACTTGCAGTGGCCTCAATAGATAACTGGGGCTGCTGTGTGCCGCATGGCTGAAAGCACAGGTTACGGTCAGTCTTTCTAAAAACAATTACCTATGATATAGTTAGTTGGTTCATGCACAAAATCTTCACATATCAGGTCTATTTTGTTAGTTATCTTGGAGTACATTTTAGGACCAATTTGTCTTGTCAGATTCATTGAAAAGTTATATTGCTTAATATATGGTCCATGGAAAAAGTGAGAATTTGCCATAGATATGATAGATAAGTGAAAACTCCTGCTAAGAAAATAATTTCTAAAATCACACTGGTTATGCTCTATATGTTATAGTACTTTGTGTTTTTTATTGTGCATCTGTTCATGTGTTATAGCAGATTCTGATATACTTTCTAAGGAAAACATAAATCTCAATATACTTCAATGTGAAGTTAAGATGGCCAAATAGTCAAGGGAGGGTACTCAACAGGTGATTTAATTTTAAAAGATTGGCAACACTAAAATCTACTTGGTTGATTTTTAAAAGCATTTTGATTAGGCTTCGTTAAGTAATACAGAATAATCTACAAGCCCGACTCCTACCAGAGAATTATATAGTACTCAAATCACCTGTGTATTAATTTATAGCATATTCACTCACTAGTAAAACTTCTATTAAATGCTTATTCCTTGAGGCAGGTAAAATAAGAAATTGCACTTCAGTGGTATATTTGTATGTGTATATTTATGTGTGTGTACATACAGACATAATATTTTGGTTAAATGTTAGTACCTAATGCCCAGCCAATAACACACATTGCCAATATTAATTCACACCTACTTCAGAAGCTCACAGGTGTTATGGTATTACATAAAAATACATAAACAAAAAAAAACACATTTGGTACTTAAAACTGAAATAATACAGGAGGCATAGAAGGTGCTCCAGGGTTAAATGTCCCACCTGCTTTAAAAGAGCTCTTCCTCCCACCTCCAGGCAACACAGATACCACCACCCTGGTACTCACAGCCCGAGAGAGAGAAAAGTCTTATTTCTAGGAACAGCTGTGTACACTCTTGACACCGGACAACCAGGAAGAACCCCAGCCTGAGCTGCACGTGAGCCCCACATGTACGGTGTTCTCCAGAGGCAGGCCTTAGCTAAAGGAAAGAGTCAGTAACAGCAGGCACTTGCCTTCTCAGCCCCATCTAGGTGAATAGCCCCAACTCTGAGCCTTCGCTAATTTGTAATAGGGATTCTGACCCAGTGGGTTTGTTAATAAAGTACAAGCCTGTGTTCATATACTATACAAGAATGTAATTTTACTTTCATCAGAGTAATTCCCCAAAGGCTAAAACCATTGCTTTTAACTGAAATGACAAACTAGTTTTCTTTATTAACCCTGAACATACTATCTACAGTCCCAGACTTGGTTAAAGTAGTTTCATCCTTGCTTGGAAAGTTTTCTTCACTCATTCGCTATATACTCAACTATATTTACTATTCATTCAACAAATGTTTAATGAGTGTTTACCATCTTTGGACACTGCTCTAGCTGTTGGCACTAAACGAAACTGACTGAATAAAAATTATCTCTCCTCAAGTAGCTTTCATTCTAGGTGGGGGAGAAAGACAACAAAATAACTAAAACACGTGGTATGTGAGATCATGATAAGTGCTATGGAGAAAACAAGAAAGGGAAAGGAGGAGAGGGAGCTGTGGTGTAACTTTAAATATAGTCAGGAAAGGCCTCCAGAGAAGGTTAACAGTTGGGTAAAGACCGAAAGGAAGTGAGGGAGTGAGCCACAGATATCTCTGAAAGAATATTCCAGATAGAGGAAATCTGAGGTGGGAACATTCTGGTGTGTTCAAGGAACGGAGAGAGTAACAGGGAGCGAGGTCAAAAAGTTAAGTGGGGATCAGGTCTACAGAGCCTTGTAGACCACTAGAAGGTCATTTTGGCTGTTACCATGATTGAAACGGGAAGCAGCTGGAGGGTTCTGAGCAAATATGTGGCACCTGAGTACTGTGTGAAGAAAAATGAAAAACAGGGATGTAAAAGCAAGTAAACCAAATAGGCAGTTATTGCAGAAATTCATGGTGGCTTAGACCTGAGTGGCAGCAATGACAATGGTCAGATCCTGGAAATATTTTCAGAGTAGAGCTGACAAGATTTACTGACAGATCTAATGTGGGTTATGAAAGACAGAAGTTAAAAAAACTTCCAAGCTTCTGACCTGAGCAACACAAGGATGGAGTTGCCAGTAACTGATATGGGGTAAACTGAGTTTAGATGAGAGGGCCAGGCTGGAGATATAAACTTGGGAACCATCAGTATACAGAGAGTATGTAAAGCCAAGAGCCTACATGAGATCACAGGAGAGAAAGCAGTTGACCTGCGGCTCTCTGATTTTGAGAAGTGGGACAGCTGAGCAAGAACATGCAACAGCATGACGGAACTGGTAACAAAGAATTCTGTCTACAATATTTTAGGATTGTGAGTCATTTCCCAAAACATTCTCAATAGGCATCAGCGTGAGGTCAAAAAGTTAATCTTTTACAACTATAACCTTCTGCTACTATAGAACATATAAAGGGGTTTTCCTTCCTCTGAAAATAAGATAGCACTCAACTAGAGTACAAATTTTGATAAATGATTAACCTGGCATAAGCATAAACTACAATAGTAATGATGTGAAATATTGCTATCATGAAGTTTATTTCCACAGAAATTGAAATTATGCTATTAGATTTAAAATTTTATGCAGTTTCTGCATATTAAAACTACCACCAAATCTCATTTTTCAAAAAGTTCCTGTGTATTGGTACAGTGTTCTTTCACACCTTATTTTCTTATTTTAATATGTAGTATGACCTAATTCACTAAGCTTCATTAAGCTGTCAGAACCATACCTCTAAGACAAGTGGGGCTTCTACTTGCTTACACAGATAAAACGAATGGCAGATATTCCCCAACTCTTATTGGGACTTTCATATATTTAAGTTACGTCTGACTTAATCTGATAAATTATACAAAATCATCTACTGGGAAAAGCAGAACACAACTCAATATGCTCTGTGTCATTATTAGATTGAAGTCTATCATTAATTTTTTTCTTTGAATTCCAAAGGCAGGAATCAAGCACAGCCAAAATCCCTTCTATAGGTCATAGTAATTGTAGCCAGTTATTTTCCTATTCAGATTTATACGTAAAAAAGCATGAATATAAGAGACATAATTTTCAAGTATGCACATTCTTGATGGCTTATTTCTATTAGCTCCTCAAAATTAATAGCTTGCCAACTTTCAAGACAATTAGCTAACAGGTATATAAACCATTAGTTTGTAGCTAACAGGTATAATGCAAGTTGTCATCAGAAGTTTATTAAAAAGCAAGCAAAACTAAAAATATCTAAGATGGAAAGATTATCAATGCTTAAAGGAAGAAATATGTACTTTTTAAAACTATATTTGACTGTATAAACAGAAGCTATATAACCATGCTCTATCGAAGATTAAACTACTAACATGTAGTTTTAAAATGTTAATTTGTCAGTTAAAACGGGAAAGCTATTAATTTATCCGTTTTGCCATTCTTAAATCCCATTCCAGCAAGCTGAAGAAGGAAGTCTTTATCACCAGATATTTCTATTCAGGCAATCCCACAAGATTGGTCCAAAGGAGAGAAATGGCAGAACGTTAAGCTGCTCTGAAAATACTTAAATTTTGTAATAGTGGTGAAACTGCCAGAATATGAAACTCGTTCACCATTAAAACTGGGAGAGAACTGAACCACGTACAGAAACAAACCCGGAGACCTCACAGGTGACAACACAAACGAAAGAAAACGTCAGCTTGCCAGATCTTGTCATGATGGCCTTTTGAGGCCCAGTAGGAAAGAGACAAGAGCAGGACCACAGCAACCGGCCCACTCCTAAAGTCCCTTCTGCAGCACTAAAGAGGGGCCGAGTTCTCAAGTCAATGGCATCTCTTCCTTAAAAACTGAAAAGGGGAGGGACTCGCGGGGCTTCGGGAACTGGATTAAACTCCTGGAGGTCTGTCTCCCAGCTGCAGGCACTGCGACCGAGTGAGGGTGTCAAGCAGAGGAAGAGGACACCCCTATGGCAGGCGCAAAACCGCAGGGAGAAGGGAATAAATAAGTAGGTACCTGTTTGTCTCTCTCGAATACTAGCTGCTGCAGTCGCCGCCATCTTGGCCGCCACCAGCCACTGCCAGGCTGGCCAGCGCAGCCCGAGGATGACGTGGCCGCGCAGCCGCCCCGGAAGCAAAGCCCGGGGGCGGGGCCAAAGGAAGTTCTTGTGGGTCGACCCCGCCTCCTCTAGAGCAATCCTTCCACAACCTCAACTCGCCACAAAACTTGGGAAATTAGTAACGGTGTTTTTCAGCGGCGGAATGGGAGACAGTTTTATTCTGTTTAATCGCCACAGCCTCTGGAGCGGTAGCCGCTTTAAATTGAGCTCTTCGGGTACGAGCGTGGTGTAGTGCTACGAACATAACTAAATGCTGAACTGTGTCTCTGTTTCTCTGTCTGAACGGATCTCTAAACTGGTGAGAATACTTAGGGGTTTCAGGATCACAGGACCAACGTAAATGAAGCTCCTGGAACAAAGTAGGCACCTAAAAGCTAGCTGCCTCCTATTTCCTCTTTGCTCCCTTTTACTGGGAAACAGGCGGCTTTGGAGCACGGCTCTAATCTGGCAGGCTTCTCAATGTCATCTAGGAGGCAAAATGGTATAGCTTTATGGTGTTATTTTGCCTACATGGACACAGGAGCCAGGTGGGTGCAAAACTGCGAATTGGTATTTCCCCCTTCCCTTTGGTAACTAAAGCCACAAATTACTTTGTGGGAGAGGGGGTAAGGGGATAGTCTAGTGTTTTAATGTGCACTTGAAGCCATGTGATGACAAAATGTATCCAATATTGATTCCTAATTTAATCCATATTTTATTAGTTTCAAGTGTACAAAACAATGTAATAGACATTTCACCCCTCACAAAGTGATATCCCCCCTCTCCCAATCTATTGCCCCTCTGAAATCGTATATATCTACTACAATGCTATTGATTCTATTCCCTATGCAGTACTCCATAATCCATAGATTTTACTGGATGTCAAATATGGATACACAATGACAACTCATTTCCTATATGTCCAATAGAGTTCACTGATATTGCATTAGCTATTGCATGTTCATTCTGAAGCTGCATCAAATTCTGAAATGAAATTATAGATCCTGGGCCTCAAAAACTGTTTTGAAGTTTCCAATTTATGAGAAATCAATTAAGATACCCTAACAATTACACAAAAAGCAAAATTCTATAAAACATTAACTTCTCTGTTTCACAAATAAAAGTAGTTTATTTTTAGGAAACTTAAGACGGGTGATCTTATTTTTAATACCATTAGGAAATGCCCTAGAATTGAACCTACATATTTTGATTGCATAATTTTTTTTCAACTTTATGGAGGTATAATTTACAAATACAATATTTGTAAGATATTTAAAGTATACATAGTGATTTGATTATATCTAGTGAAAGGTTTCTCCCACCTAATGATCACACCCCTCACCATATGAGAACATTAAAGTTCTACTCAGCAAATTTAATTATATAATGCAGTTATCATTTTTATATTAGATCCTCAGACCTATAGTCACCATATTACATATTAGATCCTTAGACTTTATTCATCTTAAAGCTGAAAGTTTGTTACTGCATCATGAATTATATGGGGAATCTTGAGAAAAGTCCAACTCATGGAAACAGCAGAAAAATAGCCACCAGTGGCTGGGAGCTGGGGGCAATAGGGAGAGGCTGGTAAAGGTAATGAACCTTACCTACTATTGATACCTTCTTTAAGAATTGTATTCTCTCATTTTTATACCTAATTGGCATATTCACTAAAAAATTAACTGGAATATTGACTGTTTTATTAAGTGCTATCACCAATATTTTTAAGGAATCACCAAAGATCTAGATGTGTTATAATTATACCAAAATGACAGCTCCTACTCTATGGGAAGGTTCTACTTCACTTTTTGTCTCCATGGAATATAAAATATACAGGCTTTCCCACGTTCCAACATCTGAGAGCCCTGTCTTGTTCATTTATGTACTTTCACTTTCACTAGCAAATCTATCATCTAACCATTTCAGCTCCATAAGACTTCTCCCCTAAGACTACATGAGTTATATATATATATATATATATATATATATATATATATTTTATATATATATAATATGTATATATTAAAATACTAGGGAAATATTTAACATTCATATACAGTACAGACATATGAAATTATAAAAACTGTCCTGACCAAGGAAGGAGTGTATAGCGTGGGCTATAAATGTATAGAAAAATTTGCCCCCCAGAAGAACAGTGGCAGTAGGCAGTCTCTGTAAGGCTGAGACTGAGTATAGTATTTGTTACATATTAGAATCAGAAATAATCAAAATAAACTTATGGCTTCTGTCAGTGTCAATTAACCTAATTTACTGTATATCCTTTTAATTGACTCTACCTATCCAGATTTTTGGCTTAAATAATTTATTCTGGCAAACTTATTTTACATTGGGGAATAGTATTGACACAGAATACCTCAGAACAGGTCATTCAAGAGGTTCATTCCTAGGTGTCAACCTTTGCAGGATCTCGCAAATGTGGAGGAAAGGATATTGTATCTACTTAATATTGTCAGAACCTTAACCTTGTTAAATCCTACCAAGTTAATTTAGTTTATGTACCCACTTCATGTTTAGTAGCATAGACATATTTATTTAGAAAACTACACTGTGTCATGTTTTTTGATATATCTGACATCTTAAAAAAAAAAAGGAGGGAATAGGCTGACACATAAACTATCACCTAGCACAATACCTGGCTTACAATAGGTATTGGAATATGTTTGGCAATTGACAGATAATAGTCAAAATGTGAACTTGAAAATTGGGTATCTTCCAAGAAATCCAAATATTCCTAAACTACATGTAATACACATTCAAATCCATCATTCAATGTGTTCCTATGCTTTGTATTGTACTACTTGAAGCATAAAAACTAGTTTAATAGCTTATTGTAAAAGTGACAATGAAGCATGTGACAATAACTATATAAAAGGATTTACATATTTATAAATAGATCTTGTTTTAATTGTTTCCTTATGACTGAATGTTAAAGGCTAAGTCACTGAGAAAATTTACCTATTATATTCTCCTTAGCATTTAGCATGGAGTACAAAAATTCCACCAGCTTCCATATAATTAAGGGGAAAAAATATAAAAAGTTTTGGTGTAGAGAGAGACCAAAGTGATTTCTCAGGATAGTAATCAAATGAAGGCTTTTTTCTTGACCCAAAAAATGGCTATTCATAATATGCAAATTAAATATGACAAAATATAAAATTGTAAGCTAGTTTTTGATATTTTAAAGAATCTTTACCTTAACTAGTAAAACCACCAAGTATAATAGTAGAGAATTGTATAAAAGGCATTCAGATGAAGTTCTCACACCAAAAAAGTTTAAAAACTGTTTAAGAACAATGAATATAAAACTAACCAAAGACAATTAACAGTAGATGCATAACAGGGAAATTTTTGGTTTTCGTTGACATTGAGAGCAATGGAAAAAGTTGAAATATATGGCATTTAGACAATTGAAATATTTAAGGAATATATATATATATATATATATATATATACACACACACATTTATAAAAGTTTATGGCATAATTCTTTTTTAAAATCAACATAAGAATTGTGCATTGGTTATAACAATGAATGGGAAAAGAACAATCATAATACTAACCATTTGACATAATTAACACTGCAGAAAATAAATAACAGAGGTTTCTGATACACCCTGACTATACAGATTAATATAAAAAATACTAACAGAACAGCCTTAAAACCAGAAAACATTTTTCATATGAATATTTGCTTCACTTTAAAAAGTGAATATCCTGAATTATTGGGTTGTCGGAAAAGTCATGACGTATTTTGTCTGTTTTTCAAAGGTCATTTATTTATATAAAGAACAAAGATTAATCAATGATATATTGCCCGTTTTGTTTGATTACCTTTTGCCATCTTTCAGTGAGCTTCATAGCTCCTCATTCATAGAAGGGCCTGTCTTTATTTGGGAAAAACTGAACAAGGTGCTGATTTACAACCTCATCTGAATTGGATGTTATATCACGTAAGGTTTGAAGAGAGCGAAACAAGTGGAAGTCTGATGGCGCAAGATCAGGCATGAGTATGGTGGGTGTAGCAACACATCCTATCCAAGCTCCAATCGTTTTTGATGTGTGATCAAACTTGTGTGTGGTCTTGCATTGTTGCGATGGAACACAACTCCTTTACAATTAACAAGCTCTGGATGTTTCTGGATTATGGATTCGTTCAAATTGTCCAACTGACAACAGTACACATTTGAATTGATTGCTTGGTTCCTTGGTAGGAGCTCGAAAAGCACACCTTTAAAATCCCACCATACTGAGAGTATAACCTTCCCCTGATGAATGTCTGCTTTCAATGTTGTTTGAGGCGAATCATCACATCAGGACCAAGACCATTTGCACACCACATTGTTGTAAACAATCCACTTCTCATCACCAGTTATCAATCGCTTCAAAAAAGCATAATTTTCTTCATGTCTAATGAGCATATTGCAGATGTTTATACGCGCCATCAAATGAACTTCTTTGAGTTCGAGCTTGCTTATGTATCCCAGCTTCTTCAGGTGGCCGTGAACGCTTGAATATTGGATGTTCAATGTTTCTGCAATGTCTCGTGTCGTGTAACGTGGGTTTCACTCTATCAATGCTTTTATTTTGTCGTCATCAACCTCAGTGGGCCTCCCTGAGGAGCATCACTGAGATCAAAACCACCAGCATGGAATTTCATGAACCATCATTGGCACTGACGTTCTTGTAGAGCATTGTCACCGTAAACTTTACGCAACTTTTCACAAGCTTGACACACGTTCTTCCCTTTATGGAAGTAAAACAGTAAAATATGGCAAAAATGCAGTTTGGTCTTCCATCTTCAACTAGTTGTAAAATCTCCAAAACTCAACCAAATAGCTCAATTTTTTTTTTAGAATGAAGCTAGAACTGTCAGCTGTCAAATGACATAGCAATAACATAGATGTGAATGACTCTAAGTACACCCCAAAATGAACTAGTGCCATCTGTTGTAAACATGCGTCGACTTTTCTGACAACCCAATATTATTTACAGCACTTTATCCCTAAGGCCCTGTCAATGTATAAGTGAAATGAGGGATTAAAATACTATTTTTAATTGTAGCCAAACCAAGCACGCTGCCTCCCTCCTATTCCTCCCCACCCAAAAAGTGTGTGAATGCTCATCAGCTTTCATTACCACTGTAGGGGAAATTAATTAAAACTACAAATAACCAGAAAATAGCTTCAATTAGATGTTTTTGTATTGGTTTAATGATTTTTTAAAATAAATATTAGGTAGGTTAAGAAAATATCCAATTTATCGACACATTTGGAATTAAAACACATGGCAAGTTTGAGGTTTATATTATCCAAATTTTTTTTAGTATATTTGCTGTCGAAGTGAGCACCAAACTTTTTTTTATAACAGGTCCTTTAATTACTTTCAGTAATCTAAATTTAACACAAGACAAGGAAATGCCTTGTTAATATTCTTAAAAACTTCAAATGAAAGTGAAATTTTAATTTGCTGGGTCTGTTAGTAAGTGTAACAAGAAAATTACACTAGGATTATGTTTTAGTTTTCCTTTGGTATTGGGACATACTGCCAATATCAAATCAATCTTGTTATTTTTCTTTAAAAATATCAATAACTTGAGGATGAGAATATGAAAACAGATACCTGCTTTGTGTATCAAGAAAAGTGTGGTTACAACCAAGCAATTTACCTCTCATGATTTACTTTGGTGGAAAACCCATTTATATTTGAAAATAGATTAGGGACAGTAGACTTTTCCAATTTCTTCTATAAGAAAGAGTATAAATATGGGGACATGACTATGGGACCTATATGTCTTCAAATTGTCATTACATGATATCTTGTTACTTTTAGGTATTCTTTGACTTTTAGTAACAATGATAAAGTTAAAAAAGAAAACGTAAGAGTTTGTACAATACACAGAAACATAGTAGTTAATTCTGCTTGGTGATATTAGAGTGGTGTTTTCATTCTATTTGTATTTCTTTCTTACATTTTTCTACATTGCCTATATAATAACATACCTTTCAAGAGCAAAGAAGATAGCTATATAATGCAGTGGTGCCAGCTTACCTATCATACAACCATCTTGATAATGAATGTCAAATATCCAAATCTACCAAGGCCACTCACAGAGATCATTCAGATACGTAAAATAATTATGGACCAGAAATAATATTGTTTACTACCAAACAGAACAAAAATATACTACAATTAAAACCAAGGCTTTAAAGAAGACACTTTCTTAAGTATTTTCAACTATATTTTATCCACCTCAGGAGTGTTTATAAGACAATAAAATGTCCATAGATTGTAGAATATTTGTGCAATTCTGCTTTTTATGTAATACTTTCCATTAGGCATAATCTAATTGCAGTGTGGGTCTATTTTAATATAAATCAGTAATCTAAAAACACTTTTAACAACGAATTTAGTGCCATCCTAGAAAAGGATACATATAACACTTACCCCAGAATATATGCCTTCGATTTATATTAACAGGATTTATCAATTAGCTTTTCTATTTAATGCTTTAAAATAAAATAATTTGAAAATTGCATAAAACTAGAAAAATTCTGGCATCCTATAATTTACAAAAACAGTAAGTACAATTTTTTTTTCTTATATATACCATGCCTATACTTGAAGAAAGTCTGCATAAGCATTCTAAGAGTATTTATTTATATTGAAGTTTATGAAGCATGTATATTAAGAAAATGGAAAATCATCAACTTTGACTGGTAAACCTTAACAAAAATTTTCTTAGATTAAATGGCCAGAACATCCCTTTATGTCTGCATCATAAATTTTATTGGGCCTAGAAGCTGACAAGTTTGTTCAAAAGTGGTAAGATTTTTCTGAAACAAAAAATATCAACAGCAGCTTTTAAAGAAGCATCTCTTTGTTCAAAACATCTTCATGCCCAACGTAGTGAGAACTTTCTTCCTTTTCCAGTCTTAGAGTGCTTCTTATGGCAAAGTCCATTTTTTCTTGAAATTCTTTATATGTATTGGTGATTGGAAGAGCTAAACAGTTATTACACTTGTTTCCAACAGGAAAATCCATATGAAGGCACTCAATTGAAGGAGTGGGTTTAAATCCAGCAGGTGGAATGGAATTGCAACCAGTTGCAAAAATAAGAATTTCTTCCATTGTTGTTGCAGATTTACCACCTGAAAAGTTTACCACAAAGAGAAAAAGAATGAAAAATAAATTCATTATATATTGCTACCCTCATAGACTCTTCCCCAAATAGTCTGGGAATGCTGTAAGGCGGAGACTCCCACTTTTATCTTGCGCAAACTAAATAACTAAGTCAAATGTAGGAATAGGGAAACAGGACATTCAATAAATAAATAAATGTTTATTTGAATCTCAAAGCAGGACTCACAAAATCATTTGGTTGAACTACTCATTGTATATATGAATGACTTCTTTAATATAAAATCATCATAGAGTCCAAGAGGTTCAGTGGGTTTGAAACTCCATATTTTTGGGATATGACAATAAAAACAATTTGAAACTACTTCTAGATCATCACTATTTGTAAACTAGTTTAACAAATGAAGACAAAAATTAAATGGTGTAAAACAACCAACCAACCTAGCTAAAATTCAACTGAAAGTTAAAATTTTTTTCACTTTATTAAATGAAATGATTTTACATTGCTAATGCTCAATGATATATCATCATCATAGCCCTAACTGATGATTGAAGAATAATTCAATTTAACTTAAATTTGAAAAAGATGAAATAGACAATATTTAGACTATTCTATGCAGTGGCAATCACTCATGTATCTAAAGATCCTAGGAAGAATGCCTTCCATCTCAAATTATCTAGAGGAAAACAAATTGCAAAATATAAATTTAAATCTCTAGCCTTTCCTCATCACTTTCAACTCAGTCATATAAACTTGTTTTGTAAATATGAAGTTAGATGAAAGTCTTATTATCAAAAAGCAAAACTCAAAGAAATAAACTAATATCCTGAAGCAAACATTCTAAGACAGATAAAAATAAAACATCCACATACCCTCAACAGCCTGTAAGTAACTGTTCCAAAACTCCAAAGTCTGTGCATCAGATAAAGTGTGTACTGTAAAAAGATCACTAAGGATTTCTGTGGAAAGATTCTCAGGTTTATGACAGAAGACGCCATAAAATGCTTCTGGATAAGTCTGAATATTCTCCAAAACACCAAGAGTTTTCAGACCCTGCTTAAAACTTAAGAGAAGAAAAGTAATGAGCCAACATTCATATATGTTTGGTATTGCAATAGGGAATTAACATTTCTAACTAATTTATTACCACATATACGTCGATGTGAGGATATAAAAATATGGGCATACTATACGTTATATGATACTTTCAAATCAATAACAAGCAAATATATAAATATAAAATGAATGTTTCCAAGCTGATGTTATTTGGCTTTATAGAATAATTTTAAAATTAAGGTAATTTTTATTAAGAGGAAAAATTAGACATCTGAAGTATTTCACACTTCAAAGCTAGTATAAAAATGAAGTTTCCTAGAGATTGCAAAGAGTGATAAACCTTAGCCACATAAAACTTTAAGTTATGTACTGCTAAAAAGAAATTGAGATAAAAACAGTGAAAAATCTGTTTAATACATGACAGAAAACTGATTTCTCTAATATAAAAAAAATACAAATAATTTTTCTAAAAGAACAATCCAAAAGGAAATGAGAGAAATATGAATGCATAATTAATAAAATACAAGTAACAAATGATTTTTTTAAAATTATTTTAATTGGGGAATTGGGGAAGGGGAATAGCCAAGTTGTTATTCTTCAATCTTAGTTGTGGAGGGTGCCAGTTGCCATCTGGCTGCGCGTTGGCAGCTCGTGGCCTCTAAGCTCAAGGTGCTGTGTTTAATCTTAGCTGTGGGTGGGCGTGGCCACCATCCCAAGCTGAAGTCGAACCAGCAGCCTTGTTGTTAAGAGCACATGCTCTATCTACTGAGCCATCTGGGCAGCAACTCAGCTCATGGTGCCGAGTTCAGTCT
Organism: Hipposideros armiger; assembly: GCF_001890085.2. Classification (NCBI taxonomy): domain Eukaryota; kingdom Metazoa; phylum Chordata; class Mammalia; order Chiroptera; family Hipposideridae; genus Hipposideros; species Hipposideros armiger. Next base: position 622,260 of record NW_017731568.1, read on the forward strand.
TAGTTGTGGGCAGGCGTAGCCCCACCATCAAACAGGTAATCTTGTTGTTAGGAGTATGTGCTCTCATCAGCTGAACCATCCTGCCACCTGTTGGCAGGTCAGTGGCAGCTCAGCTCCGGTGCAGCATCACTGACCCATGTGGGAATCGGTGGCTCTGTTGTTCAGAGATTGCACTCTTAAGCTAACTCTTAACCAACTGAGCCACTTGGCTGGCCCAACAAGTGAATTTTTTAAAATGCATATTTTTCAATAGTAAGCAAAGAACGAAGGTACCATTTTGCCTTCAGACTGACTAAGACCTCCCTACCTGTACCTCTGTACCTGTACCCACCTCCTCAGGTACCTCACCCACACTGATTCACCTTCCTTTCTATTGGCTCTTCCTCAAGAGTCCGTAAATGTGCTTGTCTTTCCCATCTTTGAATAAAGAAAAAAAAATTCACTCACATCCATCTGTTTTACTTAAAGACAATCTACTTTTAAAATATTCACAGTCTCCATTTCTGAATTCCGTATTCACTTTTCCTCTACTCCTGTCTATATGTCAGGAAAAACTGCCCTAAGTTCACGAATATTCTCCTCCTATGGCACCAGTCTTGTGGTTTCCCCATTTTTCTCTGGCCAGACCTTTTCAGTCTCTTACAAAAAGTTTCTTCTTTCCTTACTTTGTCTTAAATGTTGCTGTTTGTCCCTCATGGATCTGTTAACAAGGCCAATTTCTCCCATGCCATGGTCTTATTTAGCAGGTGTACACTCATCACAATAAAATCTATTATCTCCAGCCCAGAAATACATCCAACAGACTACTGGGTACCATATATTCCAAGCATGCAAACTTATTAAGTTCAAAAGAAAGCTAATCCTTACTACCAAAATCTGAACCATAGGTGACAATAAATACCTCTGTTATCCGTCAAATTAGTATAGCTAAAATTTCAAAGTCATCCTTAACTCTTCTCTCTTCCATTCCTAATTACCAAGTCCCATGAATTCCCTTTTCTGAAATCTCTTTTATCTGCTCATTTCAAGGACTCATGGCAAAGTAAATACATAGCAGCAGTGTAGGAATATTTCTACAGCCTGAGTCTAATGGGAATGCTAAAGATACATTGCTGAAGAAAAGAGTTCCCAATAAAAGACAAAACACACAACCATCCAAAAAAGCAAGTCTTGGGACTAGCACTCAAGGATTTAAATAACAAAACAAATTGAATGAAATAAAGTATTAGTATTGTGGTTTAAAAGAGAAAACAATTGGGATAAAAACATAAAATGATATAAATAACACTTCTATGTTGAAAAATGATCACGGACGTGAGTCCTGAATAACATGGAATAGACACCCTTCTCTATTCCTTCTGCTAAGTTGAAAACCCTGGACAGTAGTAATATAAAACAAACGTAAGAAGACTGAAAGGTGGAGAGAGGAAGGCCAGACCAGCTGCGGATTTCAGGACCTAAGGAACAAAATGAAGAGGAAATCTAGACATATTTATATAAAGTAAAACTAAGAATTTTATCACCAAGTATACTTACTCTAAACGAATGCCTATAGGAACTTATTAAAACAAAGAAATTATTGAAGATGGAATCCTGGAACAGCAAGAAGGAAAAAAGGATAAAAGCATGTTCCCTTCTCTTGAGTTACACTGATAGTTAAGGCAAAAATTACAACATTTTATAATGTGGTTCACAATGTATGTAGAAGAAATATTTAGGAAATTATATAATAAACAGAGAAAGGCAAAGGGACTTAAATGGGAAGTAAGGCTTATAAAATGTTGACACTAGTAGACTGTTGTAGTTTTTAATACTAAGAGATACATATGACATCACTGTAGATAAAAATGATAAAATTCAAGTAAACCACAGGAGTTGAAAAAGGAAACAAAAATGATCATGGAAATGAAAATTGGTAATTGTTAAATGTTAGGCAGTTGAAGAGAAAATTAATGATCAGGAAAGGAATATGAGGATTTGCTCATGAGGGGAAAGAGATGGAAAACAAGAGGTGTCAAGAAAGTTAGACTTGGGCCGGCCGAGTGGTGCGTTGGTTAAGAGTTGGCTTGGGACGCCAGCTCTGAGCATCAGGGCCCTGGTTGGGATCCCATATTAAGGCCAGTGACTCTACGCCCTCTATAGCTAAGATAGTGAACAACAGCTCAACCTGGAGCTGGGCTGCCTTGAGTTCCCGGCGACAGCGTAGGCTGCAGTGGAGCTGCAGTGGGCTGCCATGAGCTACCTGAGTGGCGGGCAGCCAGCATGAGTAGCTGGCAGCCGGCGTGAGCTGTCAAGAGCTGCCATCCAGTGGCTGGCAACCGATCTGCCTCACCCAGGAAGAGCACAATGACAATACTAATATGGGCCAGTGAAACGACGTCCTTCACAACTAGACTGAAGAACAAAAGGACAGCAACTTGTCTGTTCCCTTTCCAGATTCCCCAATAAAATCTTAAAAAAAAAAAAAAAAAGTTAGACTAAGAGCACGCACACATATATTTAACTAAACAATACTATGGAAAATGCTGCTTGAGAAGTTCCTCAGGTTCACAGGACTTAATGAACCAAAGTAGTGTACCTTGTGATGAAACTGCATTCTAAGCAAAAAGACATTATTATAAAAATGAGCATCGGTTATACTGAAAGCAGGTTTTTCAGTACCATCAACCATGAAAACAGCCATGGTAATAACATCACAGAACTAGTTACATTATCACTCAAAAGTGAGGAGGAAATAAAGACATTTTGGGACAGTTTACTTGTTCCCTAAAGAGATTAATAAAGTACATACTTAAGGAAGAAGTAAACTGAACCCAGAAAGAAAAAGCAAAATATAAGAAAGCAGCACAGCAGTAAGCACAGAAATGAGAAAAATCTCAATAAATAAAAGTAAGCAATGGACATTAAAAAAACAACGAAATTTTTTTAAGAAATGGTTAAAATAATTAAAATATTAGAGAAAGGTTAATCTGTAAGAAAAGAATGGGTATTACTGGATTTATTGTTTTAATGGACTTGTATTGTTGAGGTAGTAGTACAGAAGCATTAATTAGCTTTAGCTTGTTAAATCAAGTATATATACTTTAAGGGGAAATTCTAAAATAATACGAATATAGTATGTAACTTCCAAACCAGTTTGGTGGGACTTGGGGGAGAAATAAAACATATTTAATCTTGTAATGGACAGAAAAGAGGAATAACAAGCAAAGAAAAGCACATGTTAAGAGAAAGCACACAATAAAGTAGGGGGTAAAAAATCTAAAACAGGTTGATAATTATAATACATACAAATGGCTTAGACTCTTGTATTAAAAGACAGCTTCTTAAATTGCATTTTAAGTAAATGACTTTAAAGCAAAATAAAAAATTAAGAGATTCTAATCTTTTAAAAAATCTTGTCCTTAAAAATGAGCCTAGTAATAGTGTTAAAAAGAACTAATTCTTTAGGAAGGTTAAACAGTCTTGAATCTATTTGTACCTAACAACAAGGCCTCAAAATATGTAAAGCAAAAACTGACACAGAATTGTTAAATATGTCATAATAGTGAGATATTTTAAACAGGTTTCTTAGGAGTTAATAGTTTAATCATACAAATAGTGAGGGTCTAAAATAACAGTGAATAAAAGTATCAGTTTTGAAGAGGGTTTATAAAAGGAAGCAAGGCAAGAACAACATTAAAAAATCTTTACTGTATGTAGTTCATGCCAATAGGTTAAAGGAGAAAAGAACATGATCTTATAATTTTAGTGAGGAAAAAGCATTTGATACACTTAAACATTTATACATAATTTTAAACTAACATTTTGAAATAACATTATAAAGAGTATCTTCTAAACATTCAGCAAACATTATCTCTAATGGTGAAATGTTACAGGCATTTATTTCCCTTAAGGCCATGACAAGCCTAAGATACACATAATTACCCCCTTTATTTCCACAGTATGCTGGAGGTCCTAGCACAGCAAAAAGCCTAAATGAGTAAGTGAATGTTATCTAAAATTTTCATTTGTACTTTACACAACTGTGTAAGTAAAAAATTTTTCTATGAAGAGTTTAGCAAGGTTACTGGATACAAGAGAAAAGATTCTAACAGTGAGGTTTGCAACTGAGAAGGAATGGTAAAGAAAAATTGGTAAACAGAACTGATTATATAAAAATTTAATGTTTATGACTGGCCAAGTGGCTCAGTTGGTTAAGAGCGAGAGCTCTGAGCAACAGGGTCGCCAGTTTGATTCTCACATGGGCCTGTGAGCTGCGCCAGAGCTGAACTGCCAACAGGTGGCAGGATAGCTCAGCTGGTGAGAGCACGTGCTCCTAAGAACAAGGTTTCCGGTTCGACTCTTGCATGGGATGGTGGGCTATGTCCACCCTTACCTAAGATTGAACACAGCACCTTGAGCTGAGCTGCCCTAAGCGGCGTATGGGTGGCCAGATGGCTCGCTGGTTAGAGCATGAGCTCTTAGCAACAAGGTTGCCGGTTTGACTCCTGCATGGGATGGTGGGCTATGTCCACCCACAACTAAGACTGAACACGACACCTTGAGCTGAGTGGCTGCGAGCTGCCCAAGGGCAGCCGGATGGCGACTGGACTTGGAGCTGAGCTAGCTACACCCTTCAAAACTAAAACTGAAAGACAAAAATTTGGCTGTTACCCTTCCCTAATTCCCCAATAAAATCTTAAAAAAACATTTAATTTGGGAATTTATGATACAAGATGGAATTAAGAAATTTTAAGTAGTATAGGAAGAGTGAGAACTGTTAGTTTTAAGTGTTCTAAGGTCTTTGTATATTGTTTAGGAAGAGGGTAAATACAGTAGTTCCCTTCCACACCCCATTCAGTTTCGTTTTCACTTCAGTTACTCATGGTCATTCGCAGTTTGAAAATATTAAATGGGAAATTCCAGAAATAATTCATATGTTTTAAATTGCACTGTTGAGTGGCATAATGAAATCTCACACCACCTAAGATGTGAATCATCACCTTGTCCATCATATCCATGCTGTATATACCACCTGACTGTCAGCAGCAATCTTGGTTTTCAGATGGACCGTCACAGCACTGCAGGCTTGTGTCACCCTTATTTTACTTAATAAGAGCCCCAGAGTGCAAGAATAATGATGCTAACAATTCAGGTATGCCAAAGAGAAGCCATAAAACATTTCCTTTAAGTGAAAAGGTGAACGTTCTCGACATTAATAAGGAATTAAGAACAAAGTGCTGAGGTTGCTAAGATCTACAGTGAGAATGAATCTTCTATCTGAAATTGTGAAGAAGGAAAAAGAAATTTGCTAGTTTTGCTGTTGCACCTCAAACTGCTCAAGTTACAGCCACTGTGTGATAAGTGCTTAGTTAAAATGCAAAAAGCATTAAATTTGTGGGTGGAAAACATGAACAGAAAACAAAAAATGTGTTCCGATTGAAGGCAACATGTTGCACCAGAGCATTGAGCCTAGACAAAGACTTCAGGAAAGGATCCCATGAAATGAGTGACACCAGGCCATTTACTGGAAGTAAGGGATGGTACAGATTCGGAATAGGTTTGGACTGAAAAAGATAAAAAGTGTTGGAGAGGCTGTGTCTGCCCATGAGGAAACTGCTGCCACATTGCCGACAGAGTTGAAGAAGTTGACTACTAAGGAGAAAGGTATGTATAAACAGGAAAAAAAACATTGTCATATAGGGTTCGATACTATTCACAGTTTCAGGCATCCCTGGGTGTCTTAGAACATGTCCCCCCATGGATAAGGGGGAGCTGCTGTATACTGGTTCACTTTGATGTCAAATATGCATATTAAAATCTTGAGAGGTAACTATTAAAAAGATATGAATCAGTATAACTTTTAAAATACAAAGTAAATTGGAATTTTAAAAAATAAATACAAAAATTGGCAGAAAGGAATAAAAAACATTTTTTAAAGGCAACAATAAGTGAAAGTTACTCTCAAAAAAGCAAGCTGCAGAAAAATATAAATATACTGTATGGTACCGTTTATAGAGAGTTTCAAAACAGAGCAATGGTATCCATTATTTAGGGATACATATAAGGTGAAACTAAAATGAAATGCAGCCTAAAGTAAAAATTTCAGTGTAGTAGTTAAATAACAATTTCAAATTGTTTCCTTTGTAGAGGCAGAGAAGGGAAAGCAATGAGTGGGCAGGATTTAGTTGGGTGAACAGAATATTTTTCTTAAAAATAATCTGAGCAAACATGAAATGTTAATATCTTTTAAATCTAGTGACAGTTTGTGGTTTTGTTATTTCCTGGATTTTTATGTAAGCTTGAAATATTTCATAATTAAAAGTAAAATTTTAAGGATGAACTTAAGTTTGGCTAAAATTTGCTTCAAAGGTAAATGGAAGGTGAAAGGTAAAAACAAGAAAGGAAGGCAAAGGTGGGATTGTAGAGGGCCCGGGAAGCCATGTAAGGAATCTGATCTTTGTTTCATGGACTAGAGTGTTGTATTGGTTTTTCTGTGCTGATATAAATGATTATCACAAACTGAGTGGCTTAAAGCAACAGAAATTTATTCTCCCCCAGTTTTGGAGGCTCAAAATCCAAAATCCAGGTGTTGACAGGACTACACTCTTTGTGAGAATTTAGGAGGACAGTCTGTTCTTTGCCTCTTCCAGCTTCTGGTGATTCCTGTTATTATTTGGGTTGTGGTTCCATAACTCCAATTCTCTGAATCTATATCACATGGCCTTTTCCTCTCTGTGTTTTACAAAGACACCTGTCATTGGATTTATGTCCAGCCCAGGTAACCTAGACAGGATGATCTCAAGATCCTTAGTAACATCTGCTTAGGCCGTTTTTCCAAATAAGGTCATATTCACAGGTTCCAGGGAATAGGGTGTGGACATATCTTTTGCGGGGGCTGGGGGTTCCATTCAACCTACATCAGGATGAATGACGGTATTGGGGTTTATTTCTGGCACATACATGTGGCTATAGCATGAAAAATGAACTTAGAGATTTATACACCTGGTACAACAGTTCCTCTGCAAGTGGCTTGTTAAGAGTTAAAAGTAAAAAATCTTGTATAGTGAATTTAAAGTATCAGTATAAACTTATGATGCATTTTATCTTAAAGAAAACAAACCAAACCCAAATAAAAAAAACTCTGTATTTCTTAGTTTTGTCCACTGTAAAGGACTAGAAACAATGACCAACTTGGCAGAAATGAGCATCCCTAGCATCCAGACTGGTTTTGAAATACCATTTCCCATTCAAAGAAACAAAGGTCCTTTAGGCTAGAAAATAGCAGATAGCAAGATGGCTATCAAAAACCACTGAGGATCAACATAAAAAAACAAAACCCTCAAAGAAACAACATAAAAAGGCTTAGTCTGGCCAAAGATGAGACAATTTAAACTTCAGTCAAGATAATAACTGTAGCAATTGTGAACACAAGTATATTTAAATCTATGGGTTAATGATACTGAAATTAAAACAAAAAAAATCATTTTTGAGATTAATATGATGTCTGATAATTGCTTAAAAATACTGGAGTCAATAACAAGGATACATGAACAAGACTGGCCATAGGTTGATTGATAATTGTTAGATCTGGGTGTTGATTACATGGTGTTACTGTTCTGCCTACATTTGTATGAATTTTATATTTTCCATTATTAAAAAAAAACAGAAGAGTATGAGGACATATAAGTTTTCAAACTTCTTTCAAGGGTTAGTGGAGCAAAACGTTTGAAGACCAGTGTTTCAAGTTAAAGAGCAAGAATCACATCTGCCCTGTTAATCAAAGAATATTCAAGTGCTCAATACATTGTTATTGAATGAATGGTGATGGAATAGTTGGCTTATGTGGTAAGAATTTATGAAATAATTTTTAGAAAAGTAATTATAAATTGAGATGATTACTTTTCCTACCTAAGCATCACACACGTATGCAAATTCTGTATAGAAAGGTCAGAAGAGTAATCACCCTTAACAGGTTAATTTTAAAGCATTATTTTAAAATAACACTTAAATTTTTATCAAATGTATCTCACATTTTAATTAATCACTTTAAACATGTACTTTGAAAGAATATTTCACACATAAATAACTTACCTTTCAAAAGGTGCATGAACTCTCTTAATTACATGGTAATTAAGTATGTCTTTTGCCAATATGTATTTATCACTCAATGATGTTATAAGTCTTAGACATCCAATAAGCTCTAGATAGTTATAGCATTCATTCATAACTGAGTTTAAGTCAGCTACATTTGTTGTAGCATTTACCTGTAATGAAGAAAATACACCCAGTTTCCCCTTTCACATGGAAATGATATTTGCATTTCAAATAACACTTACTACATTATCCTCAATTCTTGAATGCACCAGGGTGGAGTGAAAGTATACTGAGAATTATTCTTCAAGAGTAAGTATCTGACAATCCAGTTTAATAAACATTGTATATTTCTACCTTCAAGAAACCTAGAGTATAATGCCACTTTAATACAGGAAATTATTTATATAAAAGGCAATTAATTGACAGAACAGTTACAAAGTACTAGAGAGGCAAAAGGAGATTTCATGAGAGAATATCAGCTGACACTTGATGAATACAATCAAAAGAGTATTTTAGGGAACAGCATAAAGAAATACTTAACCATTTATGTTCCCGACACTTTCATATATGTTAGCTCTTGAACAAAGTTAGAGGGAGAAAGATAAAAATAGGAGGCAGTCAATAGTCCATTGAATGAAAAGTTTCCTTGCTCTTTTTTCCACAAATACCTCTAAAACGCGAGTCATTTCTGCAAAAGCCAGATAGCATTTTATGCTTTGTCGACCATGTGGTGTTTGTCACCACTACTCAACTCTGCCACTGTCATGTGAAAACAGTCACAGACATGTAACAAATGAGTGTGGTTGTGTTACAATAAAGCTTTATTTACAAAAAGAAGCAGCAGGCCAGACTTGATCTACAGCCACAATTTGCCAAACCTTACCCTAAAATCTAGCAGATTTTAGAGAGAAATAAATATCTGCCATGTTTTTTGAGCCATTGTCTTTTTGGTTCTCTTGATTAAAGCAGCTTAGCCTAAGTTCTAACTTATACCCCAAGCATTATCTATCTCCTTTCTTATATTTTATTTATTTATTTATAAAAGATTTTATTGGGAGGGGAAGGGAACAGCACTGGGGATATTTATTTTTATAACATATTTTACTACATGATAGTACAGTTGAGCCTTGAACAACACAGGTTTGAGCTGTGCAGGTCCACTTATATGCAGTTTTTTTTCAATAGTTGTCCCTCTGCATCCATGGGTTTTCCATTATCAGTGGATGAGGAGGGCTGACTGTATACATTGTTCTATGTCATTTTAGATGAGATCTGAGCATCCAGATTTTGGTATCTGCAAGGAGGGGAGGGGAAGTTGGGAGGGGGGTCCTACAGCCAATACCCCATGATGCCGAGGGACAACTGTAGTTAAGTTTTGGGGGATTCAAAAATTAATATGCGTATTTTTTACTGCACGGCAGTAGGTGCCCCTAACTCCTGTGATTTTCAAGGGTCAACTGTATATTATATATTAGTTTATCTTCTATCCTCCCTCTAAAATGTAAATTCCAAGGAGGCAGGGACTTTGGTTCATTACTCTTATCGATAAAACAGTATTGGGTACATAGTATTTGTTGACTAAATGAACTGACACTGGATAGGAATACAGAAACAGGAGGAGGTAAGCTCATGCGAGCTGTAAGTCTTAAATACCCTATCAGCGATTCTCAACCTGTGGGTCGCGACCCCTTTGGGGGTCGAACGACCCTTTCACAGGGGTTGCCTAAGACCATCGGAAAACAAAAAGATATTTACATTACGATTCATAACAGTAGCAAAATTACAGTTATAGAGTAGCAACAAAAATAATTTTATGGTTGGGGGTCACCACACCATGAGAAACTGTATTAAGGGGTTGCGGCATTAGGAAGGTTGAGAGCCGCTGCCCTAAATGAAGAGCTTGAACTTTGTTCAACAGGCAATGAGAAGCCATTGAGAATTCCTGAGGAAGAAAGTAATGTGGTTAAAATTGTACTTCTGAATATTAGAATAGTGTCCTAATTGTTTATGCCTAGACATAATTTGAGTTTAGTATAGAAAGCACTGGAAATAAGAAGGAAAGGCTGAAGATAAGCCACTTTTAGAGACAGGACTTGACACATACTAATGAATGGAGTGTGGAAGAATGAAACGACCCTTTCTCCAGGATGTCTTGGAAATAAGAAATCTCTTGAAAAGCAAAATCAGACAAAAAAAAAAAAATTCTGGGGAAAACATTGTCTTCAACATGTTAGGCTCAATGTGCTAGCAAAACCCAGATCTTGTCTTAATATAAAAGTAAAAAATAAAGGCCTGGGAATCATTCAGAAAGGTTATAGTTGAGAAGAAGCTTTCCTAAATAGTATAGAATGAGGACTGTTAAGACAGCACTGAAAAATACCTAAATTTCAGGGGTAGGAAGAAGAAGCATTAAAAAAAGACAGTAGTAGTCAAAAGGAAGAGGAAATACAATATTTAAAAACAAACAAACACCCAAACAAACAATAGAGAGGAATTTAAAGACAATAGCAGAAGCCAGAGGAGATGAGGAATTTGGAACAAAAGGCATTTGAATGTGAAAATCTAAACCGCTGGATATCAGCTATGAACCAGCTAATTTAGGAGGATGATGGGAGGAACAGAAGCCTAACTATAAGAGAAAATCCAGGGACGGCCAAGTGGCACGTTGGTTAAGAGCTGGCTTGGGACGCCAGAGGACCCTGGGTCGGATCCCACATATGAGGGTCAGTGACACCGCCCTCTACACCTAAGATGCTGAACAACAGCTCAACCTGGAGCTGGGCTGCCGTGAGTCGCCTGCGACGGCGTAGGCTGCAGCCCCTGTGGCAGTGGGGTGCCATGGGCTATCGTGTGTAGCCAGCAGCCAGCGTGAGCGGCCAGCAGCCAGCGTGAGCGGCCAGCAGCCAGCATGAGCGGCCAGCAGTAAGCGTGAGTGGCCATCCAGAAGCCAGCAACTGATCTGCCTCGCCCGGTAAGAGTGCAATGATGGTGCCAACTTGGGCCAGTGAAGCAACGTCCTCCACAACTAGACTGAAGAACAAAAGGACAGCAACTTGTCTGTTCCCCGTCCCCAATTCCCCAGCGCTGTTCGAATACCCCAATTCCCCAATAAAAATCTTTAAAAAAAAAAGAGAAAATCCATAGGAAGGAGGAAGTGGAGATGATAGTTAAGCTTAACAAGATTAAACCTAACTTCATTGCCCAAGTCACACAGCTTACACTTTATAGTTATTTCAACCTAAAATCTGCCTTCTGAGCATTTGCTTTTAACCATTAAACTATACTGACTATTAACTGAAACAATGGGTAGAGCAGGCTTAAGTAGGAAGGAGGTTAAGAGAAGAAAAGTTGAATGGCTTTCATTGTCTCAATTAGTTTCCAAATCACTAACACGTTGGCAATGATACTGATCTCACATGGCATTATGATAACTAAAATGAGTTTGTACATGTAATACGTGCAGTACAGGGCTCCGTAAATGGTAACTATTTTTAGGTGGGGACACTGAATCTCCCCACTTGTTTCCATAGTGAAGAAACTCAGCTTGGTCTTTCTCACCACCTATCACTCATATCCCACTGTAGGAGGAAAGATACATTTCCTGACTAGTAAGCTAAGTCCTTGCTCTCTTCAGTGCCACCTGCCTGCAGGAAAGTGTACTTGGATCAGCTGTATAGTATGCAATAAGCAATCTGCCTCATATTGTCTCTGGCAGGGTAAATAAATGCATGTAGTTCCAAGCAATGTTAGTTAGCAAGCCATTTTGACAAACTGAAGTCACATTATCCAATTGGTTTTATCAACATTTAACCTGGCACTTTGATCTCTAGCTGTCTCAACTTTTATATCTACCTCTTAACTGGTTGTGAACTCTGCTGGTAAACAGAAATACTGACACCCCTTAACTATTATTATTATTAATAGTATGATATAAATATTATTAATATTGAATATTAATACTAGTATTATTATTCTATTGTAGATCCATCATTTATATTCAAATATAATTACAATGTAGTCTGCATTTTAATAAACATGTACATTTCTTACCCTCATTATAATTTGTGCCACATCAAAGTCTGCAACATCATCTAAAATTGGTTGGGTATTTTCTGGTCCATAAACAAGGCAGTTAAACAAGGTTTTAGAAAAGAAACCAGGTGAAGGACCACCATGAACCAAAGAAATGGCAAGCATTTTGCCAGCTTCATAGTAAAGATTCTCTTTCAGAGCTGTAAATACAGATGAAAACATATCAAATACATTTCTTTTATTATTATGAGATAACCATCATATATAATGAATACACATATAAATAAAAATCCAAAAAAATTTAAGCATTAGATAAATGTAAAATAACTTAATTCATAGATGCTATAATCATGTATAAAATGTAGATTTCATCTAAACTATACAAAAAAGTATTTTTCTGAATACAAATAACCTATTATAGAAAAACTATAAATTCTTTTTAATCACCTATAATCCTACCACCATAACCAATGTATAGTGTATTTGTGTCATGTACGTATATAAATATATACATTGTTTGACTTCTGCTTTTTTCCACTTACTATATTGTAAACTTTTTTTTATTGAAATCTACAACTAATGAATGCATTAAGACTAACTTACAGATGTGCAACAACATAAACCATCCCCTTAGTACTGGTACCTCACTGAGTGACATTTTAACCGCATAAGATACAATATTACAATCAACATCTATTTACATACCGTATTTGCCGGCGTATAAGACGACTGGGCGTATAAGACGACCCCCTAACATTTCCACTCAAAATACAGAGTTTGTTATATACTCGCCGTATAAGACTACCCCCTCTTCCGCACACCTTCCACACACCAAATAAAAGGTAAAACAATATCAGATTTGATTTCAACATTTTAATTTATAATGAACGGTATGTGGAATGAAGTGGGCGGGCATCGGGAGGCCACTATGGCACGGGGCAAGCACTATGGGCAGTCTATCTGAAGTGTACCTGGGTATAAGACGACCCCCCCACTTGGAGGCATATTTTTCAGGGCCAAAAAATCGTCTTATACGCCGGCAAATACGGTACTCTTATTTACATATCTTTGATAATTTGGTTAGGGTATATTAAGATAGATTACAGTATTAGTGGTTCAAAGGATCTGAACATTTTTAAGGATGCTGATATATAGTGCTAAATTAGTTCCAAAATGGCACAAATTTACTCCAAACAATATATGCTATCTTACATGTATCACAGTTTTCAATATTTTTTAAATTGCCAATTAAAATGTTTTAGCTATTTTGATTAATTCAAAAGGATATCATGCAAAATTTCCTTTATTCTAAAAATTGTTCAGATCAAAGCAACTTATTAATAATTTACATGAACAATACTTGAACTAATAAAACAATTTCAATTACTGTATAAGATATGTATTAGTAGTAACATTTTACAGATGAAGAAACTGAGATCCAGAGAGGCTATGTAATTAATCTACAAATATAAGGCTACTTCAGTGATGTGTATAAATTGAATTCAGATTTTCTGACTTAAATTCATGTATTCCCCCACTGTACCAAAACTGACTTGAGTTAACATTACTGATTGAGTGGTGGTGGTGTTTTTTTTTTTTTCAAAAGGGAGTTTAGAATTAAAATGTGTGTACTGTAAATAGTACAAATGATCTTTGGTAGTTTCTCAATTATTTCAATGATGCTTCAGGCAACGGTAAGGAAGTTCTATGGAACATATAGGAGAAAATTCAAATGGAATGAAATAAGTCTTCTCACTCTTTCAAATATCCTATTACAGCAAAAGTGGTATAAAAGCTCCTAAAAAAGAATGCGAGAATTAACCAGTGTTTTAAGATGCCTGTTTTAATCACATCAACTCCTCACCAGAAATATACAAAAGCATCTTATACATAATTGTATAAGAAAAATTCTTATAAGCAAAAGCACATTTAAAAATCTGTTATATGTGGACCAGAAAATTATGTTACAAAAATCCCAGGTTGTGGAGAAACATGCCAACTGCAAATTCCAAATATCTGAACAAGAAGGGCTCAAACAATCATCCATTCCATTTGGTCACTATATTCAAATGAAATAAGAATGAATATAAAATACACTTTTAAGAAGTTACAGTTAATTATGGAATCACATCAAGGAGGATACTGTTATAAAGAAATTAAGGATATTCCTAAAGAAAATGTTTCACTACAAAATTTATTTAAAAATATCATTCCTCACCTACCCCCGTTTCTGTAATTCTATTAATATTTTATTAATGAAGTAAATTATACATTTCAACCACAGGTATCAATTCTAACCAGCTCTCTTTCTTTACACATAGTATATTCAGCATGCACATTAATAATTACCTTGAGAATTTAGGGACAAGTTCTTTGACAAGGACCCTTCAAACAATGGTGAGTTCTCAAGATGCTGCATTAAAAGACTTAGAAATTCTTGCTTTGATCCAGGATGCTCTCTTCCAAAATTATCATTTTCGTTAACATATACTACTTCCATTGTGTACGAAGGATTAAATTTTTGATTTCTGAATCCATTTAAGGCACTATTCCAGATATCGGCTTTGTCGATATATAATCTTTTTTTCTTTTTTTTAATTTGAAATCCTAATTCTATAATTATTGCTGAAATGTCTCTTCTAAATTTGCTGCCTTGCCTATAAAACATGAATTTAAACACAGGTAAGTACTTTAAAGTACGTTATGTGACACAGCAGTTAAATAGCCAATAAAAAAGAACAGAAAAAAAGATTAAACAGAAGTTCCTCCCCAACTCCCACCCCAAAAGCAGACAATGTCTACCACTGGGTCCAAAACCAGTTATTTGATAACCTTAGTTGTAAATTCTTGATTCCTGCTCCCCAATCTTCTACCGAATTAAAATAATCTAATGTCATAAATGGTTTATGAGAATGTTGATAATTATCTCAAATTTGATCAATTCAGTGTATTCAGGTGTAAGAGTCAGAAGCTCAAACTCTCCCCTCTGTCCAGTGGCTACAACATACACCTGCTTAACTGTATCTTATTTCAGACTCACTAGATCGTTTAAATATATAGCAAACGTAATCTCTGCTTACTATATGAGAGAACTATAATTTTAAGATTACACAATATATAACATTTTTAATCATAAAGTTAATTAACAGTAGAGCTAATATTATAAACATCAAAATATTATAGAATTCACAATCCTTTAAGTACTACTTTTTAGTCCATTCCAGTAATTCTCAAAGTGTGGTCCCAGACCAGCATAAGCAGCAGCATTAGGAAACCTGTTATAAATGCAAGTCCTTGAGCCTCACAGCAGATAGAATCAGAATCTCTGAGCACATGGCCCAGCAATCTGTGTCTTAACAACACCTCTAGAGAGTATATAGGCTAACTCAATTGCTCCCTGCCTCAGTTTCTCCATCTGTAATTGGAACCAGTATAATCAAAATGATCCTGTTTGGGGCGATGTCATAGATCATCTTTCTACATCAAGTATAAATTTTTCCCATCCGAAGACAATATAACGCCCCAGTGTGGGCCAGGCTTTGCTTTTTCTTTCTTCACACAACCCCCAATCCTTAGCCCAAGTTATAGGAAAACCAAATCTTCTGGAATTAAGAAAATCCTTCAGAAATATGCCTTCTTATAGCAGGTTGATTCCTCACTCCTGCCTGGAATGGGAATGCCGATGCTAATCTTTCAGAACACGATGGCATATCAGAGCAGGAGCAAGGAATCAAACTTCCCTGGTGTAACATCTTTAGAACCCTACATATTAAAATTATTTACAACGAATGGGAACATCTCTTTTGATACTAAAAATATCATAAAAATATAACCAATTTTCTGTTAATACAAGTGATATCTTAAAACAGCATTTTTCACTTTTTGAATAGTATTCCACTTCTATCTGCTAATCTGGTTATCAAATATTTTCACAAAAAATTCTCTTGTCCTTCTTAGTTTTAACTTGATATTATTTTTAACAAGAAAGTATTTCCCCAGGCTTAGCTACCAATGTTACTTTTGTCTATTTTTTTCCCTTTTGGCTATAAGGCTCTATAAACTTTTGGAAAGCCACATATATGTAAAAATCCTAACTTCAGCTGAACAACTGCCTGATACAGTATAAGGATGTAATTCTAGTCTTTATTTAAATGGTTATGAATGGTTCTATCTTCTGAAAATAGTAATTAATACAGTAATACTGGTAAATATGCATTAAACTTCCCACAGAGCTGCCATTTAGATGTCTGACATTGACAGTAAATACATCAAATTATTACAAAATAAAAAATAAGTCCTCTATATTAAATGATTCCTTCCTTTTAACAAAGTAACATGGTATGCTTGTTCTTTTAATTTGCTTTTACTCTATAATCAAATAACATTTTAAGCACATTTTCTAGATCCATGTTTTTTAAACTATCTTGAAAATGATCTATAATAAAAAATATATTTTACATCATGATTCAGTATACAATAAAATAACTAAAATATATTTCATATACATTCTTTCTATTTGCAATGCAATCTGATAGTTTATATTCTATTCTATCCTATTTCATTTTCTTTTTTAAATGTTGGTTGCATGATTTCACAATCAAATGTTGGGTACTGCTGTTTGAAAAAACACTCTTCCAGACTACTGTAAAGATCAGTTAATATTCTAAGTATATACAGCCACTTCCCATTTAATTTTCTCAAAATAGTTTTATGTTTTTCTCCAATTCAAAATACACACCTCACAGGATCTTTACACTGCGCTCCAGGTGTCTGTCTGGGTAATTTAGGTGAAGATTCTTCCAACAAACAATCATTTATTCCTACATTATTAGTGTTGAGTAATTTTTGTTTTTTGGCTTTTTGGAAACCCCCTGCAGATTTAAAACCCAATGTTAGCATAATAGAACTATAGGTAGAAACTATTTAATAATATACATTTGAATAAGAACACCTTTATTTAAAATGACAAAATATTACCTGAATTGTAGAGAATACCTCTACATTCCAAGCACTCCCAGTTTTGTTCCCACGATGGTAGTGAGGAACAGGCTAAGTGTGTTCCACTAGAACCACAACACTGACAGCGCTTTATTTCCCATTTGCTGAGGAAACAAAGAGAAATAGATGTTGACATTTTGGAAACTTCATCAAATTCCAATCACCAGCCCTGCCACAGGCACCACTGTCTGTCTTACACGCACAACGAACCCTTTTACCAAAGGAAGAAAAACAGCTTATCTGCTTTGACACTTTCTATTTCATTATTTGTGTTTATAACCTCCTTCTTTATTCTCTAACTTAAAATACCTAAACTAAATATCAACATGTACATGCACATACAAAAAGAATATACATGTCAGACAGAATATGATTAAAGAAGGAAATGTTTCTGTTGCATTTGAAGATGACAGTACTCATAGGACTCTGTGCCGTGAGTACAATGTGAAAGCAGCATTCAGTAAACACATTTTCTTACAAAAACATTATCTTTCTTTCCAAGGTGAGGAATTATTTCCTACAATAGTCTTGCTCAAACATCTCTGATATTGTGCAGCTCAACAGGACCCAGCCTCACTATAGGGCCCATATTCATATTCTCTCTCATCTGTTCCCACACCCCCACCCCACCACACTGTGTTGCGTCATGTGTGCAAGTCTATATTCACATTTTCTGTCTGGGTGTGAGTGAGGTTGTCATGTGGGGCCTCCTCTTTCTTTGGTTATAGTACACCCTCTCTGTATAAAAATGGATATACTCTCTGAGTATGTAGATGTGTGGATGATATGAGAGGTAACTGGATACCCTCCCCTTCGGTTCGTGCGGGTGAACCTCCCTGTGTGGATATGGGTGTGTAGGTGTGTGTACTGTGTGCTCCCCCTTCCATGTCCCCAGGTAGTTCTGTCAACTGATGATGAAGAGAAAGAATACTAAGTCTCAGAGCGAGGTTTCCAACACACTTTATCTGCCTTCAGACCCAAGCTCCTAACCATTAGACCACACTGCCTTTCAGCAAAATTGCCTTCCTATCACTAGGATGAGAGGGAGTGAAACCACAAAGAAAACATTCAGATAGCAGGTATCCATGTCCCAGGAGAAAAGGCAAGGGACAGCAATCTCAAGTAGCAGCTGGAAAAAAGGGGAGTTTGGCAAACTCTGATTGGCTGAACAGTGATATACTATACTATACACACACACACACAAACACACACACACACACACACACACACACATATATATATATATAAATTACATCAGCTTAAAATGGATTTATAAAATATCAGTATTAATGAATGTATTACTTCTTAGAACTCTCATTATCTCATCTGTGTCTCAGCACAACCCTTGAGATTACCGTTTACAAATGAATATTCAGAGTCGCCAGATCAAGTAACGTAAATGCACATTACTTGACATCTTCAATGAGATCTCGGCCCTTAAAGAATTCTAGTCTAATGACAAAGACAAATTTAAATAATGTCAATTATATTGTAACACACACAGTGGTGGGAAAACCCAGCCCAGAATGGGGAATGAATGGTAAGAGCTGCTTAGGGGAAACATTTCAAAGCTGGCATGACCTCAGCTGAGTCTTTACAAATAAGCAGCAGCTTACCCAGCCTAACCACTTTCCAAGAGAAACAAGGTTCCCAGTATTCTGCTTTACACTTTAAGTGTCATTTTGCCATGTTCAAGTAAGGTTATATAACAGGGATAAAACATTTTAATGAAATTTCTTACATAAAATTTGACAAAACTGGCTTTGTTACTTTTTATTCTGCATCTTAAAAATGAAGATACTCTTGATTTCTAGTTATCTAATATAGTATAGTGTACGCAGAAGGCACAAAATGATTGTTAAGATTACAGCCAATATCTTGACATTACAAAGGAGTAATCAGTAAATTTCTTATTTATTGTGATCCAAAAGAAACACTGTTAGATGCATCTAGTTAATCTCCAGAACAGTGCCATCCAACAGAAATACAATGCAAATTATATATGTAATTTAAACTTTTCTAGTAACCATATTTAAAAGGTAAAACAGGGAACATGAATTTGAATATTTCCAAAACATCATTTTATTCAACACATAATCAATATAAAAATTATTAAGATATTTTAAGTTCTTTTTATCTTACTGTTATGGGCTAAACTGTGTCTCCCCGAAATTCATGTTGAAGTTATAAATACCCAGTACCTCACAATGTGACTGTATTTGGAGATTTGGAGATAAGGCCTTTAAAGAGGTAATTAAGGTAAAAGGAGGTCATATGGGTGGACCCTAATCCAATATGACTGGTGTCTTTTTAAGGAAAGGAGATGAGGACACAGACAGAGGGACAATCACTTGAGGACATAGCTAGAAAGGAGCCACATGCAAGCCAAGGAGAGGCGTCAGAAAAAATCAAATCTGCTGATACCGTTATCTTAGACATCTAGTCTCTAGGATTGTGAGAAAACAAATTTCTATTGTTTAAGCCACCCAGTTTGTGTTATTTTGTTAAGGCAGCCCCAGCAAACGTACACACATACTAAGTCTTCAGTGTATATTTTACACTTACAACACCTCTCAACTGGGAATAGTCACATTTCAAGTGCTCGATAGCCACATGTGGCTAGTAGCTACCATACAGGACAGTGCAGCTCTAGAATATAGAGCCTCATGGAGATACACCACCGAAATAAGTTGCAATTATGCTAAGTGCAATAATTTATCTATAAACAGATGTAAACTTACATTTAATAAATGTACCTCATCTCAACTTAAAACTTCAAACATCCAAGAACAAACTACATTTTACTAACTAGAAACCTGCTTTCTAAGCTGACGCTTTCAGTAAGAATACAGCACAAGTGAAGTTCCTGATATACCTATCAGGCGCATTATAGTCTCGCCCTTCCTTGCAACAACATCTTTGCACATCACAGCGCTCATAGTGCTGCAGAAGCTCTTGATAAGCATTTTCCTCTAATTCCCAAGATGCGTCTCTGTAAATGAAGAAAAATATAATAAAATATACGTTGACCTAGAATGTTACATAAAAGGATTGGTAATGAACCTAAAAATAAAAACTTTCCACATATAAGGAACGAGGATAAAACTTGTTCTTTTTAGGATTAATCATTCTCTTCAACATATAGATCCATTAGCGTCATTTTATCCTATACTTAATTAATGTCATAGTCAATTTTCAAATGCTAAATGAAAAATTCAGCAGAAATTTTATAAAACTTACATTTTTATTAACATTTCACTCCCAATTTTTTTTTTAAATTTCAAGTTTAGTACCATCATTCCTGGATTCCTCATCTTTAAGTATTAAGAATATTATTCACATACATTTTTGAATCACATCTTGATTCTCTTAGATAATTCATACATACCATTTTGAAGCCTATTATACCTGTATACAAATCAATTAATATCGTATACAACTGAGGTGTTTATTAAGAGACTATAAATTAACTAATGAGATATTTAGCACAGTCCCTGCTCTCAAGAACTAGCAATCTGGGGAGAAGGAGGCAGCGGCAGAGGTGGCTTTACATTTCCTCATTTGAAATGGCTGCGTGTCCATCATCACTTAATCAGACATAAATGATTATTTCCATTGTTATTAAATCCTCCACCATTTAAGGTATCTTTTTGTCTATGTTAACTCACTTTTCAGGAATATGAATTCCCATTCTCAACATCTCTTTCTGAAATATGTCACTATTATTGCATATTGTGCACCTAAAGAAAAAAACTCCTGCACTTATTGCTTGAACCTGTAGTGAAAAATAGAAAATCTGTTATTAACAATTTAACAGGTTATAAGGTTATGAACTTTATAGCTAACAGAAGAATATGTGCTATTTTTCACTTAATATATTATGAAAACTTATTTTCTATTCCAGTGGTTCTCAAACTTGATAAATTAAATTATTCCACTGCTAAAATTTGGAGATCTTTTTCCCAATGTTCAAAAATCAATCAATCGATTAATTAATTAAGCCAACTTAGCTTTACATCTACATATTCACCCACATATTCTTCTCAACCTTTGTTATCTAATATAATTTCTGTTCCCAAATATTGTATTGTCCATCACTGTGAATAAAACAGTAAAAATCTTGAGTTACTTCATGTTGGAAGGTTGTTTAAGTCTTACATAAAAAGCACCCTTAGTTCTGTTTTTAACTCAATCTCCGTTAGTTTTTTCATAAAATGGGAGAAATATAAAACTTACTCTCATTCTTCAGCAAATACAAATACAGAAGCAGCAGGCAGAGGGTATGTATGCAGAAGGAGACAGAAAACTATAAGCCTACTAGAAAGAGTAACCAATCCCCAGTAAAAAAAAACAAAACTAGTAACACACATTCATTTAACAAATGTTAATTCCTACTATATAGGTACCAAACACTATGCTATGTACCAAAAACAGAAATATAAAATGACTTGGATTTTACTTCAAGGGATTCTTGTTGAGTAGGCATATGTGTATTTAATTGTAACACAGTGTAAAAGTGTTTTTTTTTTCTGTTGTTTTTTGTTTGTTTGTTTTTTTAAAGAATATGCATGGAAGAGAGAAGAAGAAGTACCTAAGTCTATATGAGAGCTTGACAAAAATGTCACAGGATGGTGAGGTCAAAGCTAAGTTTGGAAGAAGACATAGGGGTCTGACAGGAAAATAGGGACAAAAGATATGAAAAAAATAGAAAATCACACATATCAAGTTTCAGTGGTAACAGAAAGCACATGTGATTAGGGAAGATTTACTAATATACTTAGGGATAACATGCTGGCCATACTGAACTAAGTAATGAGGCTAAACAGGTAAATCAAAGCCAGTAATGTGAAGAAATTATAGGAAATAAGACATGCAGGAGAAAGACCAATTACTAGGCTCCTGCAAAAGTCTAGTTTAAAAAAAAGAACGTGATCACCAATAAAATTTTAAAAAAACAAATAAAAAATAAAGAGTGTGAAGTTAAATCTCAGTGAAGGCAGAGAACAACAATAAAAAAGCATACACCAAAATAACTATTAGACCTGACAGAGTGGGGGAATGATTTGTGGATGGTGAAGAAGAAGTAAACAAAGAGGAATCCAGATTCAAACAAATAGCAAATGGCACTCACACATACCGTATGGTGGGGAAGCAACAAGTTATTGAAATCTCTCAATCTACAGGGTCTTCGAGCAACTGTACACTGAAACCAGTATCTTAGTAAATTGTAGGATATAATGCAAAGAAGTTAAGTGTTTAAGAATCAAGAGAAAAAACACCATAGGGCATATGGAAGATATCAAGACCAGAGCAATGTTTGAGAAATCCAAATGGAACAAGAATAGTGACCAATTCTCTACATAACCAGAGTGAAAAGTTTCCATCAACGTTTTTGATATTAATCTATAGTCTTTCCTCACAAAATGTGGTAAAAAATAATGAAATTTGCTTAACCACATACAGTTCTCATTCTTTTGCATAGGTTTGTTCTTCCTATGACTCTTTTATATTAATGAAGTTCAGAGATTTAAAAAAATTATTCAGGTATTGTAGCTATCTAGACAGGGTAGACTCCATTTATTATTTCAGTTAAGACTCTAGTATCAGAGAAGGAAAGCCACTGGAGCTCCTTTAGAGAACATGACTCAAGAATTAGTTTTAATCCACAGACAACAGTTCACTGGTTCCCAGAGGGTAAGTGGAGAGGGAGGATATATAAGAGGGTAAAGGGGTCAAATATATGGTGATGGAAGGAGAACTGACTCTGGGTGAGCACACAATGTGATGTATAGATGATATGGAATTTTACACTTGAAACCTATGTAATTTTATTAACCATTGGCACCCCAATAAATATTAAAAAAAAAGCCTTACTTCTAATCAAGTAACAATTGTTTATTAATATTTACATCATAGACAGGCGTCCATATTGCTGTACTTTCATTTTATATTTGCACAAAGTAGACTACATTTTTGTTAGTAATATTATTTCTACTTTTTAATGACAATTAGAAACTTGATATTTTCAGTGTTCCCAAAAAGCCCTATGAATACTAGGTCAAGTTTGAGAACCTCTTTGTGATTCATTAACACATAAATGAGGCAAATCTTATCCCTCTTGAAAAATAACATACTGTTACAAAATTAACAAGATGATACATTTGACAGCAATTAAACATACTGTGATACAAACCCTTAATTAAGATAAATTACTATTTTAAGATTCTCTCCTATAATGTGAACTTCTCAATAGGTAAAGATAACACTTCATGATGTTTATGAACTGCACTCTGGATCCTTTTACAAACACTTCTTTGTAAGAATTAACAGAATTTCTAATATTTACCCAACAAAGCAGGCTCCATCCTGTCACTTTTAACTGAATAATCCTAAATATAAATGTTCAAGGCTCATACAAAAAAATAGAAAGCAATCAATCAAGCTTTACTACTTTGACTACTGTTAGTACTTTAAGACTATTGAAATATAAGAGGATTTATTACATCTCCTAACTTTAAAAATACTTTTGTGGATAATCTGTAATCAGTAATAACATTTCATTTTACTAAACAATAATAAAAGCCAAGCTTTAAAAAAACAGTATTAAACTTAAGTAAATCATTTGTTATTTGGCGTTCTATTAACTATACCTGTCTATAAATTAGCACTTACACACATGTATACTACATACTTGATGTTACTAATAACTGGGATCTTTTAACTTACAAGTATGATCTGAATCAAAAAAAATATTGAGTTGTTTAATGTCATGTTTTATATTTCAATTACTTGAAAGCTTGTTATCAGGTTTGATATACAAGCTAGCTATCAAAGAACTAAAGTAATACTTTAATTCATTAGATAATCAGTTCCCTTTCAAGAAGTTATGATAAAGTATTTACTGTAGCTTTTTAAAAAAGGATTCACACCATTTAAATATCTTAGCTTACAATTAAATGATCATTTCACATATCTTGGTTTTCTAAGTTTAAATATGTAAACGAACTTTGAAATGAAAATCTACATTTCATTCTTTGTGAAATACATACAAAATCCTTGGGAAAAAACAACAAAAGTTTTCAAGTGTAAATATACATTAAAAACGAGTATCTAAAGTATTTATTAAAATATTAATTGTACACTTTAATAGGTGAATTTTATATGTAAAATATGCTTCACTAAAGCTGTTATAAAAAGTTACAAGTAGTAAGAGCTAAAATACACATGCTAATTCTTTCTAATTTTAAATTAAAATCAGAAATCAACAAATTTTATATCAGAAAAGGCTTATAAAACATCTTACCTGCAAACAGTCTCTATGAAACCAAGCATTCTTACAACAAGGACTTCGTAATATGCTATAAGTTGGAATAGGCTCAATAAATTCCAAGCAAATGGTACATGGTAAGGAGTCGCTATAATTATTAGGTGAAATTATTTGAACAGGTCGATGGCTCCAACAAAATGACCTAAAAATGTAAATTATTTAAAACCAACATCTAATAAATTACAAAGCACAACTAGGCTAGCATTACAATTCACATTAGTAAGAGAAAATTTATTCATATCTCTCTCATAACTAACTTAAAATAAACTGGAATCTTGGCCCTATAAGTCAGTTTTACAATCTATGACTAAGGCAAATTGAGCTTTCCAAATGTGAACCTTTTGTTGGCACAGAATTGCAGTAACTAATATTATGTTGAGAATCCTATGTAATACTGTTAGCAACAGAATATACACACCATTGTATTCAGCACTGTACAAAATTAAAGGAACTTAAACTTTACATATTTAATCATATAACAAATAAAATGCAAATAATAACTTATTCCTAACCCACTAAATTCATTTTCATTTGTATTATCTAAACTGCAGTTTTTGTACATGGTAAAATCCATTAAATTGGTAAAGAACACAAAGACTAAAAGAAATAGAACACCATGATAGCAAACACCAAAATTCATAAGATTTTGATGTTTAAAGCTGGACTCAGGAAGCGTTTTTTTTTCAAGGGCATCCCAGGGCATAATATTTATTGTTTGCACACCATCAAATTTACATGCCTTCACTTTTCTCAAGGAGAAATACATGTGGCCCTGTGAAAGAAAACTGGACTATTTAATCTAAAGGGTGAGACTACAATCTGCAATTATATAAGATAGAAATTTTCACTGAAAATGAATAAATTTACAGTTCCATATTATACTCTATAGCTGAAATGTGATTGAATAAGCCCACTTCAGATATGGCAATTCTCAAGACTTTGCAGATAGAAATAACTCCATAACGGAGATGGGGAGAAAGTATATAATGTATACAGTCAGAGCAGCCTTGAAAAGAAATTTTACAAAGGAATTATATCATTGGAATATCCATATCTATTATCCACTTTTCTTTAACATTTATCTTTCACATCCAACAATTAACTCACGCAAAATTGCCAGTGAACTGGAAAATACATTCTCTCTGAAGTCCACATGGGAAATGGTAACTTCGTTTACATCGAGGTGTAACACATCCAATTGAAGCACCATTTTTCTTGCAAACACAGCATTTCTAGAAGAAAATATGAAAATAAGGGCTATAACACAAAAATTTTGAGTACTATTATGACAGGTTAGTGTAATAATTAGACAGTTAGGAATTCCCTGGTAGAATGAGCAGAAAATAAAAATATCTTTAAAGGCTTAGCCTTGAAAATTCCAGCTTTAAGATAGCACTCTCCCAGGCTGGCCAAGTGGCGCGTTGGTTCGGAGCTGGCTTGGGACGCCAGCTCTGAGCATCAGGGCCCCGGTTTGGATCTCACATGAGGGCCAGTGATGCTGCGCCCTCTACAGCTAAGATGGTGAACAACAGCTCGACCTGGAGCTGAGGTGCCGTGAGTCGCTGGTGATGGTGTAGGCTGCAGCCCCTGCTGCAGTGGGCTGCCATGAGCTACTGTGAGAAGCCGGCAGCCAGCGTGAGCAGGCAGCATGAACTGCCAAGAGCCGCATGAGCGGCTGTCCAGAGGCCAGCGACCGATCGACCTCACCTGGGAAGAGCGCAATGATAATACCAACATGGGCCAGTGAAGCAACATCCTCCACAACTAGACTGAAGAACAAAAGGACATCAACTTGTCTGTTCCCCTTCCCCAATTCCCCAGTGCTGTTACCCTCCCCCAATTCCCCAATAAAATCTTTAAAAAAGAAAAAAAGGTAGCACTCTCCCGCCAGAGCAAAATCATCAATTATGCTCCGGGACAGGCCTCAGTGTTGCCCTTGTGCCCAGCTTGGAGATACCACACCTGCCGGAGCTAAAACACCAATTAAGCTCCGAGACATTCAGGCTGTTTGGAGAGAAGCCCCCCCTCCAGGCTACATTAATCTGTGCTAATAGAAACCGGTTTTCCTTCCCAGCTAGGCTAGGAAAAGTATATAAACAGAAGCCTCCCCCTAGTCAGTGGGCACTCCAGTTTCAGATGCTCCCTCTCTTTTAGAGAGTTGTATCTCTTTATTCTAATATAAACTGTTCTTTACTGCAAACTTTGCCTATCTGGTCCGTGTCTCCATTCTTCGGTGCTATGAGCCCATGAATCCCGGCCACACACAAAACATCCTGCACCAATATAACGTGAACAAGGTATAAATGAATATTCCTTGTGGGGAGTTTGAAAATTATTTTCAACATACAACAGCTGTGATGATGGATTAAAGAAATTTCCTGAAAAAATTGTTCTACACAGAAACAATCTAAAAGACACTAAAAATTCACTCTTATAACAATTTCTGATCTAGGAAACATCTGTAACATAACGTGAATGAGAAAGAGAAGCTTCTTTTCCTTCCTACTTGCTAAAATATTCTAAACGGAAGGGTTCATAAACATAATGGCTATACATGAACGTCTCATTCAAATCACAATGGAAAACACATTAGGAAATATTCAACAAGGAATACAGCAAAATAATACTAAAAACCAATTTGTAAAACAATTGGGTAGGATCACTATGTTCTAACCAAATGAAAAAGGTTTAGATGCCCATAGTAGGTTAAAAAGATAAGCTCAAGTCCTAATTCTTGGTACCTCTATGAATGCAACCTTATTTGGAAATAGGTTCTTTGTAGACTTAAGTTAATGATCTCAAGGTGAGATTATCCTGGATTTAGAGTGGTCTCTAAATCAAATGGCGTCCTTTTAAGTGAAAGGAGAGGGAGATTTAAGACACACACACAAACGGGAAGGCCATATGAAGATGGAAGCAGAGACTGAAGTTAGGCTGTCATAAACCAAGGAATGCAAAGGTTGCCAGCAGCCACCAGACGCTCAGAGAAAAGCATGGAATGGATTCTCCCTGAGAGTTTCCAGGAAGAATCAATTCTTCTGAGAGCTTGATTTGCAAGTTTTGGTCTCCAGAATTGAGAGAATAAACTCTGTTTTAAGTGACCCAATTTGTGGTAGTTTATTATGACAGCCCTAGGAAACAAACACAATACCGCTGCTACTAACAGAATTACAACAGTGGTATATAAACAGAAAAACTATTAGATGGATCAAATGGATGAATCATTACTAAAATACAGAGCAAGTACCTAAAACATCTTGGAACCCTCGAAGTGGCCATTATAATGGTCACTGATGAAGAGGTTATACAGTCTTACTGTTGACCCCTCAAGCACTATCAGGTCATAGGGAATACCTTTTAACCTGAGGCTCTCCCAGTACACTGACATATAGAATTCTAGTTTAAGGTCACAAATACAGACCCCTCTTTAGAATTAAGATATACTCAAAGATTCACAATACTGTATACTCAAAGAGAGAATTCAGGTGTTTTAAGAAAACAGGTATTTCCAAACCCTAAGGGGACCTTTAGAGATCATCTTTCACCACGAGTTAGTTCACTATCATCAGGAGGTTGAGGAATTTTGATGCCAATATTCTCATGTGGCCCTTATATAAACGCCACTGGTAACCTTTCTCCCAAGGTTTTCCTTCTGCTCTAAAGCCTCTACTTTACCATTAATTCCATTGCATCCTCAACATCTTAAAAAATAATTGCCTCCATTTCTTTGCCTCAACTAAAATAAAGGTCTCTACATGCTTCCTTTATAGAATTTCTTGAATGAAATTCTGTATCCTCCTTAATTTCCCTATCCTCCTTAATTACTAGACCTGCCAAGGGGTGAAAGTGGGATATGGACAGGGATAGGAAGGGGGACAAAGAGAACGTTATTTTAATATCTGTTGCAGATTGTAGGCCACTACTCTATCTTCATACTTAACCTTCCCATTCTCTCATTTTCATTATTTCTACTTAGACCACATGGAGACCTATAGTCCTTTCATTGCACTAACCTAATAGCTATCACACAGAACATTCACGAATTATAATTGAATGAACTAAGGGTTCAAGTTTGCAATACCTATCTTGGAGACCAGGAGAAGGCACTGAGCACAAACACACAATGTCACAGAAGGGCACAAGAGGTGTGGAGATCATGAATTACTGGTCTGCATAGTTGTGTAATTTTTTACCTAAACCCATCATTCCAACCCAAGCAACTGAGGTATGTATAAGAATGAAAAGTGAATGACTGGGTTGACTCAGGTTTGAAGTTTGAAGAACAGCAGACTGGAAGTATGTTTGTAATTCTGATGGTAAGAGTGGGTGAAATGATGGGTAGGTTGGAGTAAGATAAGGAAGTGAAAACAGTATTGTCACATACATTATGCAGGGGTAGTTAAGCACTTTTTCATTTGCAAAAAATACAAAATATTCTTCTAAAATTCACCATATTTGACAAAAATAAGCACTGGAACATAAAATCAAAGTCTTATAAATTTTTAGTAGAGAAAGTGACGGGTAAGACTTCCCTAGCATTGATAATATTTATGATATTAGTGTAATGAGTAAAATAATTTACTTACCAGTTTAGAAGCTCTATTCACTTCTTTCCTGATGTCTTCTATTAGAAAACCATAAACTCCTTCTTCTTCTTTACCTCTTTGCCAGATTCCACTTGACAGCAACTATGAATATATTCTCAATTAGAAAATAAACTCTAAGAAACTAGTTTGGAATAAAAAAAATATATATATCTATATATATATATCTATAACACCCCAATAAAAAATAGGCATAAAACAACTCAAATTTCAAGCACCTCTTTTTCATGGTCAAAGTAAGAGGCTACTGATATTCTTTAATTTGGAAGACACTGTATATTAACAGTTCATATAACCAAACTGGTTTCTAAAGTATTCCAGGAAATAACAGAAAAAGGATGGGAGGGAGGGAGGGAGGAAAAAGATTACCTATGATTAATTTTTAGGGTAAAAATGTGGTAAATACTAAAAAGTGTAAATGTAATAATATAAACTCTACAGAAATAATTCAGATTATCAGTGATATTTCAGGCTAACTTTAACCCTAGCTAGATTCTGAATCATAAAGGCATATTTACAGGGAAACTTACTGAAACACAGGTTTGAAACATTAACAGAAATTGTTCGAATTTTAAAATATCTGATTTTCAACTTCAGTTTAAATATGTTAAGAGAGCACAAATCAAGAAAAAGCATGGGAGGGCCGGCCGAGTGGCGCAATGGTTAAGAACTGGCTTGGGACGCCAGAGGGCCCCGGTTCGGATCCCACATATGAGGGCCAGTGACACTGCCCTCCACGGCTAAGATGCTGAACAACAGCTCAACCTGGAGCTGGGCTGCCTCTGAGTCGCCGGCGACGGCGTAGGCTGCATCCCCTGTGGCAGTGGGTTGCCATGGGCTACCGTATGTAGCCAGCAGCCACAGTGAGCGGCCGTCCAGAAGCCAGCGACTGATGTGCCTCGCCTGGGAAGAGCGTAATGATGGTGCAAACTTGGGCCAGTGAAGTGACGTCCTCCACAACTAGACTGAAGAACAAAAGGACAGCAACTTGTCTGTTCCCCTTCCCCCAATTCCCCAGCACTGTTCCCATCCCCCCAAGTCCCCAATAAAAAAAAAATCTTAAAAAAAAAAAAAGAAAAAGCATGAGACTGTGAATAAGAAATCCCTACTTCCAAACCAAGCTCCGTGTCAAACTTTCTGGAATCCTAAGAAAGTAATTTGATGTCTCTGACCTTAAAAACAAAAATAAAAACACTGGACTAGATTAGCTTGTTTCTCAGTCTCTTTCAGCTCTAACATTCCATTGCCACTTGTAATATTACCAAACTTTCCTGTTCACGATGAAATAGAATCTTGTTAAGTATTGATCCTGGGGTCAATATGTTTTTGAATTATTATACTCATTAACAAAATAAGACAGCATGTAAGGAAATTTTTGATATGATCCACTTAAATGTATTAAGTAATTCAAAAATACTTCAAATTTGTGATCAGAGGCTTATTTTAATCAGTACCATATATCCTAAAGAAAATCAAAAGTGATATACATTACCTAAAAATCAGTTATAAAAAAATAACCCACTGACTAATAAAATAACTCTCTTAATTCTACTACATAAAAAGTGAAACTTAGGGTCGGCCAAGTGGCTTAGTTGGTTAAGAGCTCGCTCAAGAGTTTGAGCTCTGAGCAACAGCAGTTCGATGCCCGGCCCAAGCTGAGCTGCCGCTGAGCTGCCAACAGGTGGCAGGATGGCTCAGCTAAAAAAAAATAAATAAATAAAGTGAAACTTAGGAAAATGAAAAGGTTTTCTTGTGTGATGAAAAATATAATAGATCCTAACTTACAAACAGATTTGGAATTCCAGCTTCAGGTTCCCTTAAGTCTTGGTACAGAGTAATTAGGTTCCTAGACCAGTATACAAGTCTATTTAACCCATAGGGTGCCTGAGACACAAAACTATAGTCTTGACGAACCACCAAGAAATATATTAGATGTTGTCTCAAGGAAGCATCTTAAGAGTTTTAACATGGATACTGTGGTGGGTATACAAATATGTCCACAAATTTGTTGATACTCCTTCCTTTAAGAGGTGGGGTCTAATTCCCTTCCCCTTGAGTATAGGCTAGACTTAATGACTTGCTTACAAATAGTATAAAGCAAAAGTGACAATGGTGTGTGACTGTGAAGACTAGGTCGTATGATTCCATTTTGGTGTACTTATCTATCCCTCTCTTTATCATCACTTGCTCTGGGAGAAGCCAGACACCATGCTGTAAACAGCCCTACAGAGGCACCCAGGAAGAACTTCAGACAGGATTCAACAAGGTGAGAAGTTGGTAGAGGGAAGGGAGAACAAATGAGAGACTAATACTCAGTATGTAATCACTTTTTGTTTCTTCTGAGTGACCCATAAATTAACCTATTTCCTTTTCTACAAATATTTAATACCTTCAGTCAGAACTTCTCTTTCCAGATTCTCTGTGAAATAAAATGCTTTCCTTCTACTCTCTGAACTTTCAAACAAGTCTTTTCTGAGGTTTATCACTAGCAGCAATGAAAACAAGAAAGTGGCAAAAAGAACAACTCCCTTAGAGACCAAACCATTTTCTCCTCCTTTTGTCACTTAGGCCGCAAAGGGTTAGACAAAAGTAAACAGGTAATGATGACAGGTCTTTATACATACAAAATTAATTTCATAATTTTAGAATTTGATAAACAAAAAAAATTATTTTTACATATAGGTGAAATGAAATCCAGAGAAGTTAAGTGACTCACCCAATTCTTAGAAATCAGTCATCAGGATCTAGTTCTTTTCTTTGGAAGGATATCAAATTACAAGGATTTAATTATAAATTATACTCACCAAACAATAGTAATGTACAGTGAGATTCCATTTCTCTTTGGTTTTCTTTTCTCCATATTTACTAGGACAGTCATCATTCTTTCGACAGAAAACACAAGCTAATAGTGAAAAAAGTAAATAGATGTAAAAATATTTTTTAAATTTTCAAAAAAACCCCATGGAATTAGTGCTTCTCTCAATTGATGTGTTCAATTCATTCTGAGTGACCAAATCACATTATAGTTATCAGTAACTTAAAATGTCTAACACCTACTTTTAAAACACAACGTGACTTTACATTTTTTCATTAATTTTTGATGATGAATTTCAGTGTATAGTTAAAATGCCAACTTGCAGGGTAACAACACTGAAAATAATGGATTAGGAGATTTCTGGTGTAGGTGGCGGAGTAGATAAACATTGTGCTCAGCTCCTCTCAGAACCACATTAACTACGACTAAACTACAGAACAACCATCACTGAGAATCGCCCGAAGTCTAGCTGAACCGAAACCCTACAACTATGGACTACAGAAGAAGCTACCTTGAAACTATTGGGTTGTTGGAAAAGTCATGATGCATTTTTGCAATAAAAAACAGAAAAAATACATCATGACTTTTCCGACAACCCAATAGTAGGAGAGGCAGAGACACAGAACTGGCTGGTCCCACTGCAGTCTATGACGGTTGAAAATCTGGAGCGATATCTCAGCTACAGAGGTATGATGGGTCCCAGCTCCATACCAGGCTGCCTGGCCCTGGGTTCCAGTGCCAGGAAGAGAAGTCTCCATAACTTTTGGCTGTGAAAACCAGCAGAGATTGTGGCTGAGTGAATCGGAGGGTGGCTGGAGTCCCAGGCGAACATCTTAAAGGGACAGCACATGGAATTACCTGCTGACGGACTGCTCACTCTGAGCTCCACCCTGGAGCAGTGGTTTGAAAGGTGCCAAGGACATATGGGAAAAAACTGAATTGTCTGCTTCAGGACAATGGCTCGAGGGCAGCTTTCTCCTAGATGGAGGAGCTGGCAGAAGCCCTTGTTTCTTTGCTGAGCCCTTCCGACTCCCAGCATGCAGATGCAGGCAGCTGCCTATCTGAGTCTCCATCAAACTGGCTATCACCTTTCATCTGCCTCGCCCTTGTGATTCCCTGAGACCCTGCTTGCTCCACCCAACTTTCAGACAGATCTAAGCCACTTCCAGTAGCTTTTCCATAAAAACAACCTGTCTTACCTCATGCTGCAGACTTTCACAAAATCTCTCAAAGGTTCACAAAAACAAGCAGCATCTGGCTTCAGAGTGTCCCCTAATTCTGGCTGGGCAGCCCTAAGCGCGGCAATAGTGGCGGCCATCCTTGTTTCATAGAGTAGCTTCTTAAGGTACTTCTAAGCCCAGTGCAGACAGCGGCCATCTGCGGGTTACTTTGTGGCTCAAAGTGTGTTGCCCCAGGCAAAGCACAGGCTGCAGGTAAACTTGGCCTGTAGCGGGTCCCCTCCCAGGAGGCTCCAGGGCTGGCATATCTGGTGGCCAGGTTTAGACTAAGCTGGAGCATCATCCAGCCACCTCCAAGGACGACACACCCAAGGGGCAGACTGGGCAGGCACCAGAGCCCTGCTAAAAAGCAAACCCTGCTCTGTAGGCTCATCCCCTGCACCACAACTCCTCCGCTGTAGTCACAGCAAGTCCTCACAACCAATCAGCCTCAGGGTCAATCCCTTCCATTGCTATGCAAACAGCAACCAAGGCTCAACTTCAACACCAGGGCACACACAACCCACGCAAGGGACACACCTGGAGCACCTGGCTCTGGTGACCAGAGCCTGCACCACTGGGTCCCACTGGACACCTCCTACATAAGGCCGCTCTACTAAGACCAGGAGGCACAGCAGCCCTACCTACTACATAGAAACAAACACAGGGAAGCAGCCAAAATGGGGAGACAAAAAAACACGTCCAAAATAAAAAAACAAGAACAGAACAAAGCTCCAGAAAAGAAATAAACAAAATGGAGACAAGCAATCTACCAGATGCAGAGTTCCAATCACTGGTTATAAGGATGCTCAGTGATCTCAGAGAGAATTTCAACAAAGAGGTAGGAGATATAAGAATGGAGATAGAAAACATACAAAAGAACCAGTCAGAAATAAAGAATACAATAACGGAAACAAAGAATATATTAAGGGAATCAACAGATTACAGAAAGCAGAGAATCTAATCAGCTATTTACAAGATAAGGTAGCAGAAAACACACAATCAGAACAGCAAAAAGAAAAAAGAATCCAAAAAAAATGAGTAGAGTTTAAGGGTCTTCTGGGACATCAAGTGTACCAACATTTGCATTATATGGGTGCTAAGAGAGAGAGAGAGAGAGAGAGAGAGAGAGAGAGGGAGAGAGGGAGAGAGAGAGAGGAATTGAAAACCTCTTTGAAGAAATGATGACAGAAAACTTCCCTAACCTGGTGAAGGAAATAGCTATAAAAGCCCAGGAAATGCAGAGAATCCCAAACGAGATGAACCCAAAGGGGCCCACAACAAGACACACTGTAATTAAAATGCCAAAGGTTAAAGACGAAGAGAGAATCTAAAAGTAGCAAGAGAAAAGCAGTTAGTTACCTACAAGGGAGCTCCCATAAGGCTATTAGCTGATTTCTCAACGGAAACTTTGCAGGCCAGAAGGGATTGGCAGGAAATACTCAAAAGTGATGAAAAGCAAGGACCTAGACCAAGATCATCACTCTACCCAGCAAAACTATCACGTAGAATTGAAGGACAGATAAAGAGGTTCCCAGACAAGAAAAAGCTAAAGGAGCTTATCACCAACAAACTAGTATTACAAGAAACATTAGAGGGACTTCTTTAGGAAGAAAAAAATAATAAAAAATATGAATAATAAAATGGCAATAACTACATATCTATCAACTATTACTTTAATTGTAAATGGATTAAATGCTCCAATCAAAAGGTGGGGTGGCTGAATGGATAAGGAAACAAGACCCTTACATATGTTGCCTACAAGAGACTCACTTCACACTGAAAGGTACACACAGACTGAAAATAAAGGGAGAGAAAAAAGATATTTCATGAAAATGGAAACAAAAACAAACAAAAAAAGCTGAGGTAGCAATGCCAGACAAAATAGACTTTAAAACAAAGGATATAACAAGAGACAAAGGACCCAATAATCCTACTTCTGGGTATTTATCTGAAGAAACTCAAAACACTACTTTGAGGAAACATGTGCCTCCATATGTTGATTGCAGCATTGTTTACAGTGGCCAAGATGTGGAGGCAGCCTGGGTGTCCATCAGTGGATAAATGGATAAACAGTAGCTGGTACATATATACAATGGAATATTGCCTGGCCATGGAAGGAAATGGGTTCTTGCCATCTGCAGCGGCATGGATGGACCTGGAGGGTATTGTGCTAAGTGGAGTATCTCAGACAGGGAAAGACAGATGCAATGTGATTTTGCTTATAAGTGGAATCTAAAAAACAAAGTAAGCAAACAAATAAAACAGAAAAAATCATAGAGAACATTTTGATGGTTGCCAGATAGAGGGGGAGATTGGGGGTGAGTAAGAAAGGGGAAGGTATTAAGAAATACAAATTGGGCTCAGTTGGTTAAGAGCTCGCTCAAGAGTGTGAGCTCTGAGCAACAGGGTCGCCGGTTCAATTCCCGGCCCGAGCTGAGCTGCCAACAGGTAGCAGGATGGCTCAGCTAAAAAATAAAATAAAAAAGAAATACAAATTGGTTATGGTGGGAATGTAGGATATAGCATAAGGAATATAATCAATAATATTGTAATAACTATGGTGTCAGATGGGTACTAGATAGATGGGAGAGGGGTTTGAGGGCAGGGTGAAAAGGTTGAAGGGCTTAAGAAGTATAAACTGGTAGTTACAAAATACTCATGGGGATGTAAAATATAGGGAAGATAGTCAATAATATGGTAATAACTATGTACAGTGCCAGGTGGGTACTAGACTAGTCAGGGGCATCAATTCTTAAATTATATAAATGTCTACCCACTGTGCTATATAAAATAACTGTACACCTGAAATTAATACAAAATAACACAATGTCAAAATAAATAAATAAAAATAATGGATTAGGAAACTTTAAAACTCCACTAAAGCAACGATTATGCTGCCAAAAACAATCAGAATCAATTTTTCAGAAACTCTGAAATCTAGTTTAAAAAGTTACAATTGGTAAAATGCTTACTAAAGAAACAAGTTATTAAATTTTGATGAGCGCTTTATGGCATTTTAACTTACCTAACCTACCATCCCCCACTCTCCAGCTGGGTCATGGCCTTAGGTACAATGGCCCAGGCTCCTGGTATGGATTGTCCTTGTTCTCAAAAAACTGTGACTTTGTATTTTGACCTGTGTGGTGGCTCCCTCAGGAACAGGCTCAGTCAGATGCTTGCCCATTTTTCTTCCTCTTACTTTTCAATTACAGTTGACATTCAATATTACATTAGTTTCAGGTGTACAGCATAGTGGTTACACATTTATATAACTTACAAAGTGATCCCCCTGATAAGTATCGTACCCACCTGGTGCCATAAATAGTTATTACAGTATTATTTATTATATTCCCTATGCTGCGCTTTATATTCCTGTGAGCTTATCCTTGTTTCATCTGCCTCAGAACTTTCTCAGGGCTGGAGCCTGACCATTTGTCAAAACGTTTAAGGCAAATATATAGCTGCAGCAGCTTGAATCAAAGGATAACAGACAGGGCAAACAGGCAACAGACTAAAAAGTCAAGGAGAGAAGAAGGGGATACACGAGGAAATAAGGGCTTAGAAAAGTTCCCGCCTACACTGGGGGAATCTGGAAGAACAAGCACATGCTCAGGGCTGGATTTATGCTCAGGAAAGACCCCAGAAACACAAGCTTTCACCTCTGGCTAATCTTTAGGTTCATGAACATCTATGTAAAAACAGAAAGATCCCAGGCCGGCTGAGTGACACATTGGTTAACAGCTGGCTTGGGATGCCAACTCTGAGCAGCAGGGCCCCGGTTCAAACCCACATGAGGGCCACTGATGCTGCGCCCTCTACAGCTAAGATGGTGAACAAACAGCTAGACCTGGAGCTGGGCTGCTGTGAGTTGCCGGCAACGGTGTAGGCTGCAGCCCCTGCTGCAGTGGGCTGCCGTGAGCTACCGTGAATGGCTGGCAGCCAGCGTGAGAGGCCGGTGGCCGGTGTGAGCGGCCCGTGAGCTGCCCTGAGCGGCCGTCCAATGGCTGGTGAGTGACTGTCTCACCCAGGGAAGAGCGCAATGATAATACCAACATGGGCCAGTGATGTGACATCCCCCACAACTGGACTGAAGAACAAAAGGACAGCAACTTGTCTGTTCACGTGCCCCGATTACCCAACGCTATTCCCCTCCCCCAATTCCCCAATAAAATCTTTAAAAAAAAGTCAATAAGCACATTAAAAGATGCTTAATATTATTAATCAGAGAAATGCAAATCAAAACCACAACGAAATACCATTCCATAGTAACAAGTAACAAATAACAAATGTTTGTAAGGCTGTGGAGAAATAGGAACCCTCATACACTGCTAGTGGAAATGTAAAATGGAAAGCTACTTTGGAAAATAGTCTGGCAGTTCCTCAAAAAGTTAAACATAGTCACCATATGACACAAGTTCAGTCCTGGGTATATATGCAAAAGAAATGAAAACAGATATATAAACATATCTTATAAACTAATGTTCATAGTAGCACTGTTCACAATAGCCAAAAAAAAAAAAAAAAGAAACTAACTGTCCATCAATGGATGATGAATGGATAAACAAAATATAGTATATATACAATGGAATATTATTCAGCAATAAAAAGGAATGAAGTACTGATACATGCAATAACATGGATGAGCCTGGAAATATGCTAAGTGAAAGAAGCCAAGCACAAAAGGTCGCTATATAGGAATCCATTTACACAGTAATATAATTAAAAGGGTGTGGCACATAGAACTGAATAAGTGTTAGTATTATAATTATCAATCTTTTCTATCCCATATCTACTAGCACAGAAAATTTCTAATAACATACTAATAAAACAGTGAGAAAATCCTTAGCTGAAGAGAAGTCTCTGAGGATCTCAAGATGGCAGGCCAATATTAGATGGAAGGAGCCTGAATCTCTAAATGACTGCATGGAGCAGAAAGTCTGTCTGTCCCATCTCCCCTAACCATGTTGGACTGTAACATGGGTAAGTAATAAACTTTTATTGTGTTAAACCATTAAGACTTCATGGTTTACCTATTACAGTGGCTTGTCTTATTTACCTTAATATATGTTATCAAGAATGGATATTATTCATTAAAAAGGTACTATATATTTGTTAGCAGGCTCGTCATAAAATAAATTCCATGATTAGAAACAAACAGCATGAACTAATATTTAATATTGTGAAATATCACCCCTACATTTGCCTTCCTCAACCAGTTTAATAAGCCATAACTGAAAGGCCCTTCCCACAATCTCTAAAAAGATTTCAAATTACTATCCTCTTATAGCAGTTTTTTTGTTGAAATGAATACACATAATATTGTACTTTAGTAAATGGATATATGTAGTAAGCATGGATCAGGTAATTCATTCTTATTGTTTGAGTAGCATTTAAAGAGATGTATTACAGTAAAAAAGCAAGAGTAAAATATCTTAATATTTTAAATTACATTTGAAACTATTTTAAATACAGTTACTTACCAAGAGTCTGTGAACCATCAGGTTTATTTTCATTCATTTTACTAGGAAAAATAAGAAGATACAATACAGCCATCTTAATTTTTGAAGTCTCAAATTATCCATTTTAGTAAATTTAGTCAATGCATGATTACAAATAAACTGCATATCATTTCTTACTCTAGTACATAATTTCCTCACCTTTGATACATCTAAGACCAATAGTTCTCAGCAAGAGTGGTAAAGCCTGGAAACATGGTTAAAACTGGAGGAAATATTTTTTAGTTCTCAAATGATTAAGGTGACTACTTGCATTTAGTGGAAAGGGCCCAGGATTTCAAAACATCCTGCAATGCACCAAACAGACCTACACAACAAATAGTCCAGCCTCGAATTTCCAGCTGGACATTCAAGTAGGTAAAAAACAAAACAAAAACCTAGTTATAATTACATTAACCTAGAACCTAAGCCAATTTTATGCATAAAAATCATCTTTGTTTCCCCTGCTATTTTAGGACAAAATAATTATTTCCATCATGCATGGATATCTTTTTTCTTCTTTCTATTTTAGGATAAAATGATTATTTCCAAACTACAACTCCTGTGTAAAGTCAACGAAATTTGTACTTTAGTTCTGTTCAGAAGTTTACCAAGATTTGTTCAGTTTAGGAAAAAATAAAAAAACACATCATCAACAGTAATGCCATTTGTATTTGGGTAGCCTACAAAACCTTTATCAGGCTGTGTTTGTGGCTGTTACATTTGCAGGGATTCCACACAGAGAGAGCTGAAAGCATCTGAATGCCACAGCACATTCTATCTAGTACAGTGCTCAACCACTTACCTACTGAAAGACATTGATCTGCCTGCCTCTGCCTCCTCACTAGTTAACAACAAACAAAATTATATTTAATACTGAAATATAATTTTTCTAACTGTTCTCTAGTGCCAAAAGATCAAATGGAGGAAGAACAACATCTTAGTAACAAAGTTTCAATTAACCCAGGGTATATGAACAGCCTACTTGAAATGTTATGACATTTAAGTATAACATATGTGCTAACTCTTGGAATTTAAATGGAAACAAAAAAAAATCCACAACATAATGATGCTACTAGGTAAAAGTAATCTCATCTTATAGCTGCAAAATCAATGCTCAGAGAGGTTAAACACTTGTCCAAGGTCACAGAGCTCTTAATTGGAAATAAACTAACCTGTAATTGAGTGACTATGCCACATGAAAATAATGAAAGAGCATGATAAATAATACAGAATATTAATATCAAAGGAAGTACAAAAAACACAAAAGATTACTATCGAATTTCATTAATGCTTTCTTACAATATAGAATTTGTATTTCATACTGATTGTAAGAACAGTTTTGAGTTTCAACACTGGTTTTCTCATATATCGCATTTGTGCTTTCATAAAAAGTCATAGTCCAAGTCTTTTGAATCACTTTGACTCCACATCTTCAATATGTTCTGGTTTTTCCTTAAAATCATCTGTGCCATCAAGCTTGGTATTTCTTTAAAGAATCCATAAAACAACTAAAGGGTTCCACTTTAAGCAGGCTTTACAATTCAGTAGGTCCAGCCTACCTACCTTTCCTCATCCCCTCCCTACAATCATTAATGTAGGGTTAAAGGAATAGTCCTTCAGTGTTTCTTGATTTTTTTATTTTTCTCTTTTAGAGGCATTGCTTATTCTCTACAGGCATATGACAACACTTTGGATGTTTGTTCATAAAATGACTGCATGGGGCCTGCCAAGGAGCACACTGGTTGAGCGTTGGCTTGGGACACCGGCTCTGAGCAGCAGGGCCCCAGTTCGGATCCCACGTGAGGGCTAGTGGCGCTGCGCCCTCTATGGCTAAGATGGTGAACAGCGACTTGACCTGGAGCTGGGCTACCATGGGTCACCGGTGATGGAGTGGGCTGCAGCCCCTGCTACAGTGGGCTGCCATGAGCTGCAGTGAGCGGCACACAGCCGGCATGAGCTGCGGTGAGCCGCCATGGGCAGCTATCCAATGGCCTGCGACCGATCCGGGAATCGGTCTCACCAGGAAGAGCGCAATGATAATACCAACATGGGCCAGTGGGGCGACGTCCTCCACAGCTGGACTG
Organism: Hipposideros armiger; assembly: GCF_001890085.2. NCBI lineage: Eukaryota > Metazoa > Chordata > Mammalia > Chiroptera > Hipposideridae > Hipposideros > Hipposideros armiger. Next base: position 662,914 of record NW_017731568.1, read on the forward strand.
AAGAAAGGAGGGACAGCAACTTGTCTGTTCCCCTTCCCCAATTCCCCAACGCTGTTCCCCTCCCCCAATTCCCCAATAAAATCTTTAAAAAAAAACAATAAATAAATAAATAAATAAAATGACTGCAGACTGCCTCACTTGGCCACAACTGATGGAGGATCACAGCCTGATTTTAAACATGCTAAAAGGTATATGGGAGTAAAGGGGGTAATCCATCTAAAATAGATGAAATACAGTAAGTAGAAAGAATAAATGCCTGTTTTTTATTAGAACATCTTTATAATTCAACTTCTGATAATGAATTCAGATTTCCATAAATCCATTCATACCAAAGAATTTATACAGAAAATTCAAAAAACACCTACTACTTCACCTCGAGTAAACATAACAATGTTAACTTATAAATGATGTTCAGTTTCCAACAACACAAGATTTATATCAGATCCATTCTCTCCATTTTATAATTCCTTACCCTCGTCCCTCTGTGAGTAAATCGCAACTATCTATTGTTTACTTTTAGATTTATTGTAACTCACAATAATATTGAGGCCCACTATATAGGCAACTTCAATAAAGATACTTAAAACTCTCTCAATGGCATTGATGCAAACATTATTCACACATATAAAATATATGTGAATAATATATAAACATAAAATAAACTTTATGTTTATTTCAATTTTGTTAATTACTCAGCTACACTGCTAAATTCCATAAGGGTAAAATAAATATCTGCTGAATGCAATTGATAATTATGCTACAGATACTGGTACGAATGGACAAGGTTCTAGGCTAAGTTTTCTTTGTAAAGAAATCATAACATCTGCTACTCATCCCCTTCCCACTTCAAGGACCCAAGGCATCTCTCTTTGTGGACAGTGTGATGAAGTCCGGTCTAGATTTTTATAATAAATGTATAGAAAACAATTTTACTTTTAAGAAGGCATCTGAAGCTTCTTGTTAATTTTAGAACTGTGTACTAAACAAGTACAGTAAAAGCTCGGCTTGCGAGCATAATTCGTTCCGGAAACATGCTTGTAACCCAAAGCACTTGTATATCAAAGCGAATTTCCCCATAAGAAATAATGGAAACTCACATGATTCGTTCCACAACCCAAAAATATTCATATAAAAATGACAATACTGTAATATAATACAAAATAATAAAGAAAATACAAAATATAAAAAAATAAACATTAATCTGCACTTACCTTTGAAAACCTTCGTGGCTGGTGTGAGGGAGACAAGAGAGAGGAGGGTTATTGTGTAGCATGACTTTCACTATCACTAACCGAATCACTGCTAGCTATTGGCTCAATGGAATCTTTTTCTTTTCGTGCTGCTTTAACAAGGAACCTATCCAATGACACTTGCTTTTCCTCCTTTTGAGGATTTTGCGGAAATGTGACATTGCACTGCTGTTAAACAGATTCATCGCTTGCACTGCTACAGCCTTATTCAGGTGGTGCTTTTCTACAAAATTTTGCACTGTTTCCCACACTTTACACATCTCCCTAATCTCATTTGAAGTGAGGGGTTCCTCCGCCTTTTTCTCCTCCTCCTCCTCTGCAGACAAGATCTCCTCCATAACCTCCACGCATGGGAGACAATCACTCACACTCCCGCAGCGAGACAGAGAACTACTGGCTCAGTTGTGATCATGTGACGTTCAGCATCAGGTACTACTTGTATTGCAAGACACCGCTCGTTTATCAAGTTAAAATTTATTAGAAATGTTTGCTCATCTTATGGAACACTCGCAGAACAAGTTACTCACAATCCAAGGTTTTATTTCTCGTATTTACAAACAAATATAAAAGAATAAAATTGAACATCAATCTCACAAGACACACAAACTAGTACAGGAGTATAGAGGACTATGCTTGAAAAGCCTCCAAAAAGCATTGGCCATAAGTTAATTATAAAAAAGATCTCCAATGCTATCAAAACATGAATGGGAAAGGTTTTTCCTATGTATACCAATATCTAATAAGCTTTATATATTGGGTTGTTGGAAAAGTCATGACGTATTTTTTCTGTTTTTTCATTGCAAAAATGTGTCATGACTTTTCCGACAACCCAACAGTCTTTCAAAGTATATTAAGAGTATTGCACATGGACCAATAGAACAAACCCAGAAATAGATCCACACTTTTCTAGTCATTTCAAGAAAGGTACCAAAGCAATTCAGTGTGTATGTTGGGGAGGGGGGAGAGGGGGAGTCTTTTCAACAAATGGTGCTGGGGGGTGACCGGTTAGCTCAGTTGGTTAGAGCATTGTGCTGATAACACCAAGGTTGCAGGTTCAATCCTTGCATGGGCCACTGTGAACTGCGCCCTCCTTAAAAAAGAGTCAACTATGCCATTGCCCCATGAAAGCAATGTTTAACCAATGACCATGGCTGTTCCCCAATAAAATTTAAAACAAACAAACAAATAAACAAATGATGCTGGAAAAACTGGATATCCATATGGAAAACAAATGAACCTGGATCCATACTTCACAACATAAATAAAAATTAATTTCAAGTGGGTCATAGACCTACTTGCCAAAACTTGTAAAAGCCAAAACTATGAAAGTTTTAAAAGAAAAAGTAATACATTATACTTCATCAACATTAAAGCTTCCACTCATCAAAAGATACCACTAAAAAGTGAATATGCATGCCTCAGGGTGGGAGAAAGTATTTGTTAAACATGCATCTGACAAAGACTTGTATTCCAAATACGTATGCATAAAGAACTCCTGCAACTCACCAATATAAAGCAAACAATCCAATAAATAAATGGGCAGATGACATGAACAGACACTTCATGATGGAAGATATATGAATGGCAAATACACACATGAAAAGATGCTCAACATCATGACAATTAGGATAATAAAATTAAAACCACAATGAAAGACCACTTCATACCTCTAATAATGGCTAAGATTAAAAAGACTACCAACACCAAACGCTGGAAAGGATATGAAGCAAATGGGGAACTCTCATAAATTGTTGATGGAAATGTAAAATGGAACAATTTTGAAAAGTTTGGCAGTTCTTAAAATTAAACATATACTCATGCACCTAGCCTTTGATGCAGGAATTGCACACCTAGGTATTTATTCAAGATAAATATAAAAAATAAAGACAGGAAACTTTATACAAAAATGTTTATTAGCAGTCTTCTTCATGACCCTCCAAAACTGGAAACCCACAAGCCCATCAACTAGAAAATGGATTAAAATAAATGCAGTATAATGATAAAATGCAATACTATTTAGCAATGCAAAGGTAAGAAGTGCTGCAAGATGCAAACAAAACAGATAACTCTCATAGATATTATGCTGAGTGAAAGAAACTACACATTACTATTCATACCCACATTATTCCATTCACATGAAGTTCTAGGACAGGCAAAACAAATCCACCATGAAACAAATGAACAGTGCTTGTCTCTCAGGCACGGAAATGACTGGAAAGGGACATGAGGAAACTTTCTGAAATATCCTACTTTTGCTAGGAGGATCTAAGTAATAACATTGATACAAAGAAGAAATCCTGATTTCCAACAGAGATACCAGAGCTACAGGTAAGTTCTCTTAACACAACATTCCTTCTCTCAATTTTGTAGTTTTCAAGGAAACAACCTAGGTCCACTTCATAGTCCAGACCTGACGCTGACTCCTTTACCACAGTCCTGGCTTTGCTTTGTCCCTATGAAAACACTACTTCATTTAAATTTCACCTAAATGTCACCCTTCTCTGAAATCCTATAAGAGATCTATTTTACCCTTTGGTAAGAAACGTTGTGATTCCTCTGGTCTGTAATCTCATTGCAATGAGTCAAAACCCCTAATTATCACACTACAAGTTTATTGCTGGTGGTTTTAGACAGTAGAAAGAATGATAAATGTAAAGAAACATGAGTTGGTGAAACTGCATAAAGGGGATATAGGAGTTCCTTACACTAGTATTTTAACTTTTCTCTAAGTTTAAAATTGTATCACAGAGCCGGCCGAGTGGCGCATTAGTTAAGAGCTGGCTTGGGACGCCAGAGGGCCCAGGTTCAGATCCCACATATGAGGGCCAGTGACACTGCTCTCTACAGCTAAGATGCTGAAAAACAGCTCAACCTGGAGCTGGGCTGCCATGAGTTGCCGGGGTCGGCGTAGGCTGCAGCCGCTGTGGCAGTGAATTGCCATGAGCTACCACGTGTAGGCAGCAGCCAGCGTGAGCAGCCAGCAGCCGCAGTGAGCAGCCATCCAGAAGCCGGCGACTGATCTGCCTCGCCCGGGGAAGAGCGCAATGATGGT
>NW_017731568.1:674495-683121 GCF_001890085.2 Hipposideros armiger
TCATACAACTCCTCATCACTGTCAAAACTCCCAACCATTAGCTTGTCCTCATCTGTGTCTGATGACAAATCACTGTCTTCATATATTGCCTCATCCTCAGTTCCATCTATGGCATTTGAAATCTACAATCACTGTATAAGACACACCCAGTTTTTAGACCCCAAATTTTTCAGAAAAAAGGTGCGTCTTATACATAGGTAAATACGGTATATAAAATGAGCAGCACAGTTGTCTGCAATCCTTGGGATAGTATATCTAATCTCTTTAATGCAGTCTTACACAAAATGTTTAAATTTCAACAAATATAAATGCTGAATGTTTAAAACCATATTTTTCCTGGCTAATAATGAAACAAACGTTCACTAGTGGGAGTAGCCAGCATTGGACAAAGAACGTCTATTCTGAATATTACTAAATCCTACTTTAAAAAAGAAGTTATACATTTATATGGTATGATACCCTGGTGTTAAAAATCTTTAAAAACATAAAGTATCTGTTCCTATAAAGCAACACAAAATTAGCCTGACAGTTTTCAATAGGGCAAGATATAAAATTTCTATACATTTAAAGTACTCATTTATAGTTTACATTTAGAGTACACCATTTAAACTATTCCAGAAGGCATGACTTTGCTACGGCGTTAGACAGTTTGATACTTTAGGTAGTTCATCATTAAAAAGAAATAAAACAAAACTCCAACCCCACCCCCAAAAACAAAACAAAGGAAACCCCATGCTGTAAATATTAGAGTACTTCCAAAATGACTCCATAATAACCCAGTTGGCCAATCAAGAAAGGTAGTGATAAAGCAGATCTGTGGAACGAAACCTTATTGTCAACAAACAGACCTTTGTGAATCACCGCTGTAACTGTAGCCAGTTTAAATGAGCAAGCCTCTGGGATTTGGGTGGTTACAGGATTAAGTGTCAACCGTGAACGAACAATATCCCGGTTTTAAATACAAAGGATGCTCAGATTTCAGTTTAAATCCCCAGCAGGCATCTCAAAGACTGTCACTTCCCAGCGGTCCCGAGTAATAAAGACTTCTACGGGTATCTCTTAGGAGGAGCTCGGAGCCACGTAGAGCAGCATCTCTTCATTCTAAACCTGTCCCCAACCTTCCATCTTTAATAAAGCAACATTCTTTTACCTGCGGTAACGCCTTCGCAATTAGACTTAACTACTGTCGAAGCTTCAGTATTCCAGCCGAACTGGCGAAAAGGCTAACCTGCTATTACCAGAAAGTCAGAATTTCGACGAGCTTAATCTCGGGTCTGCGGGGCCTCCGACGTCCCAATACAGGACACTGACTTGGCTTAGGTACCCCAAACCACCGGGAGCGCTGGCAGCGCTCCCCAGCGCCCCGACTTCTCCACGTCCCCACACTGGCCCCGCTCTCCTAACCTCGAAGGCAGTCCAAGGCCCCGGCAACACTGCCCCGCCTCCCGACCCGCTTTCCCAGGCGACGGGCCCGCTTCTCACCCTGGATACCTGCTTCCCGTTCCCCATCCACTCACTAAGGCGCGCGGGGCCGGAGTTCCAGAACGGCCGTATCACTGTTCGGGTCTCGCGCGGAGCCAACCACGAGCATTCTCACACAACCGCCGGCACAATTCAAATTCGTCCACTTCCGTCCGCAACCCGGAAGCAGCGCTCAGCCGGGACCCTGGAGAGGCGGAACCCGCAGCGACGCGGGAGGTGGGGCCGGCCGGGCGGGAGGTGGGGCCGGCCGGGCGGGAGGTGGGGCCGGCCGGGCGGGAGGTGGGGCCGGCCGGGCGGGAGGNTAATACCAACATGGGCCAGTGAAGCGACATCCTCCACAACTAGACTGAAGAACAAAAGGACAGCAACTTGTCTGTTCCCCTTCCCTGATTCCCCAAAAATGTTAAAAAAAAAACACAAAACTCCATGCTAACACTAATCCAAAGAAAACAAGGGTAGCTCTATTTCAGACAGAGCAGAATTCAAAGTAAGGAAACTTACCAAAGATAAATAAGGGCATTACATAATGACAGAGGCGTCAATTCCCCAAGAAGGTATAACAATACTTAACATGTATGTACCTAACAATAGAGTGTTAACTCTGTGAGGAAAAAACTAATAGAATTGCAAAGAGAAAGAGAAGAATCCACTACCTTAGTCGGGCACTTCAACACCCTTCCATCAAAAATGGATAGATTCAGAAGGCAAAAAAATCAGTAAGGACATAGTTGAACTCAACATCATCAATCAATTGGATATAATGGGCTACTTCATCCAACAACAGCAGAATACACATTCTTCTCAAGCTTACATAATACATTCACCAAGATAGACCACATTCTGGGCCATAAAACAGACCTTAACAAATTTAAAATAGAAATCCTGCAATGCCTGCTCTCAGACCACAATGAAATTAAAGTAGAAGTCAATAACAGAAAGATAACTGGAAAACCCCAAATGCATGGAGATTAAACAACACACTTTTAAATAACACGAGGGTCAAAGAAGAAATCTCAAGAGAAAATACAAAATATTTAAACTAAATGAAAATGAAAACATAACTTATCAAAATTTGAGTGATGCTATAAAAGCAGTGCTCAGAGGAAAATGGATAGCATCAAATACATATATTAGAAAAGATCTAAAATCAGTCATCTAAATTTCTAGCTTAGGAAATGAAAAAAAGAAGAGCAAATTAAATCCAAATTATTAGAAGAAAACAAATAAGAATTAGAGGCCAAAACAATAAAATTAAAAACAAACCAAAAAAATCAACAAAACCAAAAGCTGGTTCTGTGAAAAGATCAATAAAATCAGTAGGATTCTAGTCAGGTTAAGAAAAAATGAGAGAGGGCACAAATTACTAACATCAGAAATGAAAGAAGGAATACCACTCCAGAGCCTGTGGACATTAAAAGCATAATAAAGGAATACTATGAACTCTATGCCCACAAAGTTGATAATCTATATGAAATGGACCAATTCCTTGAAAGTCACAATTTGACAAAACTCACACGAGTAAACAATCTGAATAGGCCTGTATCAAAGATATTAATAACCTCCCAAAAGAGAAAGCACAAGGCCCAGATGCGTTCACTGGTGAATGCTACCAAATATTTAAAGTAGAAATTACACTATGTCAAATTGTTATAATCTCTTTCAGAAGATAGAAGCAGAGGGGATACTTCCTGTTAGACCAGCATTACCCTAATACCAAAAACAGACAAATACACAAGAAAACGACAGACCAATAATCTCTCTCATGAACATAGATGCAAAAGTCCTTTAAAAATTATCAAGTCAAATCCAACAATGTATAAAAAGAATTATACATCACAACCAGGTGGGATTTACCTCAGTTATGCAATCATGCTCCTTGGTATTTACCCAAAAGGAGGTGAAAACTTATGCCCACGCCAAAGCCTTCACATGGATATTTATAGCATCTTTATTCATAATTGCCAATACTTGGAAGCAACTAAGATGTTCTCCAGTAGGTGACTAAATAAGTAAACTGTTGTACATCCAGATAATGAAATATTATTCACAAAAAGAAAATGAGCTATAAAGTCATGAAAAGACAGGGAGTAACCTTAAATGCATATTACTAAGTGTAAAAAGGCAATCTGGAAAGGCACTACATGATATTTGGAAAAGGCAAAATTACGAAGACAGTAAAAAAAAGATCATGGTCACGAGGAGGAATGAACAGGTGGCGCACAGAGGATTTTTAGGGCAGTGAAAATACTCTGTGTCATACTATAATGATGGATATGTGTAATTACATATTTTTCCAAACCCATAAGCTGTAAACACTAAGAGTGAACCATAATTTAAACTATAGACTTTGAGCAATTATCATGTGTCAATGTTGATTCATCAATTAAACCAAATGTACTTTAGTAAGAGATGTTGGAAATGAGAGGCTGTGCATGGGTGGGAGCAGGGGCTACATGGGAAATCTCTATTATCTTCCCCTCAATTTTATTGTAAACCTAAAACTGCACTAAGAAAATAGTCTGAACAGAAAAAGGAGAAGTAATAAAGTTACAAGTTTATATTGACCCATTTTATAACTAGTCCCCAGGAAACGGGTTCCCTGCCCTCTTCCTCTGAATATTGGCTCCCAATGCCCAGTTTTGTGATTCTACTGTCATCTCAGCACACAAAAACTTTTCTGGCTTGGCTCCCAATAGTCTTTTGGTATCCCAACTCCAAATACAAGAAGAAATTATGTGAATGGTCTAGCCTGCATCAGATATTCAGCTCTGACTCAAATATCTGGTATTACTTTGGTTGGATAAAGCGTGTGGAATGGAAGCGTATTAGGATCGTATGCTCCTCAGATCAACCCCTACCCACTGGTCCTTCGAATGATGTCCCTACATTGTTGCGCAGGTTTTAAAAGATTGTGGGCAAGGAGGTCAGGTAACTGTTCAAACTAAAAAGAAAAGGCAAACCTGTTTTTTAATTCCTCAAATTTTTCTTAATTTAGAATTGATGTAGAAATAAACATTCATGTACAAATGAGGCTAATTCTCTATTATAAAGTTAATTTTTAAATTACATTTAACATATGTTATTCTTATAATTAAAAGAAAACTGCACCAGGAGGAAATTAAATGCAAAAAACTTTTTAAGTTACAAAATCTTTTGGTGCCTCAGTTTCTTTATCTTAATATGGAGATAATAAAATGGTTGTAAGGATTAGTGAGAAAACATGTACGAGCATTTGGAGTTCTGTGAATGTTAGCAAATATTGCTCTTAATTTTTTCCTACTTGAAATGTCTTCTGGGGCGGCCGGGTAGCTCAGTTGGTTAGAGCGCAGTGCTCACAACACCAAGCTTGCCAGCTCCATACCCACATGGACCGCTGAGCTACACCCTCCACAACTAGATTGAAACAACTACTTAACTTGACTTGTAGCTGATCGGTCCTGCAAAAACACACTGTTCCCCAATTTAAAAAAAAAAAAAAAGAAAGAAAGAAAAAAATAAACGTCTTCTGAGCCAATGATTTCAATACTTATTTTTCCATATTTGTGAAATTTACAAACCATATAATATGAATAAAATTTCTACTAAACCACATAGAATTATATTCTATCACCTCAGAAAAAAAGCAAAGCTTTTTTAAAATAAAAACTTTTTCAACATTAACAAGAAAAAATGTGTTAAATTGTTAAAATAAAAGCACTCATTAAACATACAGTTTCAGAGTATAAGGACACTCACTGTTCTGCACCAAGAATTGCAGCTTTAAAGACAAGTGGGTTAAAAACTCTCAATCTAGTGCTAATGTTTACAACTAAATTGCACGGTGGAAGAAGCACCTCTGCCTGGAGAAGTCTAGGAAGGTATTTGAAACCCACTGGTAGCTTATCGTATTTTCCCATGTATAAGACGCACCTTAATTTTGGAGCGCGAAAATTGAAAAAAAATGTATTACATAAAGTTANCAACTTGTCTGTTCCCCTTCCCCCAATTCCCCAGCACTGTTCCCATCCCCCAATTCCCCAATAAAAATCTTAAAAAAAAATTGTATCACAGTTAAAAATTACTCCCAAATTGGAGATTCTAAAGACATTACACAATTCATACTTTTGACCAATTCACATTAGCCTTCTTCCTAATTCCCAGCACCCGAAATTAAAACTTTTGTTTCTAAATCCTGATTGAGGATTGCTTTATGTCAAACAACTGTCTCCAAAAAACAACTTCAGAAAAAAAAAAAAAGACTAGTTACATAGTTTTGATTGGGTTTATCATTTGTTTTCCTTCCAATGCATAAATTTTAAAATGTCCTAAGTAGAAGGAGGAAAACAATGTTATGTAAGTATATATTTCAATAATAGCCCAAGTCTTAACACCAGACTTGGTCTTAGAAATAACATCAAACTATTCCTTCCTTCCTTGAGAAATCACTAAAAACTTAATGAAATGTTCCAGAAAGCCACTGTCTAGAGGTATACTGAGTCTCTTCCACTGCTTACCTCCACTTGGTTAGTTAGTAATATTTAGTGTTATTCTCCTCCAAAAGATGGGGCTTGATTTCCCTTTCCTTGACTGTGGTGGTGCTTAGCAACCTGCTTCTACCAAAAAGCCCTGTGGAACCACAATGGGTCACTATGTCATAAAAGGCATTGTGACTTACTTTTTGTTCTCTATCATGAGTCACCTGCCCTGGAAGGAGCTGGTTGCCATGTCATAAGGACTTTTAAGGTGTTCCTTAAAGAGGCCCGCTTGGCAAATAACTGAGGCCATTTGCCCAAAGCCTTGTGAGTGAGCCATTTTAGAAGTGTATCTTTCAGGCCCGCTCTTCATACAACTGCAGTATGACAGCAACTTCCTGGGAGACCCTTAGCCAAGACCAGTGAGCTATGCTGCTCCTAAATTTCTGACCCACAGAAATTGTTTGATAAGAAATATTTGTTGTTTTAAGTCACCAAGTTTTGGGGTAATTTGTTAAACAGCAATGATAACTAATATAAAAAAGTAAGGCAAATTCTCTCTCATTGTAGCTAGGTGGCTATTCTAACAGTTTTTTGGTAGGATCTTTAGGATTTTCAACATATAAGACCATATCATCTGCAAACAAGACAGTTTTACTTCTTCCTTTCCAATTTGGATGCCTTTTATTTCTTTTTCTCGCCTGAATGCTCTGGCTAGAACTTCCAGGACTATGTTGAATAGGAGAGTGGGCACCTTTGTCTTATTCCTGATGTTACAGGAATAGTTTACAACATTTCACTATTAAGTATGATGTAGCTATGGACTTGTTATGCATGTGAGGCCTTTATTATGTTGATGTGCTTTCCTTCTTTACCTACTTTATTGAGTGTTTTAAGCATAAATCGATGTTGTACCTTGTCAAATGCTTTTACTGCATCTACTGATATGATCATATGATTTTTACTAATGGCCTATTTACAGCAATTCCTTTTACGCAGTACATCATGTCCGACTATCAAGAAAAACTTACAAGGTATACCAAATGGCTAAAAGCACAATTTGAAAAGACAGAGCAAGCATCAGAACGAGACACAGCAGGAATGCTGGAATTATCAAACCAGGAATTTGAAACAACTATGATTAATATGCTAAGGGCTCTAATGGGTAAAGTAGACAGTATACAAGGACAAACGGGCAATGTAAGTAGATAGAAATCCTAAGAATACACCAAAAGTAAATGCTAGAGAGATAAAAAACACTAATAGAAATAAAGAAATGTGTCTGATGGGATTATTAGTAGGCTGGACAAAGAATCTGAGATTCAACATATCTTAACAGAAACTTTAAAAACTGAAAGGCAAAGAGGAAAAACAAACAAAAACAGAACAGAATATCCAAGTATTGTGGGATAATTACAGAAGGTGTAACATATACATTTTGGTAATACCAGAAGGAAAAAAGAGAAAGGAACGAAGAAATACCTGAAACAATAACCATTTGAGGACTAATTAATGTCAGACACCAAACCACAGATCCAGGAAGTTCAGAGAACATCAAGCAGTATAAATGCCCCCAAACTACACCTAGGCATATCATTTCAAACTTCAGAAAATCAAAGATATATTAAAAAATACTAAAAAAGCTGGGGGGCGGGGGAGGAACTCCTTATCTATAGAGGAACAAAGATTACATCCAACTTCTCCTCAGGAACCATGCAAGCAAAAAGACAGTGGAGTGAATTATTTACAATACTGAAAGAAAAAAATACCAACCTATTTTTCTGTATCTTGTGAAATTATCCTTCAAAAGTGAAGGAGAAATACTTTTTCAGACAAAAATTGAGGAAATTTGTTGCCAGTAGACCCGCCTTGCAAGAAAAATTTAAAGTTCTTGAAAGAGAAGGAAAATAATATATCAGAAATTCAGATCTACACATAGAAAGACCATCAAAAAAGGAATAAGTATAGGTAAAATAGAACTTTTACTTTTCTTATTAACTGATCTAATGGATAATAGTTTGTTCAAAATAACAGCAACAATGTATTTGATTATATTAGTTGCAAATGTGTATATTTGCACTCTAGAGCAACCACTAAAAAAATAAACGTAAAAGTATAACTGATATCCTAAAAAAAGATAGAAAATAAAATCATATAAATAGCTCAATTAAAATCACAAAAGGCAGAAAAAGAGTGGAGACAAAACAAACAGAAAAAAAGAACAAGGGCAACAAATAGAAAACAGTAACAAATGTGGTAGATATTAATTCAACTATATCAATAATCACTTTGAGGGGCCGGCCGACTGTAGCATTGGTTAAAAGTTGGCTTGGAACGCCAGCTCTGAGCAGCAGGGCCCTGGTTCGGATGCCACATGAGGGCCAGTGACACTGTGCCCTCTATAGCTAAGATGGTGAACAACAGCTCGACCTGGAGTTGGGATGCCGTGAGTCACCGACGACGGGGTAGGCTGTGGCCCCTGCTGCAGTAGGCTGCTGTAAGCTACTGTGAGTGGCTGGCAGCCAGCGTGAGCAGCTGGCAGCCGGTGTGCGCTGCCATGAGCTGCTGTGAGCGGCTGTCCAGTGGCCGGCAACAAATCTGCCTCACCCGGGAAGAGTGCAATGATAATACCAACATGGGCCAGTGAAGCGACATCCTCCACAACTAGACTGAAGAACAAAAGGACAGCAACT
>NW_017731568.1:688416-730941 GCF_001890085.2 Hipposideros armiger
CCGGCCGGGCGGGAGGTGGGGCCGGCCGGGCGGGAGGTGGGGCCGGCCGGGCGGGAGGTGGGGCCGGCCGGGCGGGAGGTGGGGCCGGCCCGGCGCGCCGCGGCTCCTCTCGCGTGGGGCGCTGTCGCGGCTGTGTTCCTGTCACTTCAGTTTCTTTTGTCTCGCTCCACAGAAGAAAAAAAAAAAGAAGTCCCGGCGAAGGGTAGGTGTTTCTGTCCGGTGGCTTTGGAGCGGATCCTCTTTATTTTTTGAAATGGACAGAGACGTGCTGAAGTTTCATTCCTTCAAGTCATGGAGAGAGTAAAAGCACTAATGCTACATTGTTTAATGTCCCACATTTTTAATATGGTCCCATTAAATATATTGTTCCTTCAAGTTTCTTCAAGGCAGAAACTATGTCATATATATTTCCTGTGTCTTTCATAATTCTTGGCATCTGCCCACCATTAACTTTCATTCCTTACAGAAATTAAATTCTCTAATCTGCAAGTAAAAGTGAAATATACTCAAATTGCCCTTGAAAAGCCCCCAAAACAATCTTAAAATATTATACATATATAAAATACCATATATATGTGATATATATATATATATATGATTTTTTAATGCAACTAGATAGTCAAGTTTTTAAATATTTGTTCTCCAAATTTTCCTCAGTCAGTACTTATTTAGGACCCTTAATGATTTTTTCAGTTTCTTCCTCCAAAATATTGACAAAGTTATCACCCAGAGGCCCTGCCATCAGTCAGAACAATGAGATTAATTTTTCAACAGTAGTGGAAAAACCCTTCAAGTCATTGACATACTTTTTTCCCATTGTACTAGCTGGGTATAATTGTATAAATTGCCTAGGGCTGGTGTTTATTGAGTGGTCTGTCAGGTTATCTGCACTATTTAAACTGTTACTCCCTTTTTTCCCCCTGAGTGAGTATAGGTAAATTTGCATACAATCAGTATTCAAGTAATGCTACAACATTTTATAAACAAAGATGTGCAATAAATACCCACTGATTAAATCAAGGAGTCAGTAAACACACACTTAAGATATTTTTAAAGAAAATATGCACAACAGCATATTTAAATCTAACAAATCTGTCCATCAGACTGGGCATTCTGATAGCTAATACATTTTTTTAAAATTAAGTGAAATAAATGTGTATTACATTTAATAAAAGCTGCAAAAACTGAAGATAAAAGGACAGAGGATGTTATTTAGTTTCTGATAACCCCCTTAGTAATAACCCCCTTACTAAATAACCCTTAGTAATCTGACCTAGCTGAGAACTAAATCTGTTGAAAATTTGAACCATAGCTAATGTAACCTCTCTTCCCTGCTTTCCTCCTCCTATTCACTCCATATGCAGCAGAAAACAAACCAAAATCACTCTTGGGACCAATGGTCATAAGCTCACACACAGGAGTCAATACAAAGCGTTTTGGCAGAAGAGCTCATAGAACGTATTCTGAAAAGTTCTTACCACAACCAACATGAGTGATGATAAAAATAAAATGCCTAGAAATAAATTTAAAGAAAAAGATAGGACTTGACATTTTAAAAAAGTGTAATTGGAGAACATAAGTGATTTCAATATTTTTAAACGGTAGATACAAGACTTAAGATATATTAGAAAAAGATTATCAGAGTCTGGGAGGAGATCATTTGTCTTACTAGATAGCAACACTTACCACAAAGCTACTATGACCAAAGAGTAGTAGTGAAAAAATTCTTTAGCATAAAAAAGAAATACATAGAGAATCCAGGAAAATTCAGTCATGCATGGGATATTAAAATATTACAAAGGTGGCATTTCAGTTAAATAGAGAAAAGATTCTTCATTCATAAATGAACAAGAAAAGGCAATAACTGGGGCCAGCCGAGTGGTGTGTTGGTTAGGAGTTGGCTTGGGACCAGCCAGCTCTGAGCAGCAGGGCCCTGGTTTGGATCCCACATCAGTGTCAGTGATGCTGCGCCCTCTACAGTTAAGATAGTGAACATCTCGACCTGGAGCTGGGCTGTTGTGAGTCGCCAGCGACGGCGTAGGCTGCAGTGGGGCTGGCCAGCAGCGGGCGTGAGCTTTCATGAGCTGCCGTGAGCGGCCGTCCAATGGCCAGCAAGCGACTGCCTCACCCGGGAAGAGCGCAATGATAATACCAACATGGGCCAGTGAAGTGACATCCTCCACAACTAGATTGAAGAACAAAAGGACAGCAACTTGTCTGTTCCCCTCTCCCAATTCCCCAATAAAATCTTTAAAAAAAAATAAAATAAAATAAGATAACTGGCTATCTATATGGAAGATACAAAGTTAGTCCTCTCTCTTGCACTATATGCAAAAATAAATTCTAGAAGGATTATAAGTTGAAATGTAAAAATATAACAAAAATGTATTGGGAGACAAATTATTGTAGAAGAATAACTATGAATTTAGGTTAGAAAAGTCATCTCAAGGAAGGGAGGAAACATAGAAGCCATAAAATAATAGATGAGGGGTGACCAGTTAGCTCGTTGGTTAGAGTGTGATGCTGATAACACCAACGTTGCTGGTTTGATCCCCACATGGGCCACTGTGAGCTGCGGCCTCCCTAAAAGAGTCAACTATGCCATTGTAGCATGAAAGCAATGTGTAACCAATGACCATGGCTGTTCCCCAATAAAAATTTAAAAAAATAATAACAGATGAATATGCCACCCAAAAATGTGCCACTTTGGCATAAAGATCATTTTGAGTTGAAGACAATTGAGAAAAAAGTAGACACAGGAAGAACTCTCTTCCCTTCTCCTATCTAACTAAAAGCAGGGCATAAATTTCCATTTCTAAAGGTGTCCCCTCTCCTCTGTCCTGTACCAAGAAGAGAACACCCTTTATCACTAGAGATGAAACTGGTACCAAAGAGTCTGCGTTAAAAAGTCTTACTAAATAACGCTTCTCTATCATTAGTTTCCCCCATATATTTACTTTCCCACAATTTACTGCTCCTAAAAGCCCAAACTCTTCTTCCTTTGTCTAATAACTTCTCAATTTATTGCCCTTTGTTAAAGTGGTGTGTAAGCTCTTAAGCCTAACCACTTCTTTGGGTTTTCACTCCGTTTCTGTGGATCCCTGAGCATGGAAAATTAAAAAGAAAATTTTTATGTCTTTTCTCTTGTTAATCTATCTTTTGTTAGTTTAATTTGCAGGACTCAAAGTACTGAAAATAAGAGGATAGAGGGAAATTTTTGCTCCCCTACAAATATATATGAGTATGTTCAAGTTCAAAGTATTTATTTGGCAAGTTTCACCATAAAACATCAAAATGTAAATGAGAGACTGTGAAAAAATATTTATAGTACACACATTACAAGGTTAACAACTCTAATGTAAAAAGATTTTATAATTTGATTTTTTTGAAAAATAATAAAAATGGACAAAAGAAATGAATAAGTAATTCATTGAATAGGAAATGAGAAAGGACAACAAGAAAATACTCAATTTCACTGTCACACTATCGAGAACTAAATTTCTTTTCTTGGATTGGCAAAAATGAAAACAATTCATAACATTCAATTCTGGGAAGGTTTGGTGGTAACATACATTCTCATCTACCAGGGGCATGCACTGCTACAACTCTTTTGCAAAGTAATTCTTTGACCAAATCCTCTCAAGTTTGGAATTGTCCTATAGAAGTAAACATTCAGTGCATTATGAAGCACTCCTAGTTAGAAACAACTGTCTATCAAGAGGAGGTGACTGAATAAGTTGTGGTCCATTTAGGAGCGTTATTAGGAGATTTCACACAACTGTGCTGCTTTGCCCCCCTAAGCTACTGCCTCCGATGTTAGGGTTATTGAACCCGCCCCCCCCAAAAAAACATACAAATGAAAATGAAGAATGATATTATTTAATTAGAAAAGTGACAGCATTCAGCTATACAGTAATGCTGATAAATTTGGCCCTGTAGCATGGCACTCATTCTTACATTAGCACTTGCCTACAATCAGTACACACTGTTGGACTAAATTGTTCTTTACAGCAACTCATTCCTCCAATATGGTTAGCCATAGTGAATTTCTGGTAACCCTTTCTGCCTTTCATATGAGTCAAATTTTCTTGATCCTCGTCTCCTACCCACACTTGAAGCAAATACTTGCCCCATACTTTTGGCAGATCCTGGTCTCCCTTTCTCATACCCAGATAGGTCCCTGAATGTCTGGTCACCTTGAGTATAAATTTCTAGTTTTTTGCCCTTAAAGCATTTCTTATCATTTCCTATCAATATTTTGCTTGGTATCCAAGGTCACCTAACCTATATGCTTCCCTGATGAGTCACCATCCCTGAGATCTTGCAGTGTACTTCTAGAAAGAACTATTCAAAACGCTGGGAGAGGGTGTGGATGAAGGAGAAGGGGGAAGGGACGAGACAATACAAATTGGTAACTACAATATGGCCTCAGGGATAGAAAAGACAGTCTGGGCAATATAATCAATAATGTTGTAAATATTTTTTAGGGAGCCAGATGGACTCATGTCTTGTTAGGGAGACCACTTCATAGACGGTGTAGAGGCCTGACCGCCACACTGTATTTCTGAAGCTGATGTTAAATAATATTGTATGTCAACTATAATTATATATACATATAGTCACGGGACATGGAGTAGAGAGTGGGAATGGAGTCAATGGAATTGTAATAGATATGTATCATATCGGGGTGGGAAGGCAGTGGATGGGGGGAGGGGAGTTGTTACTTTGGGAGGGGTGAAAAGGATAACGATTGCATTGTCCTGTACACCTGAAACTAATAATAATAAAAATAAATAAAATAAAAATAAAAACAAAAAGTCTAATCAGAGATCAACTCAGATTCTTGTAATAGGATACCTAGCCTAGAAACAGAGCATGGGTGTGTGTGGGATAAAGGAGAGGGCTAGGACAGTTGGTAGATGGGAAGTGTCACTTATGTTTCCTGGTCTTGCTTCTGCACTTCTTTCTTCAACATCTTTTATTATATCATTATAGACTTAACTATAGTGTCAACCAACTGCCTTACAAAAATGGTACTTTTTGGGAGATCATTCTAGAGGAGTAACAAATGTCTTCCCTACCTCCCCTATTCTTATCTTTATTTTTTAAATTTTATTGAAGAACAGCCATGGTCATTGGTTACACATTGCTTTCATGCTACAATGGCATAGTTGACTCTTTTAGGGAGGGTGCAGCTCACACTGGCCCATGCAGGGATCGAACTGGCAACCTTGGTGTTATCAGCAGCGCACTCTAACCAATTGAGCTAACCAGTCACCCCATCCCTATTCCTATCTCTTGTATGCCATTTTTCCTCTGTTCCACTCATTAGTTTGCTATGTGCAATGGTGTCAATGCAAGTAAAAGATAGCAGAGAAAAATAAATAGGCAAGGACTCTGCTTCTCCTCAGCAATGCTTTACACCAGCACCACCAATACAAATGTTAACCACATATATAGTTTTAAATTCTCTAGTAGCTACATTTAAAAAAAAATAAAAATAAAAATATGAAATTAATTAAAATAATACATTTAATTTAATTTATCTAAAGTATTTTAACATATAATCAATCAATAAATTATTAATTAGATATTTTACTTTTTTTGGTACTAAGTCTTTGGAATTTTTATATATTTTACACTCACAGCACATCTCAATTTGTACTTGCCACATTTCAACTGTTCATTAGCCATATGAGGCCACAAATGGCTAGTGGCTACCATATTGGCCAGCACAGTTTAAAATATGTCACAATTAGAATATAGGCTACCATGGAACTCTATTGCCCAAATTCTATTTCGCTAACTTCTAATAAACATTTAAAAGAATGAAATAGAATTATTTTTTCCCCATCTAACTTTATATCTTAACTATTCTTACTCTACTTGTGATCTTGTTACTGTTTCCCTATTTACCTTAGAGTTGTTTTTTTCACTTCCTCCTTTAATGGACATTTTTTTTTTCTTACCCTCTGTGTGCTCACTCTTTTTGTCTGTTCCTTAGGCTTTCTTCTGTGGTTCTCAGCAATATTTAAATATTTTGGAATATACTTAATATATCTAATTATGGCATTAATGCTACAGAGTTTTCATCTCATGGTTGTCACACAAATTGCCCATTTGATTGATCACGTCTTGTGTACAAGTCGTAATGAGAACACTGTACAAAATAAATATATTACTATTATTTGTATATGATCCCACGATCAACAAGTATTTGCTAAGCATATAGTACTATGCTATCAGCAGTGCTAGTACATTTCTGAATGGAGTTTTCATTGTGTACACTAAAATGTCTTATATTAGTTTGCTTGACCAATCTTTTTACATCAATTTTTGAACTTGAATCAAAATACATTTTAGGAAAGGTACCAAACCGAATTCTTTTCTCAATGTCTCAATCACATGAATATTTCTTTCTAAATTTTTAATCTAACTGTGGTTCAGTGTTTTTTAAGTCAAACACACCACCTCCTGGCAGCAGGAAGCACCACCCAAAACAGTAATTTCAGGTCTCTCGTTTCAGGTTTGTTTGGAAAATAAGTAGGTTTATTAACTGAAGTGATTTGGAATGATACCGTTCCTGCTGGGTAACTGTGTGATTTTAGCAAGAAGGGCTCAAAGTTTGCTTGGAGCAAATATGAGACATGATGTGCTAATATGGGTCAAAGGTATGATATGTTTACATATCAGGTTGGTGTTTCAAACAAACAGTTGTGTTGTTTGCTTTTCTTAATTGCAATCTTTTGGCCTGAAGTGTTTACATAGAAATCAGAGCCTCTTTCCAGTGCAGAGTAACTCCAAATGTAGGAACACACATTGGTAATGCTGCCCAGATTAAATCGTGTAATGAACAACATGTTTAAACTGAATCTTTAAAATTCTTGGATATAATCGTTGGCAATCAAAACTGTTTTCAGTTTATTTTGTGTACTTTGATTTTTTAATCCCTCCTAGAATACGTGAGGAAAATGACCTCTCAAGTGAGCTGATAAAGCAATTCAGTTATAATAAACCAGTTCTCACCTGCATATCTTGAAGGAGGTAGAAGGAAACTCCAAATTCTCATAAATGTCCAGGGCACAGAATTAAGAAGCAGGCACGTGCTTAAAGCTTAGCTTAGACTTTTATGGCTGTTCTTAAGGGAAAATTCTTCAAGGACACTAAATAGTACAATGTTAAGGATCTGGACTTTAAAAATAGCATGGTACTGGCATAAAAACAGATATGTAGACCAATAGAATAGAATAGAGAGCCCAGAAATAAACCCTCACTTATAAGGTCAATTGATCTATGACAAAGGAGACAAGGATATACAATGGGGTAAAGACAGCCTCTTCAATAAATGGTGTTGGAAAAACTGGAGAGATACATGCAAAAAAATAAATTTGGACCACTTTTTTATACAATATACTAACATAAAATCAAAACATATTAAAGCCTGAAATGTAAGACCTGAAACCATAAAACTCCTAAAAGAAGCATAGGCAATAAACTGTTTGACATTGGTCTTAGCAATATCTTTTTGGATGTCTCCTCAGGCAAGGGCAACAAAAGAATAAATAAACAAATGGGACTACATCAAACTCAAAAGTTTTTGTACAGTGAAAGAATCTATTTACTTTTTTTTTTTTTTTTTTTTTTTTTTTTTTTTTGCTACCGCTGCTCAGCTCAGGCTGGACTCGAACCGCTGTTGCTCAGAGCTCAAACTCTTGAGCGAGCTCTTAACCAACTGAGCCACTCGGCCGGCCCTGTACAGTGAAAGAAACCATCAACAAAATGAAAAAAACAACCTACTGAATGGGAGAAGATATTCGCCAAGGATATGTCGCATAAGGGGTTAATGCCCAAAATATGTAAGGAACGCTTACAACTTAACGCCAAAACCAAAATCTAATTGAAAAATGGGGAGAGGACCTGAATAGATAATTCTCCAAAGAGGAAATACAAATGGCCAACAGACATATAAAAAGATGCTCAACATCACAAATCATCAGGGAAATGCAAATCAAACCACAATGAAATATCACCTCTTACCTGCCAGAATGGCTATTATAAAAGAATCAACAAATAACAAGTGTTGGCAAGGATATGGAGAAAAGGGAACCAGCGTACACTGTTGGTGACTTCATAAATTGATGCAGCTACTATGGAAAACAGTATGAATATTCCTTTAAAAATTAAAAATAGGGCTACCATACAACCCAGCAATTCCACTTCTGAGTATTTATCCAAAGAAAGTGAGAACACTAATTTGAAAAGATATGTATACTCCTGTGTTCATTGCAGCATTACTGTAATAGCCAACATATGGAAGCAACCTAAATATCCATCAATAGATGAATGGATAAAGAAGATGTAGTATATGTATACAATGGAATATTACTCAGTAATAAAAAATACAAAATCTTGCCATTTATGACAAGAATGGACCTAGAGAGTATTTATTATGCTAAGTGAAATAAGTCAGACAGGGAAAGTCAACTACTGAATGATTTCACTTACATGTGGCAGCTAAAAAAAATAAAACAAATGAATAAACAAAACAAAACAGAAACAGACTCACAGATATAGAGAGCAAGCTGATGGTTCCCAAAGGTGAGGGGGGTGGGGAGATTGGTTAAAAAAAGAAAGAAAGAAACAGCTCTTCCTACTGGTTCATTTAGTAAGTGATTCATAAAAAATAAAGAGTCTGGATTTTAGGTTTAGGCAGGATGGAATTTAAATACTATTACTTACAACCCTCTGCACATCACTATTGGTTTATAAAATGTAAATCATAATAACTACTTCACAGGTTTGCTATGAAAGTTAAATGAGAGGACATTTGTCATGGTGATTATGGTTAGGCAAAATGGACACAACATACTGTCACCATCCCTTTCCTTCTCCTCTCAGTGGCATGTAACATTCCATGTTCAGTTAGAGTCACCCAAGACTCTCTTCCAGGAGGGATCTTAGCCTCTTGTTCTTTTCTTCTTCCTTTCAGAGCCTATGATAAATTCCTCAGTGATGTGTTCTCTACTTTCCACCTTGACAACTAATTTGAAAAATATATCCAAGTTAACATAAAGAGCTAATGGATTAGCCTTAACAAGCAATATCTGTAGCTCAAATAGTGAGAATTTGAGGGTGTTCAGATGCTATGTTTGCTATTGACTCTCCCTCCTCCTTTTTTCAATAATTTGAGTTTGCAAGGTATCTCAGAAGTGGCTCACGTCTTCTTTGGTATTTGTACAGCGATAGATATTAACCTTCAATACATGGACAGTGATCATCATGGACAATCAGATTTCCTGTAAATGAGATTAACTAAAGAAAGGCATATGATTGGAAGAGAAAGGGAACTATCATTTATTCAATACTTTCTACAGTCCAAACACTATGCTAAAAACTATCCAAAAGTTGATTACTTAACTGGACTAATAAAAGGTGATGAAAGCAGGATTTAATGCAATTAAGTAATTTTCCCAAGGCCATTGTAGGCTGACCTGGTATTTTAACTCTAGCTCGTTTGCATACAAAGGCTCGTTTGCATCACAATATTGTAATTCATACACCTCATGAGAACTTTGAGTAGCTATAAGAAACCTTACATTAACCTAAAACAATCAGCTAATAGTTTAGTTTGGCTTTTATGGGAAATCTGTTTACTCATCTGTAGAACTGCATAAGATGTTAATTTGATAAAGGACCTTAGATAACATGTAGTTTTTGGTAGAGGTTTTATTTAATATTAGTACAGAGGAGATTCTAGTACTAGGTTGGAAATTGAATTAGAATGCAGTTCTTAAAATATGGTCCTTGAGATCAAACAATTTACAAACAATAAGATTGTTTGCTTTTTTTCACTTGCATTCTCTCACAAATGTACAGTAGAATTTTTTGGAGGCTATATGAGGTATGATACTGCAACACCCTAAATGTAGAAATGATATGAGAACCTGGTTACTTATTTTTTTAAAGTCATACATTAAAGAGATTTGCATAAATGTAAGACAATGCCATGCTTCTCACTAAATTATTTTTGTTTTGGAAAATAAAAATATTTGTATTAACATGTAACGGGCTCATTATTATTTTTAAATGAATTAAATTTCCATTTTTTAATTGTCTTAGTTTTAATTTCTAATAAGGTAAATATCAATAGATGTAAGCCACATAAACAAAAACTTTTGGGGCCCTCAGTTTTTAAAAGCATAAAGAAATCTAAAAGTTTAAGAACTGCAGAATTAGATGATATCTAAAGAGTGATTTCTAGGCTTTTGATTTTTAAGGGCCAGTAAACACAAGCATAAGAAAAAAAAAGGGGAAAGTCCTCCCTGAATTTTGAAGACCAACCACTCTTTATTTTGGCAGGTTTCCTTGGGCTGTGGTTCACAAAGTAACTCATAAGCTGAGTGGCTTAAAAACAGAACTCTATTGGGCCGGCCGAGTGGCTCAGTTGGTTAAGAGTTCACTCAAGAGTGCGAGCTCTGAGCAACAGGGTTGCTGGTTCGATTCCTGGCCCGAGCTGAGCTGCAGCTAAGCTGCCAACAGGTGGCAAGATGGCTCAGCTTAAAACAACAACAACAACAACAAAACAGAAATCTATCATCTCGCAGTTCTGGTGGCAAGAAGTCTGAGATCAAGGTGCGGGCAGGGTTGGTTTCTTCTGAGGGCTGTGAGGAAGAATTTGTTCTATGGCTCTGTCACAGCTTTTGATGTTTTGCTGGCATCCTTTGGCATTCTTCGTTCCTTCATCTTCAAATGACATTCCCCCTGTGTGTGTGCCCCTGTGTCCAACTTTCCCCTTTTTATAAGGATACCTGTTATGTTGGATTGGGCCCAACCTAATGACCTCATTTTCATTTATTACCTCTGTAAAAATCCTTGTTCCAAAGAAGGTCACATCCTGAGGTAAGGGGAGTTATTACTTCAAAATATCTTCTGTGGTGGGGGTGGGAGGGCACACCATTTAACCCATAACATCAAGTTAGAAGATTTAAAAAAAAACAAAAAAAATCTTCTTCTACCTTATCAGGAGCATCCTTTCACAAAAGATAAGATATTTTACAACCAAAAAAGAAAGAAACTGATTAAGAAGACCATACTTTGATATGCTTATCGCTTAGGAAAAATTCAATGTGACAAAAATCACATTTTGCAAGGAAATTAGGTTCTAAATTTAGCACAGAAGTTTGAGATTAAGCACAGTAAACATTATTCTAAAAAATTCCCATCAATTCCCATGTACAGTAATATAAGTATGTAAATGAATAATGTACACGATAGTGAGCTCCCTTGAGCCTAGTCTAGGCCCCAGGGATCAGTGATGAATAGGCAAGAAAGACCTCTGCTCTCATGGAGCATACGTAATAGTGGAAGAGAAAGACTGTAATCAAATTGTTGAAAGGTTTTCCTCCAAATATTGAGAAACAACTTGTTAGTAAGACAAAATTGTGTTTATTCTTACCATGGTAGGGAGAACACCACTTTGACTGTGTCTTCATTCCATCTCCAAAGAGAGAGATCACGAGGTTTTAGAGTTTGGGTTAAGGGAAGTCTTTCAGTGGAGGTGGGGAGACTTGGTTAGGCTTAGGTAAGGATCATAATATAACAGTTTAAGATTGGTGGACAAAGCACGGTCAAGATTTTGAAGCAGGAGTTTCACAGAGATTTGGAGAGTTAACAGTTATTTGAATGCTCTCTACTGAAAATTTGAAGAGTGTGATTTCATTTAAATGGGTTTTTTTCTGGTAAGTTCCTGAAACAAAAATAGAGTCATTTGCAATATTTATCTTCCTGGACTAGAGATTCCTGAAATTGTAAAATCAAGTTGAAGAAGGCAGTGGAAATTTCAAGTTATATTAGTGAATACGACAGAATAATAAACTCATATTAATGTAGGCAACAAAGGAACAAGGCAAACAAACAAAGAAACAAAAATTCAAAGACAATAGTTTAGTGGTTACCAGAGGGTAAAGAGGGGAGGGGATGTGGTAGATGAAGGTAAATGGGGTCAAATATATGGTGATGGAAGGAGAACTGACTCTGGGTAGTGCACACATAATGCAATATATAGATGATGCATTACATAATTGTACACTTGAAACCTATGTAATTTTATCAATCATTGTCATCTGAAAAATTTTAATTAAAAAAAAATCTAGGCAGTAAACTGGGTGCGTGTAGATGTTTCCTGTTCTCAATACTCCTCCCTTGAGGGGCAGGCCGGGTGGCGCAGTTGGTTAGAGTGCGCGTGCTCTTAACAAACAAGGCTGCTTGTTTGACTCCTGCACGGGATGGTGGGCTGCGCGCCCCCCACCCCAACTAGATTGAAAGCGGCAACTGGACTTGGAGCTAAGCTTGCGCCCTCCACAACTGAGATTGAAGGACAACAATTTGACTTGGAGCTGATGGGTCCTGGAAAAACACAATGTTTCCCTTCCTCAATTCCCCAATAAAATCTTTTTTTAAAAAAATCCCCCCCGTTGAGGTCATTTTCAGTCTAAACTGAAGGACAGACCACTCACATGTGGAGACATATTGGTGCATACCTTCCACTCTATTTGAGGTGTCATGGTTATGAATCAGGTTTCCAGGCGTGGTTCTGGTTTTTCAGTCTTTATAAATATCTGGGTACCCTGTTATTCTTGATGTTCTTTTTCTCTTTGTTTTAGTACTATTATTCATTGAATTATTTGATGGCACACTGGTTATGCAGTATCATTTAACACACTGGAGACAACATATATGAACACTACATCACAGATAAATGCTAAGAGAAGGATCATGGTGGTGTTTGAAGCCCACTTCTCATAAGAAATCAAGAGTGCCAAAATTAACCCAAGAGAATGTGTAGATACTATAGATTTGTTTGCTTGGTTCCTTAATCATTTTAGTAATATTAAAGAGTCCAGAGGTATCTGCAGGCAGGTAAGCACAACGTTCCTCCCTTAAAACAGCATGTGTTTCCCTTTGAGAGGCCAATATCCTATGAATGTGGCTCTGTTCTGAAGCACTGCCTGTCCAATTGTATGAGCCTCCCAGGTGGGAGCTGCATAGTCCAGACGGCTTCATCTAACACTTCTGCTATTTGCTAAACCACAGTACGTAAAATCCTCCTAACTTTCTGGGCCGTTTGTAAAGCATATATATTCAAGAGAATCGAGGAGAAAAGCAGGCAGTCCAGAATCCCACTTGAGTAGATAGGGGTTTGGATCTCAAATCAAGCTCCAATTGTTTTTGCTCATTTAATTATCTAAAAATTTCTTTTTCCAAGAGGGGAAACTGGTGTCTAAAACAAACTGCAACTGACGTCTGGCATCATCTTATTAATACTAAGGTATGATCCCTGCCCGAATTTTAGGTAGTAGCCAGTAAGCTTTGGTGCCACAAATCCAGTACCAGTCTTTGGAGGCCACTATTTGTTTTCTGCTAAAATACCCCCAGGAGTTGTCAAATAGTGTGATAACATTTTGGCATCATTCATGGTCTGGCACCAGGCAATGAATGCTGTTTGAAGTACTGAGATGCTGAGATAGAGCTAAAGCAAAAGAGAGGTAGTGTGTCTTATTTGTAAAATCTGGCAGTGAGACAGCCTCCTAATACACATTATCTGCTCCCTAGAGCTCTTTGAAGTCCCATTTCTGTAAATAATTGGTTACAATAACTGGCTTTTAAGAAAGCACCTCAATTATTGTTTCAGCAGAGATAGAAAACTCCATTTCTATCATGGGGTAATATGATAGGGGATTTTAGATTTATGGCTGTCCGGCCTATAATGTTGTTTACCATCTAACTATTCACCTAGTGATTGAGTTCAGTTACCCAGGAAAACCAACTGATTCATTACAAAAAACTGGTGCCAAGGAAGGCTGAGTGTCTCTGAAAAGAAAATATACACAAACCCAAAAGTCAGTAGGATTGTATGTTTTAGTCAATTCATGGGTAAATTGCAGGCGGGTGTTGGATTCATATCAAGGGACTAAAAGCACAAAAACTAATATAAAGAACATGGCTTTAAAGAAAAATACATAAAAGGCATTTAGATAGGTGAGGAAGAAATAAAACTTTATTTGCAGATGACAAGATAGTCTATGTAAAATTCTGAAGGAATCTACAAACAAGCAACTAGAAGCAATAAGTACTGTACATTTAACAAGGTTTTTGGATATAAGATCAATATAAAAATGAATTGTACTTTTATATACTAGCAATGAACAATTAGAAAATGAAATTTATAAAATTACCTGGATTAGGTCATGATTTCTTAGTAATAAAAGAAAAATTTGATAAACTGAACTTCATCACTGTGAAAAAACATTTGTACTTCAAAGAACACTACCAAGAAATGTAAAAGACAAACCCATAGGCTGGAAGAAAATATTTGGAAATCATATCATTTGATAAGGGACTTGTATCCAGAATATATTAAGAGTTAGTAACTCAACAATAAGAAGACAAATAACCCAATTAAAAGATGGACAAAATATTTGAATGGACAGTTCTCCAAAGAAGACACACAAATGGTCACTAAACACATGAAAGAATGCTCTATATCATTAGGTAGTAGGAAAATGACAATCAAAACCACAAAAGAAACCACAAGAAATATAACCATTAGAATAGTGATAATAAAAGAAATGAGAAATAACAAGTGTTGGCAAAGATATGGAAAAATCAGAAACCTCATGCATTGCTGGTGGGAATGTAAAAATGGTACAGCCTCATGGAAGAGTTTGTCAGTTTCTTACTGTGTTAAACATAGACTTAACATATGACCCAACAATTCTACTCCTAGGAATCTCTATAAGAGGAATGAGAGTATAGGTTCACAAAGAGACTTGCACACAAATGTTCATAGCAGTATTATTCATAATAGCAAAAAAGTACAACCAGATGTCTATCAACTGGTGGGAGGTTAAACAAAATTTAGTATACCCACACAAAGATACCATTTAGCAATTAAAAGGAATGAAGTGCTGATATATGCTACAACATGGATCAGTCTCAGAAACATATTCAGTGAAAGAAATAAGATAAAAAAGATCACATATTGTATGATTCCATTTATGAAATGTCCAGAATAGGCCAATCTACAGAGACAGAAAGTGATTAATGGTCGCCTAGGGCTATCAGGAGGAGATGAGGATTGATTGTTAATGGGCACAGGCTCTCTTTTTTGGAATGACTGAAATATCCTAAAATTAGATTGTGGCGATTTTTGTACAAGTCTATAAATATAATAACTGCCATTTCATTGTACACCTAGAATGGGTGAATTTTATTGTATGCAAATTATATCTCAATAAAGCTACTTCTTAAAAATTGTGTGTAACTTTTATCTTCTTGGATAAGCGTTTCCTGAAAAAGCAAATCATGTCAATGAAGATGGAGGAATAATAAAGCTTTGTTAGTGAAAACAGCAGAATAGTAAAGTCATATTTATGTAGACAGTCATTTATGCTGGATATGGTTTCAATTTTTAAAACCAATAGCTATCTTTTAAAATTAAAAGCACATCAGATAGTTATTAATAAAACTGCAATGCAAGAATTAAAATATAGTATACGATAGAGTCAATGGCTGGCTATTCTAGATTAAGCATTCAGAGAAGACTTTTATGAAAAGGTGATATTAAATCAGAGATATGAATGATGAAGAGGGGCCAGCCTTGTAAATACAAAGGTGGGGATGAGTGGAGGGATGCGAAGAGCATTCTAGCAAAGGAAACAGCCAGTGCAAGTGTGTGAGGGTGTGTCTTTGTTAGTGCTTCTCTAAATCCCTAAATTAACTTTTCAATATCCAGCCATCTCTTTTCTCAGACATCAGAAAAATGCCTTTCTCTACTCTCAGTGCTCAGTGAACTCTTGAATTTTTCAGTCTTTTTTTGTTTCTTTTGTACTTTAACTTAAAAAACAATCTGTACTTCACATATGGTAAAATTCACCAACGTTAGGTGTGAAATGTAATGATAGCTAATATGTTTACAGATTTGTTTAAAAGTCACCTCAACTCAATTTTAGGCATTTTGATTATTACCTCAAAAAGAAACCTGGTAAATAATGTGACTCCTCTTTGTAGTCGCATCCTTTTTTCTTTCCCTCTCTCTCATCAACCAAAAGTTGGTGAAAACCTTTTCACTCTTCTGCCTTGGCCCACTGCCAGTAATTGGGAACCACTATTTTACAGCATCTTTCAGCATGAAGATTTTATGATTCTCTGACTTATCCATTCTTCCTTTATGCTTTTCTTTTTTTCCTGAATGTCCTAACTTGTTCTCTAGTTGACAGCATTATCTTTATTATCTTGGGGGAAATTAAAATTGTAATAGCGGAAATCAATGAAAATTTTACAATTTTAAAGACTTCAGATAAGTCTCTTAGGAATAATATACTAGGGTCCTGAAAGGATTGAAAGCACATAATTAGTGCCAAAACAAAGGGAAGAGACTACAATAGTTGCAGATGTATACCTGATCCCTTCCGAGGTCCCGTGCCACTTTCTCAGGACACCTTCTGTCCTAAGGCTTTGTTGGAGATCCAATTTAATGTGCTGTATGAACACTTTCCTCTTGTTAACAGAACACGAGTAAGCTCCTTCTTCTGTTGGAGGATGGGGTCCTTTATCTCTGAGAGTATCTCTGGGTATGACAGGTTAGAAGGGAAAGCCCTAGTGATATCAGAGGGAGTCAGAATACTGGGGAAACCTCTGCTGATTCTAACTCATTTGGCAAATATTTATACCAGACATTCCAGACCCAGACTGTGCAATGACTGTATGACAGTGAAATTTTAGGTGAACAATGCACTGTAAAGAACTATAATTTGGTAGATTTTACAATAAATATTTATGAAATTTATTGTTTATAACATTCAGGAATAAAAGTTTCACTATGTTCCCATCTTTTCAAGTGAATTAATGTCAATAGCCCTTGTCAATGTTTTTACACTGAAACTAAGCTCTTTGAAAACAAATATTCCACTATATAAATTTCATACTTCCTCATTTACCTTTTGAACATAGTAAAGTCAGCAGGAGGGGAGTTCTTGCCAGCCATTATTCAGAGTCCCTCCTGCTATCCTTCTCTTGCTTCCAATCAACTCTTGTGAACTCTTGCTAACATTTTGTTTGCAGAGAGAAGATGTAAATAAAAATTTTCATTGTAGATGAAATAATAGGCTTATTCCAATAAAAATTCTGATTACAAGCCAAATACTACACATGGTGTTTTTCCATGAAGTTTTAAATGAATTTTTAAAAGCATTTTTTTCTAGACTGCTAATACATTAGATCTCCCATAAAAATTTAGTCAAGTATATGCCAGAAAAATATTTATTTTTACCCAACTGTATTCCATATATTCATTTTTTTCAACCCATATTTATTAAACAGCTACACTCAGCTAAAGGGGTATGAAGATGTATAAAATGTGGTCAGAGCCTAGAGGGAGTTCCAGACTCCTCTCCTCTCCCTCATCTTCATGTCTTACTCCGCCTAGGTTTTTCTTGAGCTTTAGTTTCTGTGAGATTTTTCTCTCTAGATAAAAACTGTGTAGAATGTGCCTTAGAATTACCTGCTAGAAAGGAGGTTATTTACTCTCAAACACCCATCCTCCCATTTATCAAGGGTTCTTTTAGATGTGCCAGCATGGCCGAGTGGGCTCCCAAAGGCATCCCACATGGTGACAGAATGAAATAATAAAATCTTAAAAAAAAAAAAGAAAGAAAAAAAGAAAATTAACATAGCATGAACATCCCCCAAAGTTTTCTTATACTCTTTTGTAACCTCTCACTTGTGTGAGAACCCCAAAGATTCCACCAAAAAAATTATTAGAACTGATAAATGAATTTAGTAAAGTAGCATGATACAAAATTAATATTCAGAAATCAGTTGCATTTGCATACACCAATAATGAACTATCAGAAGGAGAAATTAAGAAAACAATCCCATTTATAATTGCATCAAAATAAAATAAAATACTTGGGAACAAATTTAATTAAG
The DNA here is from genome assembly GCF_001890085.2 of Hipposideros armiger. Taxonomy (NCBI): domain Eukaryota; kingdom Metazoa; phylum Chordata; class Mammalia; order Chiroptera; family Hipposideridae; genus Hipposideros; species Hipposideros armiger. The sequence goes on from NW_017731568.1 coordinate 706,405, forward strand.
GAAGTAAAAGACCTGTACTCAGAAAATTATAAGACATTGAAGAGAGAAATGAAAGAAGATACAAAAAAATGAAAGCATATACCATGCTCCTGGATAGGAAGAATTAATATAGTTAAAATGTTCATACTACCCAAAGCAATCTATAAATTCAATACAATCCCTATCAAAATACCACTGGCATTTTTCACAGAACTACAACAAATTAAAAAATTTATATGGAAACATAAAAGACCTCAAATAGCCACAGCAATCTTGAGAAAAAAGAACAAAGCTGGAGGTATCACACTACTTTATATTGAACTATACTACAAGGTCATAGTAATTAAAACAGCATGGTATTGGGATACAAATAGACACATAGATGAATGGAACAGAATAGAAACCCCAGTAATAAATCCATGCCTGGATAGTCATTTCATCTATGACAAAGGAAGCAAAAATTTACACTGGGATAAAGACAGCCTAGTCAAAAATAGTGCTGAGATAATTGGACAGATACATGCAAAAAAACATGAAACTCAAAGTGGATTAAAACTTAAATGTCAGACCCGAAACTATAAAGCTCCTAGAAGAAAATGTAGGCAGGAAACTCTCAGACATTACCCTTAGTAAAATTTTTACTGAGATAGCTCCTTGGGCAATGGTAACAAAAGAAAAAGTAAACAAAAATTTTTTGCACAACAAAGGAAATCATCAACAAAATGAAAAGATATCCTACTGAATAGGAGAAGATACTTACCAATGATACATCTGATAAGGGGTTAGTATCCAAAATTTATAAAAAGCCATACAACTCAACACCAAAAATCCACAAACAATCCAATTTAAAAATGGGCAGAGGGCCTGAATAGACATTTCTCTAAAGAGGACATACTGATGACCAGTAGGCATATGAAAAGATACTCTATGTCACCAATCTTCAGAGAAATGCAAATAAAAATGGCAATAAGATATCACCTCACACATGTCAGGATGGCCATCATCAATAAATCAACAAACAATAAGTACTGGAGAGATTGTGAAGAAAAGAGAACCCTCGTGCACTATTGGTGGGATTGTGAATTGGTGCAGCCACTATGAAGAACAGTATGGAGGTTCTTCAAAACATTAAATGAAATAGAATTACCTTATGACCCAGGAATTCCACTCCTGGGTATTTATCCAAAGAAATCCAAAACACTAACTGGAAAGGATATATGCACCCCTATGTTCACTGCAGCTCTGTTTATAATAGCCAAGATAAGGAAACAACCAAAAGCCCATTAATAAAGAATTGGATACAGAAACTGTGGCATATATGTATATGTATATGTATATGTATGTGTATATATATATATATATATATATATATATATATATATATATATATATATAATGGAATATTACTCTGCCACTAAAAAGAATGAAGTCTTACCATTTACAACAACATGGATGGACCTAGAGGGTATTATGTTAAGTGAAATAAGTCAGGCTGAGAAAGACAAATAATCATATGATCTCACTTATATGTGGAATCCAAAGAACAGAATAAATGAACAAACAAAACAAATAGACTCATAGATACAGAGAACAAACTGAGTTACTAGATGGGAGGGGAGTTGGAAAGAAGGGTGAGAAACACAAGTTGATAGTCACAGGGATGTGAAATACAGTATGCGAAAGCTAGTCAATAATATTGTAAAAACTATATGTAGTGTCAGATGGGTACTAGACTTATGGGAGGGGTCATTTAATAAATTACATACCTGACACTAATATAAAATAATATTGAATGTCAACTATAATTAAAAAATATATAGTTTTGGGATGTAAGTATAGGGAATGTAGTCAATGTTATTGTAATAGCTATGTATGGTGTCAGATGGGTAGTAGACTTCAATGGGTTATCACTTTCTGAGGTGTGTAAATGTCTAATCACTATGTTGTTTTGTATACCTGGTACTAATAATAAAAAAGAAGAAAAAAAAGTATCAGGAACAAACCTGATAATTTTTACCCAAGAAGCTGCTGAATGCTTCTCGTATTTTAGGACCCCCAAAAAGACAAGTCCTTGAGAAGCTTATAGTCAAATGAAGAAAAAACACACAAACAAATCCTGAGGTCTTCAATAGAAGGGCCCATGTCTTACTCATGTATCCCTAATATCTAGTATTGTTCATGCGACATACTAGACACTTAATAAATGTTGGCTAAATTGAATATTTTATTGTGGTAAGTGTGACATTAAGTGATATAGAAATATTAAGGGGTCACAGAGGAAGAAGGGACATATCATAAGAGGGTCATAGAAGGCCTCATAGAGAATGCGGCGTTAAAATAGGCCCTGCATGATTGCGTGTGAAGTCAGAGGTATCAGAAATATCATGTGCAAAGTCATAGAAGCATGGAAAGCCATAATTGATTAAGAGAATGGCAAGTTCAGATGATTCTGTGGCTAAATATATCCTTGACATAGAGTTGGCACTCAAAATATCTTTGCTGAATAGATGATGAACAAAGACTGTTGGATGGTCTGACTAGAAAACTAAGGTTTATGTTCGGCTGTGAATCTTTATGCCATGTAAAGGTTGTTACCTGGTGAAGGTGAAAAGGGTAACTATTGTATTGTTCTGTACACCTGAAACTAACAATAAAAAAAATAAATTAAAAAAAAAAATAATAAAATGTTGATAGTTTGAAATCAGCCACTTTGGAAGTATTTTCACCACGTAAATTGTCAAGTGCTGCAAATGAGAGCTTGATTTATTGTTTTACTGATTGTTTGCACAGAATGTAATAGGAAAAATCTTAATGTTGATTAAATATAAAAGTGTGCCATTTCTATAGCCATTACATAGCAAAAAAAAAAAAAAGAATGTTGGAATGTATCCTACGTGCAATATGGAGCAATGTGGTGTTTTTACACAGGAAAATCATGTAATTAGAGGTGTGTTTAAGAGAGAGAACTCTTGCAATAATAAGAAAACTTAATTGAGATAGGGAAAGATTGAACCCTGGTAGGCCAGATCAGTTTGGAAACTATGGCAAGAGTGAAGTAATACAGGAGAGATAGGGAAGAGAGAGCAGATAGTTTTGATGGTAGAATCAATGAGTTGATACCTTGGTAAATTATGGGAAGTAAAAGTGAAGGAGAGAAAGATACTTTTTAGTTTCTAGCTGGGTGACTAGATGATGACTGTGCCATCAAATAAGATAGAAAATATAGGGTTCAGGATACATTTCATATGTCTTATGTGGGTGTGGCTATCTGTTCAGTTCTACGTATTGTATACAAGATCCTCAAGTGGGACATTGAAAGGGAGATGACTGGTTGACATTTAGAACTATATATGTAGCCCCAGTTATCCTAGGGCCCACAGCCTGGCTCATAAAATAATATAAAACAAGAGACTTCAAGTGGAATCTCATGTAACTAGCTGGAAATCTAGCCTCATATTACTTCTTTCTGGTTCAAGGATATTTCTGAGTTGTTTCATGAGTCCTAGCGAGTGGAGCTAATCACCTACTTCTTCCCTGTAGCATTTTCTCTATCTTCCCCAGTTACTACCTGCCAATATCATGAACTGGCCCCCTGGTTGAGCACTGACTCTTGAGGACAGCTCCTGTTTCTATTTCATCTCTTGATTTTTCATATCTGTCATGGGGATCTCAGGCTCTTACGACAATGCTGAGATGATAATTGTGAAATTTTTGAAAATGGCAAGACTGTTCTTCCATTCTATTTCAGAAGACACCATCATGATGAAATAAGAAAAATACTCTCACCAGCACTTGTGTGGTGGGTGTGGAGGTGAAGCTCTGAGATCTCCCTTCAAGACAATCTACTGTTGGGTGCTTAGTTGATTGACAGCCTCGAGCTGCAGCACCTCTGGATCCACTGTGGCATTTATGCTGAGATCATACTTCCTAAGGGCTTCTCCCAGTCAACGATTGAGCATGGCAGGGACACTAGAGTAGAGCTATTTCTGCCCAACGTGAGAATCCCCTAATGACAACCTTTGCTAAGGGACATCCCATTGGCTTGGCCATGGTTTTCTCAGAATGACACTATAGTCTGAAAATCTTCCTGCAAAGTGTTTTGAAGGCTCTCCCCATCTACTCCTATTTTCTCTCCCTTTATTGTTCACAGGTTTGTCTCTGCAATAGATTTCTTATATGTCTAATTGTGTCCAGGCATTTGAGTTTTGGAAGACATGCATGACACAAATGGTACTGAGAGTGGGGTTGTGGGACTGATTTACTCATCACCTGGATGACAAGGAACTCCCCATCCTGAGTGGGAGGTCCCTGGCACAAGGTGGTGACCCAATTGCTGAAGAGTTTGCTAGTGTTGGCACAGACCCTACATCTGAGATACCCACATCAGGGAAACAACTGGCTACTTTTTCATGTAGCTGTGAGACCCCATGAATGTCTGGTTTACTTCTTTCCTGGATATATATTTGTGCTTAATAATGGATGCTTCTTGGGCAATTATCCCCTTTGTTGGTGTTTTTATTTCTGACCTTTCATTTGTCTTAAATGAAAGTGACCATGACCATAACTCCTGGTGAGGTTACTAAGCACTCTTCAAGGTGGGCTGTAGGCAGCGCCCCAACCACAGCCATGGCAGGGGCAGCAAGAGGTGTTGGCAGTCATACATACCCCACCTTGATTGGCCAGCAGAAAAACCAGAGTGCTGTGATTTTTCATTACCACTTGAGCTAGAAAGTTTAGACTAGTTTGTACATGTCAGGAAAGTATAGGCCTTATCCACAGGTTTGGAATCCCACACGACCGCAGCAGCATTTCACTGATGTAAGGGTCAAGGTCTAATTCTATTAAAATGTTGTCAACAGGGTCAGGTGGGACATGATGGGCCCAACAATCACTTAAATTTAGAGCGATTGCTATAATCTATGAATTGGATGAAGCTAAGGAATTTACTAGCATCTGGAAAGTTATTCTTGCCTTGTCATCCCAAGTAGAAGGTATGCATTCCGGAAGTAGCAGCTGCTGGGAGGTTTCTGATGGGTCCTAGATTAAGATTTCCTACTGGAAGTCTGGGCTAAATTAGCCAAATGTCCTGTGGATAAGAGCTAAGAGAGATAAATGGTGTTTTCCCTGACTGTTGACCTTCTGGGGTCTAAGATGTTTCTTTCCCAAACACCAGGGTTGTTTCTGTCCTTCCACAGCCACATGATTGGTATGACCAATCCGTGTAGCAATCACTTCATCCTTTTTGTAATCCTCCCCATGTCTTACCCACATCATATGTCTGCACTCATCCCTATATAGCTCAGAGTTTTTTCCCTTATATACCTTGCAGCACCCTGGAACAACCCCATATCCTGCCAAGTGGTCCACCCAAAGACCACCTTAGATTGTCCTCATCATCCAAAACTATCCAAATCCAGTCAGCATAGCTGGGCAGAAAAAGAAGCCCCAGGTTAGAGTCTCCTAGCCCCCAGCTCTTCTTTTCTACTTGCAAATTCTAGTTGCCTGGTTTGGCAAGTGTAGGTGTGGGAGGAAGTAGAGAGAGAAGGGTTAATTATATAGTAAAGGGGTGTAGAATAAGGCACTGTGGCATAAAAGTTATTTCAAACTGAAGGTGTTTGAGTTCCTGAAATCCCTTATCTACCTAAAAGCAGAGCCTCCAAAAAAAGAAAAACTCGATTGTCATAAATCCCCTACCTGGGAACAACTCTAACATTCTCTTCTCACAGATGAGAAGTTGGCACCACACCCAAGCCGATGTTCTCATAAAACTGTCATATTTCCCAACTATTGTCTTAAGGTCCTATTTATCTTTCCAAAAAGTCACTTGTGGGGCCAGCCGAGTGGTACAGTTGGCTAAGAGCGCGAGCTCTGAGCAACAGGGTCGCTGGTTCGATTCCCACATGGGCCAGTGAGCTGTGCCCAAACTGAGCTGCCAACAGGTGGCAGGATGGCTCAGCTGGTGAGAATATGTGCTCCTAAAAACAAGATTTCTGGTTCAACTCTCACAAGGGCTAGTGGGCTATGCCCACCCGCAACTAAGATTGAACACAGTACCTTGAGCTGAGCGGCCGCAAGCTGCTGACAGGCAGCTGGATGGCAACTGGACTTCGAGCTGAGGTGGCTGTGCCCTCCATAACTAAGACTGAACAACTTGGCTGTTCCCTTTCCCCAATTCCCCAACACTGTTCCCCTTCCCCAATTCAATAAAATCTTAAAGAAAAAAAAAGCCATTTTTTTTTCATAAGCACCCTTTCTCTCCCACTTCTAAGAAGTCATTTGTTGTCTCAGAAGTGCCTCTTTGCCCCTCCCCATCTCCTATTAATTTGGTACACAAGCCACAAATTCTAACTGCCTCCTTGAGTCACATATTTCTGTGAACTCACATGTACGTGTGTGAATAAAAATCTCTTTTTTCTTGTTAATTTGTCTTTTGTCAATTTAATTTGCTTGACCCCAGATGCTGAACATAAGAGTGTAGAGGAAATTGTTCCTCTACAACAGATTAAGTCTTTCATAAACAGTCTGTGCCTCCTCCTCAACCTCATAACTAAACATTTTGTTTAAATGGGAGGTACCCTTTTGAGCAATTGCTCTATTTAGAGCCCAAATTGCTAAGACATTAGAACTAGTGTTACATGGATCCAGAGTTCAAGAGAGTTTAGGGCAAAAAAAAAATAAGTATGAAAGTCATTGGTATGTAGGTAGTAGCCATGAAAATGGAAGCTTATCATCCAGAGGAAAAGTATAAGAAGAGAAGAGGTCTGAATAATGTACCCATGGAAACACTGACATTAGAAATCAAGGAAACATCTAAGAAGTCAAATCTGTTAATGGGTATGAGACTATTTTAAGGTCACACAAGGTCAATTAAAACAAGGTCAATGATGGAATCCTGGGCACATCTATACATAAGAGTGTAATAGGTGGATGGTTTTGATACTAAGAAAGAAACTAAGAAAAAAGGGCTCAGAGAGGTAGAAGTCAATGTTTGAGGGAGCATGGTATTATAAATTTCATCTGTTAGGATTTGAAGATTTCATGTGCAAAAGCCACAAGAGGGCAAGAAAGATAACTAATGAAAAGAACCTGTGGTTGCCATTAATGTTTGTTTGCAATATGCCTGGGCACATGGAGATACGTCCCTGCCTACCCTCTTGAAGTTAGGCATGGACATATGACTTGTTTTGGCTAACAAAATGTGAGAGGAGGGCCGGCCGAGTGGCGCGTTGGTTAAGAGCTGGCTTGGGACGCCAGAGGGCCCCGGTTCAGATCCCACATATGAGGGCCAGTGATACTGCCCTCTACAGCTAAGATGATGAACAACAGCTCAACCTGGAGCTGGGCTGCTGTGAGTTGCTGGCGAGGGTGTAGGCTGCAGCCCCTGCTGCAGTGGGTTGTCATGGGCTATCGTGTGTAGCCAGTAGCCAGCGTGAGCGGCCGTCCAGAAGCCAGTGACTGATTTGCCTTGCCCAGGAAGAGCGCAAGGATGGTGCCAACTTGGGCCAGTGAAGCAACGTCCTCTACAACTAGACTGAAGAACAAAAGGACAGCAACTTGTCTATTCCCCTTCCCCCAATTCCCCAGCGCTGTTCTCATCCCCCAAGTCCCCAATAAAAATCTTAAAAAAAAAAAATGTGAGAGGAACTGATGTATGTCACTTCTGGTAGAAGCCTTTAAGAGCTGGTGGGTGATTCTACAGATCTGTACCCTTGCTATTCCAGATACTAGAGGCTCCATCAGTCTTAGTCCCTTAGTAAGGATGAAATGAAGCCTACTTTGATAAATGCATACCTTGTCCAAGAAATAAGCATTGTTCTGAGCCACTAAAATTATTGGAATTATTTGTTACTGAGATTTTACAATCATGAACCCATTTTTCTATTAGAAATATCAGTAGTATGTTAGAGCAGAATCCTACGTATTAAAGAAGAAATGAAAAGTTAAGGAGTTTGGCAGTAAAGGAAAGGAGAGATGTAATATAGGAACTTGATATAACTTGAGGTAGAGTTAAGATCAAAGTACAAATGAGTAGCCACAATATTTCCATGGGGATATGAAAGATAGTTTGGGGAATATAATCAATAATGCTGTAAAGATTTTGTAGGGTGTCAGATGGGCACTTGTTTTACTAGGGAGACCACTTCATGGACAGTGTAGATGCTTGACCACTGTGCTATCATCTGAAACTGAACCTGAATAATATTGATGGTCAATTATAATTTAACATATATTAATATAAGTCACAGGATGTGGAGTACAACATAGGGAATAGAGTCAGTGGAATTGTAACAGCTATATACAATGTCAGAGGGGTAGTAGATTGGAGGAGGGAGGTTATCACTTTGTGAGGGGTGTAAATGTCTACCTATTACATTGTTTTGTATACCTGAAACTAATAAAAAAGAGGCACAAATGAAAAAGAAATATTGAGCCAATGTAAGGAACGCTAGAAAGTTGAAAATGTGGGCAGGTATTTGGCTAAAACGAATGTTTTAAAGAATCTAAATCATTGCCTTTTGGGTTTGGTAATATGACACATGAGGAATGCTCACAGTACAGAACACAAAATAATATGAAATAAAATGTAAATTACGTATCTGTAGGTGCACGGGTAAGCTTATATAGAAATGAGCGCATTCCTCCAAGGCCAAAGCTGACAAGAAAGTATAAATCTAAAACCTAACCCTAGCTGTTAAACCTCTGGGACCATATGTCAATCCTTGGTGGCTTAAAGGGTTTATCTTACTGGGCAACATATGTGGGGGATGGAAGACAAAGCCTACGGCCTGAGCAAGGTAACGTGTTGGATATGAACTTCTGCATAAAGCTGGGGTCCTTGAAGATGATACCCTCAAGAAAAGAGAAAATTAGGTAAAAACCCCCACCAGCAGAATGAAACAGTAAGAACAGTAACTTGTTTCAGTCTTGGCTGTAGGTGAAGGGATTAAAAAAAAAATAAAAATCTCACCTGAGTATGACTAACCACAAATTAGCCTGTATGAAGATTTGCAGCAGGGATTCCTACTATCTGTGTCTTCGCGTCCCTAAAATCCGAGGTGAGAAAAAAATTTTTTAAAGCAGTTCCTGATTGGTAGTTCCCATTTTTAGATACAAGTTTTTCTGAAGAAACTCAAAATCAGCTCTCAAATAAATTTAATATATAAAGTTCCAATAAGCATGAGTTCTCAATAAAAAAAAACCAAAATCATAAACACACAAACCATATGCCTTTCAAGAATACCTCTGAATGGAAACAAATGGAGGCACTATAGTCCTATGAAAAGATTCATCACAATTGATAGTTTGACAATATATACAAGTGGATAAAAGCAAAAATTACAGATAATTTTATCGTAAAATTTCTTAGATATTTCAGTTCATAATAACCAAACACAAAGATAAGATCCTTGTACAATGATTTTGTTAAAAGAAAGAACATGGGATGATAACGGGAAGCAGCAAATAATAAAATTAACAATTCTTCAATGCTTAGAAATGTTTGGAAAATATACCCCCTAGAAGTACTTATGCTCTCCAAATGGTATTTTTTAAATCACTTAATAAAACTCTTCTAACCAATGTCACCTCAAATTAAATAAAATTAAAAAAAAAACTTCTCTCACTTTAAACATAAGTTATTTTATATTTACATAAGTTTCAATACTGATGTCTCTCAAAAAAATCTAATACCCTTGAGGCTGGTGTAACTAATTAATAAAATGCTCTTTGCAAACAAAATAAATTCAAAAGAATTCATGCCACAATGATAACATTGAAATAAACCTTTGCACTAACGCAATCTGATTTCAGATGTTGCATCAAATAACAAGTTAAATACTTCACACTGTATTTATAGACTTTCCAAGAGACAAATGATGCATAATTTATGGTAACTTGGAGCTTGCCAGTCATTATACAGTGTTAGCAGCAAATACTGTGGGACTCATATAAGTATCCAAATAAATCATGGAATGTGGGAGACTATGTCTCTTAAAGCTACAAACATCATTAGCTCTTTTTGTATTTTCTGCAAAGCAAGCATCAAAGCACTGTCCATTAAGTTACCAAATAATGATAAAAAAAAATACTCTCATGATAAATTCCTTCTAGCTTCCCCACTACAAAAGATGTTCGGTTCTGCATGTCAAGTTGACAAATAAGCTTGAAAGCATGAAGCTTTTATGTTTCTTTCATGTTTAAGGCTGTATTTGCTTTCTCCAGGTGACTTCTGTTATAAACTTCAACTGACAATAGCAATGCAGGTCTAGAATGTATTATGAACATAAGGGTATTACACAACATTAGGTGCCTTAAGTTACATCACCACCAGCATGTCCAGTTCAGAAAACCACTGAGTCATTCTTTTCAGCTGGGGCACATGTGGGAACAAGGGGCTTCCTCTGTTAGGAAGATGGAAGGACTGGCCTGAAAAGTTCAGAGGAGAAAGTAGTCTCTTGGCAGCCCTAGGCCACACACATCCTGGGACCTTGTTGGGGATGAGAACACAGAGAGAAGTGCTCGAGAGTAGGACTTGGTGAATGGCCTGATATAAATATAGGTGTTCTTTGCTTGTAAGAAGGTATGGAAACTGTTTTCCAGAGAGAGAGCATTGTCAATTCAGGCTTGGGTGTCAGGAATGCAGGGACCAAAGAGAGGTGAAAAATGGAAATCTGAGGTTTTATATACTGGGGGTGCCCCCAAAAATCTACACATATGACTTGGATTCATTGCTTTTTATTGATATATATTATTAGAATTTTAACTGTTTTTTCCTTTCTTACAATGTGTGTGATTTTTTTAAAATTTTTTTTATTTTTGGTACTCTCTGTATATGGGATAGATGGTAGGTGGAGAATGGGGCTTCAGAAAAGACTTTATAGGAGTGTTTCACGTAAGGCAGTGTGCAGGAGTGATAGATTGCCCAACAGCTCTCCCCTTCCCCTCAGGCTATGGGATTGTAGGGTCGCGGTTAACCTTCTCATGGACTCTTTCTCTCAAGTGAAATTCAAGTTGAAAGACGAGGGACTCACAATAGCTGGCATGAATGGACTAGCACCCCAGCAAGGTCTAGATTTTATTATTTCCTGATTTGGCTGCATTTTGTTTGGGGAGTGATGTTTGACAAATAATTGATGCTTACATTGTAAATCGTTCAAGCAGTAGTCACATTTATTCTGGAATTTAATCATTTTGTAATGTTTTCTGAGTGTGAGACGTGCAGTCATACTCTTTATGCACTGTGCTGCATTTATGCACATGTGCTGAAAAGTGAACACGTGAAATGTGGGAGGTCAGAGGAACTCGATTTTGTAGGTGCTGAGGGAGCTACATTATTTCAAAGGAAGGCTGGAAGGAGGAATCCATTTTCAAGCACTGCAGCTTGTTTTCAGCCTGTTGTCATGATAGCCAGTGTTTTCCAAACATGGGATGCTGTCCTGAAGTGCATTAGTAGGAATTTTACGTAAGAAAGTTCTTGGTCAAACAAGTTTGAGAAACACTGTCTTGAGCAGACTTACCCAATCATCTTTCTTTTCCTGTAGAACTTTCCAGTTTTTAACCTGTTAATGTGTATTTTTAAATGCTAAGAGAGAAATACACAATGCAATATTTGTATGATACTTTAATATGGCATACCAAATAACATCTTTAAATAGTAGTTTTTTAGGAAAAGAGTTTGAGAAACATCAAGTTATGAAAAGGGCACTGGTTTCTACTTAGTTCATACATACTCTGGGGTGTTGGACGAATGCTTCATAGTAACAAAGAAGGCACATTTGCCTGGCTTTGGGCTCTTGCGCATTCTGTAAGGGGGACAGGAAGGGTAAGGGTAGTTTGAACAGAGGGAAGAGGAGGGATAGTTAAGATATGGTTATGGCAAGACAAGGTACAGGCATTCAGAAGCCTTACATGCCGGCCAAATAATTTTTCAGATCCACCTTTGACACATCTTATTGAATCAGAGAGATCTGAGCTGAAATCAAAGCTGTACTAGCTAGCTATCAACAAAGTGACTATGGGAATGTTACTTAATGCCTCGTAACTTCAGTTTCCTCATCCATCAAACTGGGGGACTATAACTAACTCATTGGATTATTGTAAGAATTACTAAAAACCTAGCTGGCAAGAAGCACTCAATTCGTTGAACAAATGTACCTAAATTAGTGCATAGCACAGTCTTCAACAAATGGAAAAATTTTAAAATTTAAGTATAGTTGGTATACCATCTTATATTAGTTTCAGGTGAACAATATGTTCAACATTTATATACCTTACAAGGTGATCACCCGACTAAGTCCAGTATCATCTGTCACCATGTACACTTATCACAAAATTATTGACCATATTCCCCTTCACTTTTTCCACCCATTCTCCCATCCCTGTCCCCTCTGGCAACCATGAATTTTTCTCTGTTTCTATGAGCCTGATTTTTGTTTTTTTAGATTAAGAAATGGAAATTTTCATGATTACTACTATCATTACGAGGTCTGAATCCCAAATATAAATGCAGTCAGAGTGGATGTCAATCAGTGTTGAGAAAGACACACTCACTAAACCTATATTATAGGCATGCTTATGGATATTTTTTGAAGGGATCACTTATATACATTTTCATAGAACTAATTCTAGACTTACAACATCTCATAAGGAAGTATTAAGTGCCCAGACAGGGGAGGAACAATGTACCATATAACCAGGGCAGCAGATGTCTCAATATTGCTTGTGTTGGGGGAATATATCGGTCCAAATATGAATAATAAGTTATCTGCCTACATCAAACTGTCCTACACACCAGTGCCAGAGGAATCTTCCCAAAGCTCAATATGTCAGGTGTTACCTGTTACCGGCCGACCAAGCAGCACCCCCACCACTGAGAAACTTTTAAGTGTTCTTTCCTATAGAAGTGTTAAGTATAGAAATGTTAAGTCTCCTCCCTAGTTTCTTAGTTTCTTAGCCCCTGGCTTTGATTACTTTTCTAACCAGTTTGTGAATCCTAGACTAAAGATTGCTCCTAGCCTGAATCCTAAAGTTCTACTCCCCTGCTTCTTGATTGCTTTGTAAATCAGTTTCTGAATCCTAAACAATAGAAGTCTCCTAACTCTGCTTCAGATAACTACTTGAAAGCCTGTGACTTCCTAATATCCCCCAGGCCAGTAAACTGAATGACAAACCCATTCTGGGCCCAGATAACTGACACCACCTGAGTGACAGGCTGAATGGCCACAGGCTTCATGAGAGCTAACAGATTTATTAATTAAAATCTATTTTTCCTCGTTCAGGGACCTTGGGGATACAGAGGATACCCCAACAAGATTGCCAGTCACAACCAAAGAAGCCAATGTGGTCTTCCAGGTGGAGCTCGAGACCCCTTCCTCTCATCTGAGATCAGCTAGGGTAAGAGTTCCATGAATCCCCCAATAGGCAGGGACAACACTATGCCCCTGCCCAGCAGGAAGCAGATACAGAAGAAGAGACCTTCTGTCCCTCAACTTCCCATAGAGATATTATGGGGATCACATCTCTCAAGGGGAAAAGTAGGCAGGCAGTTAGAGGCAGGCATTGGGTCTCTGCATTCCTGCATGTCCCACAGAATGAGACCATCCAGGGGACATCCCCTCTACACCCAAACTCCCCTTTGTAGTGTAATTATCTACCCCCCCCCCATGGGAAAACAAATGGGCACAGAATACCAAACTAGATCAGACCAGTCACTCGCACCTGCGCAGTACCTCTTGTCAATCACAGGTGCCAATCAAGTGGTCCCACGCCCCAAGGAGAACAGCCCATTCTAGAGAAAGGGGATAAAAACTCCAAGTCCTGGGAAGTCCGCCTTCTTTGGATGCCTGCCCCCTTTTTGACCCCTTCCTTCCTTTTTGAGCCTTTTGAGCCTCGCCTTTGTGCATGGCCCACTCCAAACTCTTTGGAATGTAATTTCTCTTCTAATAATGGGTCCTTGAGCCATTCTCTACTGCTCAGGCCTGCTTCTACTTCTTTGAAATGTACTATCTTTTCGAATAAACTATTTTTTCAGTACTTTACTCTGGCATCTTATTCAATTCTTTGCTCGAGTTGCCAAGGACCTGGACTTTGCGCAGAGAAGGACCCACTTTCCAACAACAAGGTTGCTGTTCAAAATCATTAATATTTGCCTATTAGCAGAGCAGTGAACCCCACTGAAAATCTGATAATTATGGATATTCTCCCTAGAGAAATGCATATATATGCTCATGCACAGAAAAACTTCCCTATTTCAAGAAATTCTTGGACATATCAAAGTCCCTCATGAACCATGTAGGGTCCATGGATGCCGCCATCATAATTCCTGGGATTGAACCTAACAAGATGTAGTCCAGCATTTTAATCTTGACATCAAGAACCTCTACGACAAATCTCTAACTTTACTTTTACCCTACTCTCACCCCTCTTGACCACATACATAGACTCAGTTTTGTAGGAAAAGGGTTTGCTCCTTCATTGTCTTCCAAAATGCCAGAGCCAGATGCATTGTTGTCCCCCAATCTGGTGTGTAACTCTTCCTCCTGGAATACCTTTCTCAGTCTTCTCTGATTATGTAGTTCCTACCATCTCTTTGAAGACCATTTGAATTCCATGTATTCCTCAGAGCCGTTTTCATTAATGATGACCATCAAAAACCACACTTTCCTCACAGTTCTTGTAGTATCTGCTTTTATCACCCATTTGATAATTAACACATGTTCTCCTTTATTTACCTTTTATGTACATATATGTCAAGTATCCCTGACTAGATTGTAAGCAAGGACTATGTTTTATTTCTTTTCTTTTTTTTAAAGATTTTTATTGGGGAATTGGGGGGATGGGAACAGTGCTGGGGAATTGGGGGAAGGGGAACAGACAAGTTGCTGTCGTTTTGTTCTTCAGTCTAGTTGTGGAGGACGTCGCTTCACTGGCCCAAGTTGGCACCATCCTTGCGCTCTTCCTGGGCGAGGCACATCAGTCGCCGGCTTCTGGACGGCTGCTCACTGCGGTTGCTGGCCGCTCATGCTGGCTGCTGGCTACACACGGTAGCCCATGGCAACCCACTGCCACAGGGGCTGCAGCCTACGCCGTCGCAGGCGACTCACAG
Organism: Hipposideros armiger; assembly: GCF_001890085.2. Classification (NCBI taxonomy): domain Eukaryota; kingdom Metazoa; phylum Chordata; class Mammalia; order Chiroptera; family Hipposideridae; genus Hipposideros; species Hipposideros armiger. The sequence continues at coordinate 721,487 of NW_017731568.1, forward strand.
GAGCTGTTGTTCAGCATCTTAGCTGTAGAGGGCAGTGTCACTGGCCCTCATATGTGGGATCCGAACCGGGGCCCTCTGGCGTCCCAAGCCAGTTCTTAACCATCGCGCCACTCGGCCGGCCCTATGTTTTATTTCTTTTGTCTCAAGAGTGAAATATTGTAGACAGTAATGCCATATTTCTTTAGACTGTAGAATAATCTTTCAGAAAACTAACAAAATTTAGCTTAATTTTCTACATAAACCCAATGATCTGACACAGCATGAATATAAAAACAAAATGTCACTTTTAAAAAATTGAAATACTATTTTAGAATTTGGGAGAATTACCATCAGTTGCCACTAGATGGAGGAAGTGATTTTCTTAGTCTGTAAGTGAATTTGAAACTTCATTTGAAGAATTACAAAAGCTAGCTAGCTTAGGCCTCAGATGGTTATCACTGACAATTTATCAGATTATCAATATCTTTTAGAAGACTGGTCTTCATAATTTTATGAAAAGTATTTTCTAGTTTCCATTCTCAACCCTCCCCTGGCCCCCCAAATAAAGGCAAAACAGAAACAAAGCAAACAGACATAAGTACTGTGAAATGAAACCGGATAAGTAGTGCTTTAAAATTTACCTTTAGACTCAGGGAGAAATTTTATCGCACATTAGTATGATTAATGTCCTTTTATAATAAGATAAGACAAACATGTTGATGTTTACAAACCTTTATAGATTTGAACGTGGTTCAGGGTAACATGCTGTTTGACTATATTTATTGCTATTATTGCATGTTTATAACATGACTGCATTTTAAACATCCAACATGACAGCTTATGCTTCACTTATGTTTTGAAAAGCCTTTTGTGTTCCTTCAAAAGGTTAAACATGCAACTTAAAAAAAAATCTATATAACTGTGAAAATCACTTTCATTGCAGATATCATTGCAAATGGTTCGAAATTGAAACCCTTCACCTTTCTTTCTTTCTTCCTCTTTTTTGTAAATGTTGTTACTTTTTTATAACTCTTGCAGAAATGTTAGAATTATCATAAATGAGCTCTTGTGCATGCTGTTATTTCATCTTCTGTAAAAAATTTCAATCATATTCTTAATGTTTCTGTTTCTAAGCCAACTGTTTAATGCTCAGGGCTTTATTTCAGACTGCAGCTCAGACTATTCATTTACGCTAACAGTAGAGCTTGAACAATACTGTAAATTAAAGAAAATGTAATTTTGGGATTTGTCTTATAATTTACCATTTTTCAAAAAGCACTCTTGGAGAAATTAATAGCTTAAATATTACTAGAATAATGAGGATCAAGTTTGAGGAAAATATAGCTTAAAAGTCTATTAGTGAAAATGATGGAAATAGGCATTTTTGTATTGCTATCTGAGCAAATATAATACCATACCATTTATCTCTAATTATCCCTAAGAAAAAGAACAAGAAGAACTAAAAAAAAAAAAAAAAAGAGTAAAGATTTAAATGGATCTGTTATTCTCTTGCTTTCCCTTACCTACTATTTCTGTTGTTACAAATATTAACAAAAACCAGCAAATAGAATTAGAGAGTAAAAACAGAAGGCTGATACAGTCTTAGGGTCAACAAAGAGCTTCTACTTAGCACATCGAAATATCTTGGGCCTATTATTTTGGGAAAATATCCTCACATATAATTCAAATGCTCATTTTTAAACCCATTCATGTTCAATGAAGTGTGTGATTTTTCTATTCAAGTTAAAGAAAGCAGTTTGAGAATTTATCTAAATTTAGCTAATTACTTTTGGTCAAGCATTGTCCTGGGGACAATTATTCTCCAGATCTAAATTTTTGTACTTTTAATCAGCTATGGCTGCAGGGGCCCTTTGGCTGCAAAAATAGAAATTTTAATTTCCTTAGGGTACAGTGCTACCATTTAGACCTTTGTATTTTGTGTTGCTTCTTCCTATGCAATAAATGGTTGGGTTTATGCAACAAATGTATCCTAAAGAGGTAAAACAGGGACAAACAACATGAAACAGTTCGGTGAGCTTAATCTGTATCTTAGTTCAGCTTCCTACAGTTTAGAACTTCCTTTTTGAATGGTAGGTAGCTTCTGACAGCTATTTGCATTGTATCTCTTATGGCACAGTCAACATTTGGGCAGGGTTGTTTCACCACCACCCAATTAATTTTTAAATTATACCACCCTGAATTGATACACTGTCTTGATGCCTTTTAATCTGTGATCATGGAGGTTGGGCGATGCACTTAACTACTGCCCTCCCCAACTTGTGAGAAAGGCTTCTCTGTTTTGTGAAGGCAGGGATATGAAACAGAAGCAGGCAGAATTTTTACACCTCCTCTTGCCAGTCTGGATGATTCACTAAGCTTGGTAGGCTGGATGCCCTGTATCAATACAATTACATAATAATCACTTGTAAGTTAAATCACTTCACACACCCACTGGCAAAAATATAACAATAAAGCTATTCTTATGATTTTTCTTCTTCAAAGTAATTATATAGAGTTGAGAAACTAAGGTACTTTCAAACTAATGTAACTTCCAGCATTACCTTTCCCTTATAAAACTTTTTGCTTCTCTTATCTTGCCTCATGCTTAATTAAAAAAAAAAAAGAACTCATTATGGTGAAGAGATAAAATGAATTTATCAGCTATTCAGCAAGTATGTTGAAAAACAAAACAAAAAGGAAACTGATAGCATTTTCACACTGCCTAAGAGGTAGGAGGTACTCAGAAAGCACTCATTGAAATAATGTTAAATATATACATTTCTTTCACAATGATTTGAAAGATGCCCAGATTTCCAAGAATGAAAATGTGCTTTGGGGATCATTTTCCTACAATGAAAGCAAGCATCAGTAAAATTTCCATGAGTCAAGGGAAATGAGGATGACTTTCTGGTTTTATGATTAGTTTGCTTTGAAAATCAATGTGCTCAAGTTCTCGGCCTTTCAAGGATTTAGCGATATGGAGAGCAAGCCACGTCACCCCCAAGGGCGCGGGTTTGAATCTAACATGGGTTGTCACACAAAGTTGATACCATTTGACAACTGCTTTGTGAAATGAGCTGGTCTCAGTCCAGTGGACAGATGTCCATATCACAAAATGCTCTAATTGGCAGTCTCAGCAGAGGAGCCAAGAATTGAATGAGCCTGCAATCTGAACCCTCTTCTCACTCTCTAGAGGGGCAGACAGAGGTTCACTCATAAAGGAAGCTTAGAATTGCTGGTGGCAATTATGTATATGTGTATGTGTGTGTGTGTGTGTGTGTGTGTGTGTGTGTGTGTGTGTGTGTGCACATTTTATGGATAAACAGAGGACTTTGTGTTTCAAAGCTGTCAGTCTAATTTTTTAATATACTCAAGTACTTTTTATAAGGCCTTCCCAAGTTAATGCGTGTGTTTATTACTTTCTGTCATAAATTAATTATTGCAAGCTTGCATGTTGTTAAAGAAAAACCAGAGCTGGACAGTATTTAAAGCAGTAAAAACATACTTTATTCAGGAACTATTGAAACAGGGGAAAGTAGACCTTAATATAGAACTGGGCTCAATTCTAAATACAACATGGGCAAGTGTGAATTTATAGCCAAGGAGCAAGGTGGCGGTCAGTGGATGGAAAATTGCTAAGAGATAACAGAACTAAGAGGGGATTCTGGCTAAACATGCTTGATAGGATTCCTGCTGAAGGCAGGCCAGGGTGCTCATGTACCACCTAGGGGAGGGCAGGGGATAAGGAATTTGATCAGATATCGATGGTGATCAGATATTGAGGGTGGAGAGTCTTGCTAAACTGATGTAACAGGGTTTTTGTTAAAATTGGGTAATATAAAGATAGATAGAGAAGTCTAAAGGTTGAGGTGTAGTTGAGAAGAGAGGTCAGAGGAGTCTGACTATGATTTGGTGAGAGTCTCTGTCAATATACTGGTGAATTGCATATAACATGTATAGTATTGCTAGATTTAATGACTATCACTAGTTAGCTAAAAATATCACATATGCCATGAGAACTGGCAAGTACAATTCAGGAAATACTTGAACTTGGAATATTTTGCCTGTGGCTCAAAATATGCCCAATCTGCTATAACTTTTCTGTGTGTCACATTAAAGTAAATATTTCCAGGTCTGGGAAATCAGATGGACTAAATTGCTGGACATATCCTTTTAGAATTAATGATATAAAAATAGACTTGATCAGGGTCTTTATGCTGAATAATGACAACTGACTTCCTACTGACATGATTTTAACAGCTATGAGAATGCCTACTGTCTTGAGATGCCTAAAATTTCAGGCCAGAAATGTCATTCTTTTAGCTTTGGTTTTGATTTTTTGGGGAGAGGCCATTTTTCCAAACCATGGTCCACAGAAAACTACTAATTCTATAGCTATCCCACTGAAATAGGGCCTGGTTGGCACCCCCATAGTGGAGGCCTCTCCAGGTTCCTGGACTCACCTTTCCTTGACCTACCTATAGCTTAACAAGTGGCTTGAGCTCCAAATGTTCCTTATCCCACCTAGTAGTTCCCTGCTGTAGAAAATTACCCTGAAACTTGTGATTAATACTTTTAGGCTTATTGATCACAATCTCAATGGTCTACCAGGCTAATCCCATCATTGTTTCTGGGTTGCTGATGCCACCAGAGAGCCACGTGCCCAGAGGAAGGCTCCATGCAGACCCCTGGAACCATCATGTGGCCTCTGGAGGAACGCCCAGATTTTCCCTTAAAAACCCCAAGCTGGTCTGAGAACGTTAAAGCAGTTTTTGGAGGTGTTAAGCCGCTGCCTTCTCACACTACTGGGTGCTCTGAAAATAAACGCTTATTCTACGACACAACTCCCGTGTTGGTCTATTGGCTGAGCTGCTCACGCAGGATGAGCCCCGGCCTTGTTTGGCCTCTGTTTTCACCACTACCCTCCCAACACACACACACACACGTGGTGTGTGGGTGTGATTCCACAGTCATATAAATTTAGGAAAAGTTTGTTTATGTAAAATTGACAGAGACTTTAACATACAAAAATACGTCTTGACTCTCCAAGAAGATAGCGTATGCAGCATTTCATATAATACCTATTAACATTGCTGGAAACTAGTGTTCAAAGGAACACAGATTGAGAAATGCTCTTCTCAGTCATTTACAGTTTGGTGTGCACTAATTGTTACCTGATCACACGATTCTCAAAGGTAAGGGGGAGAATAGGCAAAATTTACCTGTAAGTACTGAAGACTAATTGTTTTTCCACAATTTTACTGACATCAAAAAACCATTAAAAAAACAAAACTTTCCTCAGAATGAAAATGGTTTGTTCCTGGTAAACTATTCTCAGTAAATAATTGGGACATTACAAATTCTTGCTATCAATTTTCTTTGAAATGTTAATTAGATGACTAAGTGCTGTTCAGAGTCTTTCCCTGATCTTTTTCTTTTTTCTTTTTAAAGATTTTTATTGGGGAATTGGGGGGAGGGGAACAGACAAGTTGCTGTCCTTTTGTTCTTCAGTCTAGTTGTGGAGGACGTTGCTTCACTGGCCCAAGTTGGCACCATCATTGCGCTCTTCTCTGGCGAGGCAGATCAGTCGCCGGCTTCTGGACGGCCACTCACTGCGGCTGCTGGCCGCTCACGCTGGCTGCTGGCTACATACAGTAGCCCATGGCAACCCACTGCCACAGGGGCTGCAGCCTACACTGTCGCCAGCGACTCATGGCAGCCCAGCTCCAGGTTGAGCTGTTGTTCAGCATCTTAGCTGTGGAGGGCAGTGTCACTGGCCCTCATATGTGGGATCCGAACCGGGGCCCTCTGGCGTCCCAAGCCAGCTCTTAACCAACGCGCCACTTGGCCGGCCCCTAATCTTTTTCTTTAAGCCTACAGTATTCCTCCTGTTTGGGATTGTCATAGCAGGCTACCACCAGTAATGTGTGGGTAGTGAAGGAGAAATATGCTGGAAATGTATCAACCAGAACTAATCTATGAAAAGTCATCATATGTGAAAAATTGTAGAATTTGGTTCCCACTGTCTCCAATCAAAATAAAATCTTTTTCTCCTGTTGGTAATATATTTGATAATGGAGCAGAGACAATTACAAATGTAACACTCATTTTTTTTTGTTTATTAATAGGAATTGCATGAGATAGGGCTTATTTCATGTTCCTGTTTGTAGGGCATGAACGAGTAGCAGTACCATTATTTTTTTTATAGAGAATACTGTGAAATCATTGCCATATGAAGAAAAATTCTTAGAATATGAAACCAAAAGATGTGGGAGAAAAACGTATCAATAGAGGTGTGTTAGGTAGTTAATTCACAAAAATAATATACTATTTTTCTGGTGTTATATATATATATATATATATATATATATATATATATATGGCATTTGTCAACTTTTAATTTTTTTCAATTTGTTTTGATTGCTCTCATTAAAAATAAATATTTGCTTTCATACTTAATTTTGTATTATTTAGCTTTAGGCACCACAAAATTTAAAATGAATTAAAGTAATATTCTTTTATATGTTCCCATTATATTGATCTAGCATGCTTTTGTTTTAAAAAATCAGAAAACAATTTTCTCTTTATCTCTCTCTCCCTCCCCGCTCCTTTCTTCCCTCCCTCCCTCTCCAATTTAAAAGGAAACTCTTAATTGATGAAAGTTCACTTAAAAAAAAGTTATGCTAGGTCTTCAAAAAGACATGTGCTTGGGTGAAGAAGGGAAGCTGAAAATAGGATGAGAAATAAAGGAGATGAAGGAAAGATGAAAAGAGGATAGTGAAATTTGAAAATAAGAGATAAGGCAGAAGAGAAATCAGAAAAGAAAGGAATTAGCAGGGAACAGAAAAAGAAGGGCAGAGAAGAAGAGAGGATGGGTAAAGTGCCAACTGGCTTTATAAATAGCTAACTGAAATGACAATCCATAAATTACAATCACTGTAAATAGAATACATAGTGTAATGATTACTTTTCTGGGGCTTTATTTCTTTCTGAGTTTCGTCCTCCATGTTTTACATTATACACACTCCTCTCTCACATGACCTGATACTCGCTCATGCTAAAGTGTTAGAGATCAAGTGTGTCATTTAGGAATTTAGGAAGTGCCACATTGGGTGAGATTTATGGTCCATCAGTTCGGCAGTTTGTTGAAATCCAGTATATAAGGTGTGGGAGAGAGTATTTTTACACTGTGTTTAGTAGATTTGAAACTGCTAGAAGTGTTCTTTATTTCAAGCAGTCTGCAAGGAAAAGGCTAGACCAAGAGACTCTAGAGTTTTCTACTTATCAAGGGAACCTAAGTAATACAGGACTGATGAGTTAGTTATTTACAGTTTACATGTGCACATTTAATTTCCCGTAACAAATATTTTATAGATTAAGTAGAAGCATATCATTTTCTATTAAAATGTTTACTACATACTCTGTGGTTAAAAATACTTAATGCATTGCAACACTTGAAAAAAACTGTAACTCATGGCCTGGTAAAATCTTCCCATCATTGATCTGACATTGTTTTTTTTTTTTTTTTCTTTCCATTTTTATTGCTGGCAACATGATCTCCCCAGTCATTTAAACTACAAACTTTGAAGTCCTCTCAAATTTCTTCTCCTTCAGCCTCAAGATCCAATTGGTCACCAGGTCCTGCCATTTCTATCTCCTTCATGTTTCTGGAACCGTCTCCTCTGCAATTTCATGTCCACTGCTCCAATTCAAGTTCTTATTATTATTCACGTGGACTATTAAAATTGCCTTCTATAATAACTGATTCTGTTGCTTCGGAACAAATTATCTAATCCAGGGTCTGGCAAACTATAAACCATGTTTCCCCAAAAATAAGACCTAGTGGGAGAATAAGCCATAGCATGATTCCTCCAGATATGGAGGGCACGCACTCCTCACACAAGGGTTTTATGACCTGTTTCAGGGAGAAGGGTGCCTTTTCCACAAACTCTTTCAGCTTAAAATATTCAGTATGCCAAGGTGCCATATTTTGGCACCTAAAATCAAGCTATGGCTTATTTTCTGGCTGGGTCTTATTTTGGGGGAAATAGGGTAGGTCGTGGGCCAAATCCTGCCTATTGCCTATTTTCTTTGAAAATAAAATTTCATTAAACACAGCTATGCCTCATCATTTACCTATTGTTTATGGTTGTTTTGGTGTTACAACAGAAGAGTTGAGTAGTTGAGACAGATACTGTATGGCCCACAAACCTCAAAATATTTACTATCTGGCCCTTCACAAACAAAGTTTGCCAACCTCGGATATAAATCCATCATCCACTCTGCAGCCAGAGTGATATTTCAAAAACTCAAATCTGACCATCACTCCTGCTTAAAATCTTGCACCAACTTACCAGATCCACAGAATAAAATTCAAATACTCGTATAACAAGTATAATTTACAAGGTCATTGTTTTTTTGGTTTCTGTCTATTTTTCTAGTTTCATCTTCTGCTATTTCTCCACTTGCTTACTGTATTCTGTTATGATGCAGTACTTGCAGTGCCCTGCATTTGCAATGTTTTCCCTAAATTTCTTGCTCTGGCAAACAGTCATCTTTCAAGGTAGTGCACAATTATTGATCCTCAGGTAGACTTTCTAGGTCTCTGCCAGCAGAATCAAATCTTTTCTGTGATTTTATCTTTCTTCTCGTGCTTATCACCAGTAGCACTCATTTTTATTTGTTGTCATTTTTAATTACCTCTCTGTCTCTCCTAATAGATTATGAGGCTTTGGAGGATCTAGATGGCGTCTTAATTATTCTAGTATCCCTTGTGTCTCTCACAGTGCCTTCTATCTATAATAAACACTTATGAGTTATTTGCTGAATAAATGAATAAAAAAACTTTAGGTGAACCATCCTTCAATAAACTTTAGTGTGATCTATGGAAAAGTGAACTTTTTGCCACAAAGGCAAAATGCTCTTGAATGCTCTTATGCCAAAATTTGTTGAGGACTGTAAAGTTAAAAAACACAACACTTCTCCATAAATTTTGTAGTAGAAGACCAAAAATCAATTATTTTATTGGAGGACTGAAAAATAATTTTTACTGAGAAAAACAAGGAAATAGCTTCGTTATGAACCGTGATTATAAACATACTATTAATTAAATTAAATTATATTGTTAAAAGTTGAATTCATTAAAAGTCTCAATTTAGCTTCATAACACAAAATGATGTTTTTACCTTCTAATAATGCTTTACCAGGTTTTACAGACTGATATCACTGCACAGAATAATGTTAGGACTTGAAAGGCTGGACATGTGACCTTCACATAAGAAATGTGGAGGTCAAATTAAAGGCTCTGAATTCAGATGACCAATAGATGTAATGAATACACCTATCAAAGCACAGGAAAAAGCCAGATGATATAATATTAACTGAAAAAAACAGGATATGAATATATATATATATATATATATATATATATATATATATATACCAGGGATTTAGAAATGGCACAATAACTTAGCCAG